>NC_035109.1:375913874-376223402 GCF_002204515.2 Aedes aegypti
GCTTGGAATCAAAGGATTTAAAGCAAATCAATTAATGGTATCCACTAATGCCACGGGTAACTGAAACTTATTTTTTTAAGGCTTAGTAGCCCGTCATTCGTTTTGGCAACAATGATGACTTTTCAGCTTGCATTTCAAAGTGATACAACTCAATCTTGATAGTTTTTATTGACTTGAAAAAGTATCACTGTACCCACTAACATGCATAAAGTATGCTGATACTTTTTCAGCTGAGTCAGTGCAAAACCAACTGATTTTCTTTGATTCAAAATCGTGAGATGAATTAGCAACAATCATCAACGACGCGTACAAATTTCAATGACGGCCTACTTCGCCTTAAGCAAAAAGAAACCTCAGAAGAACCTAAGGGTCATCCATAAATTACGTCACACAAAATATGGCCATTTTCAATCCCTCTCCCCCGTATTATCATACTTTTTGTATGGAGGCTTCGTAAATTATGTAGAGATCGTAAAGTTTTCGTGAATCATTTCCCGAGAGTGTGTCGTAATTTGTGGGGTCTTCTACAAATTACGACCTGTTGAACATGTGAACGATATGTTGTTTTTACAATAATTCTATGTGGATTGTATAATATAAATAAGAATCATAAACAAGTATACATTGCCAATGTTATGTGTGGTTCATTATGCTAAGTAAATTTTGTGCGCACAGATGTACACACTTAATTCCCTTAATTCAGAATGCCGAATCTCGGCTAATTTCAACCGAGATCCGCACAGCCGAGCTCGTGAAAAAAATCTAAGCGTGTATAGACTATTTTGTTGGGGCTGTGCATAAACCACGTGGTATTTTTCCCTGTAAGGGACCGTCCATAAATGACGTAGCATTTTAGGGGGGAGGGGGAGTCTACGATTTTGCTACGAACCATGTATTAAATATGGGAAAATAAGCTACGAAGGGGGAAGGGGTGTCAAAAATTTGTCAAAAGATGCTACGTCATTTATGAACGCTGCCTAAGTGGGCTTTCCCGATATTCCGCTTGTACATGAAACGTATGTATGCATAAAGTTACTTTTCAGAGAAATAGACAGATGTGAAGACGGATATAGCATGTTTTACTTGTCTGTTGCTATGCGAAGAATGAATTATGAAAAAAGACGTGGCCTAATTCCGCGCAATACTTTTTTGAATAAAACTCAATAATTATGCTAACATTTGATAAGATTTCATAGAAGCACCATGAAACATATCTGTAGCAAGTAGTTCCATGGAATATTGCATAAAAAATAAAACATTTTTAATAAAGAAATCGCGTTTGTTGTTGTCCTACAGTTTTAGCGCGGACGCTAAGAAAATTAGAAAAATAGCGTCTACTCCGACGGGCCTTCACTGATTATTTTTTTATGCCGCGAAAAAATGCCTTATTTGCTTTTATTTGTGATTCAAACTTATTCTTAATCAAAGTAGCCTCGAATAACATTAAAAGTTGCCGAAATATTAATGTGTATTTCCATATATAAATAATTTTGTATGAAAAGCGCGGAATTAGGCACTGCGCTGAATTAGGGCACTTTACGGTACATTGTTAACTTTCGCCAAATCATGCAATACAGATGCATTAAGTTGAAAATCACTTGATTTTGCGCACTGATCCGTAATATGTCACTATTTAATCCATAATATGGTTTCAAGAAACCGATACAATTTTAATTTTTAAGCAATCCTTCTTCTTCTTGGCATTAACGTTCCCACTGGGACAGAGCCTGCTTCTCAGCTTAGTGTTCTTATGAGCACTTCCACAGTTATTAACTGAGAGCTTTCTATGCCCACATTGCCATTTTCGCATTCGTATATCGTATGACAGGTACGATTATACTCTATGCCCAGGGAAGTCAAGGAAATTTCCATAACGAAAAGATCCTGGACCGACCGGGAATTGAACCCAGACACCTTCAGCATGGCTTTGCTTTGTAGCCGCGGACTCTAACCACTCGGGTAAGGAAGGCCCCAAAGCAGCAATCCTATTACACTCAAAACAGTTTACTAACCGAAGTTCTAATTTGTAACGATTCAATTCGTGCTTTTAAATTGCAATTTTACGTTTTCCTTGTCGTTTTATTGAATTTTATAGGTTGGACTCCACACTATTTGATCCATAATTGTGGGGTCATGGTAGAAGCATGGCGAGGGCCCACTTCTGTTGACTGCGTACGGTGGAATACCACGCTTCGAACCGAAAATAGCTAGCAGCGGTTTGTGATCGAATTGGAGAACGAATTGCCTTCCGTAGATCATTCTGTGGAATTTGGTGACCGCATACAACAGACCAAGGGTCTCTTTTTTCTATCTGGCTGAAGCGCGATTCTGAATTCTGGAACCCTCCTTCAGCAGTTCGTTGAACGGCTGGCGTAATGTGCGTATTTCTCGAATATATTTTCAATAATAGTTTACCGCACCCAGGTACGATCGCAGTGTGAAGACATAGTGTGGCGAAGGCATGTTGATGATTGCCTTCATCTCCGGCTTGACCAGCTTGTAAGACGAAAACGGAACGTCCCAGAGTCCAAACTCATCCATGAGGTCTGAGCCTACAACAGAGAAAGGTCAGCATAACAAACATAGCAATTACCTTCCTTTTCAGTCCCGGCGATAGTGCCTCGATGCCCAATATGTCCCCGGAAGCCGTCTACATATGACAATCTGGCAGAGGAGCTCCGACATCCATTCAGTTCTGCTTGGAAATGATCGTTATGTCCGAGCCAGAATCCAGTTGCAACTCTACTGGAACACCGTTGATCGCCTTAACCACTTAACGTCGGCTGCGGTTCACATTTTTCATGGTCACGATCTTGGCTGCGTGTTTTTTGTTTTGCTGCTTCCCCTTGTTCTTCTTGGAGCTTGGCTTGGATGCGAAACAGGAACAATAGCCTTCTTTATAGCCGGTGAAGCCACAGTCGCGGCTTTTGTGGTTCTTTAAACTGCACTGGCTGTATAAACGCATACCGCCGCATGACCAACACGGCGTCTTTGGTGTGTCGGATTTGCTGCCATCAAACTCGTACTTCTAATAGGCTCGAACAGCATGAGTTGCAGCAGCACCGGCGGTGGAGGCGACTGACTGCCGATGAGTACGGTGTCTTTCTTCAAGACTTGAAGTTCAAGTTGTTTAAACTTTTGCTTTCTTTCACTACCTTCTTCAGCGTTGTGTCCTGTGTTTCGTTAATCTTCGATAGCAGGCGCATCCGAATGTCAGCGTCCTTGCGTGACTTCCATCCGCACACGAAAATAAGGGGCTTAAACTGGTCCTCTTTGAGCTATTGCAGCTTGAAGTCGACACAAGCACGGTTGACTTTACGCGGGAGTAGGAAATGAAATCTTCGTTCCCATCCTTCGTTGTCTGCAGGCATTGTTACCGGCGATGGAAGGTGGAAACAGGGCTGGTTTTTAGTTTGGTAACCGTTTCGTCGAAGGAAAATTCATTCGACAGCTTGGGAAGAATGAACGAAGTGTACCTTTCGTGTGTGGCGGGATTAGGTTTGCGAAGAAGCAGTCGCACTTTTGCGTCGTCGTCCAGTGTGGAAGCTTCTTTTTCGAAAAGGTCCTTATATATAGAAAACCATGCGTTGATAGAGCAATCACTCTCTAGATCGTAAGAAAACTCGGTGATATTTCTCGCAAGGGAATCTAATCACCTAATAGGCTTTGCTAAATATATTTCCAGTGCTAAAGCTTGCTTCAGATACAATTGGAACAAAAACAATAGCCTGTATTTCTGTTATTTATTATTTAATTCAAGATCTTTTTTATACAAATGTAGCGTTTTCTTCATATTTTTAAGAAAAAATACGGATAAAATTATTCGTCACGGTTTCGAAGGAATTCTCGAATTTTCCCTGTAACACGGCTCATTAGGCGGCGCACACCTACTTCGTCCATCGTTTTAGCTATCTTATTCCTCCAGGTCTTCATCTGATTGATGATTTTGACAACCTTTCCCTTTGCCTTGAGTCTTCTCTTCATGATTGCCCACACTCAAAATAATCCAAACGTCGTTACTACGTGAAAACATACGTAGTTTTTTTTCCATCGCACTTTTAACGTAGCACTTACGTGAATCGTAGGTGACCAAGAATGAACTAATGAACTTTCTCTCCGCCGCTGTTCTCCGTAATAGCTACGTGATTTTCCCGCACCTTTCATACATAGGGGTCGTAGAACTTAGATGAAGTTCCGGTGAACTTTATCGGAGCTTGCAATGAAGAGTACTTGAAATGACGATAATTTAGATCTGCAACTTTCATATACTTTATGTTTTTCGAAATAAGTTATAAGCCATTTTACGAGACGTTCGAATGACGTTTTCTGGCGGGCCGCTCATTGTTGTTGTTCAAAAAACTAGCATGATCTCTGAATGCCGCTGGAGACATTTTGGTTGCCGATGACTTCCCCGTCTCTTTCAGCGCATGTTTCTACCCGGTTTACATGTATTACAGGTAACGTAGATGAAAAATATCTTCTCCGCCTACTGATTTAAATTTTACATGCGAACATTAAAAACTTTGTTGCATTGCCACCAGCGCCATTGTTGAATATGCTCCTTCCAAATGTGGCGCTAGAAGAAACGTAAATAAATCGGCTCGCCAGAATCTTTCAAAGCTGGTAAACAAACGGAAACCATATGATTCGAAACGTTTCATAAAATGGCTTATTCCAAGAACGGAGATATTTCTTATATTAGCGTTTATTGTAAAATATGATTACACATTTTTTCAACTTCCGTAACTGGGATACCGCATACATTCTGGTCAGAGAGTTGGTAAATCCTGTTGCTTGTGATTTCGGCATGCGGAACTACCTATACGTAAGCAAGCCAAAGCGGTCAATGATTAAATATTTGGCTCCAGTAACATTCCAAATCCAAATAACACTGCGGCACTGTTAAAATGACAACAATTAACATAATTTCATTATTTGACAAACGTGGTTACCTACCAATGTTTACCTTGTTATGCTAGTTATGCTGAATTCCGTGTGACTTCGAGTATATAACGATTAGAGCCATATTATTTGAATATTTAAAGTAATGAATGTGCCACGCAATATTTTGCTAGATCTGAATCCGAATCTGTACACATTTTGGCCTTTTGAACGCATAATAAACGCTGTAAAATGATTGGAAATGGTAGCACCCATTACACACGACACTGATTTATCACTCAATGAACTCCAACTGTAGCTGTCAAAATGAACTCAAGTAGGTACGGGATTTTCACGTCAGTGTTACGGGTTGGCGTAATGAATGCTACAAGCATTCTATTTCATATTTATCCATTGTCAGATAATTATTACCTTTGAAAGATAAATTGAAGTGAATGAACTTTTTAGGGACCTACGTGATTTTCCAGGTAGCAATGACGTGTGGATTATTTTGAGTGCAGTATTTCTCAATAGGGTGGAACTGGGGGCAGTTAGGTGGGTTAAGGTTGTTCGGTACAAATTGGACCCCTTTCTCCGCATACCATTCTTGAACGACTTTGCTGTAATGACAGCTTGCCAAATCCGGCTAAAACATTACGGGACGGTCGTGGGATCGAATGAACGGCAAAATTCGTTTTTGGAGACACTTTTTCTGGTATAGTTCCAACGTCTTATTTGTAACGAAAACTTTCGTTTTTTGCCACAGCTGCAAATGTCCTGCCAAATCATAAATTTTCGTGCAAATTTGTCGGCAAAAACAAATTTAAATTTTGCTGGAACAACATCCCCCCGAGCCGTTGTCAAGAAAAATGTTTGACCTGGGATCTGCCCGAAGTCAGCCTTGACATAGGTTTTATCGTCCATCATAAGACACCCGTCGAACTTGGTCAGCACTGGTCGTATAGCTTCCGAGCACGGATTTTGGCCACACTATTTTGTTTTATGGTCCGATTGTTGGCTAGCTCGATACGACTTGATTCTTTCCCGGAGTCGAGTTATCCTCACGGTACTATGGGCAGCACCGGATTTTCTGGCCATCACGGTCCGACAGATTGGGATTGCTCTTAATAGTCTTCAAAATCTTACCACGCAGTTTCCGGTCGACAGTTCCACTCCGACGATTGGCTTGAGACTTCCGAATCGTCGTCAATGTTTTCTTATACCGTTTGATAATGCGCCATACGATTTTCTGGGCAATTTCAGCTCTTTAGCTAGCCTAGATGCAGACCACAATGGATTTTCCAAATAACTGTGCACAATGTTTTCCCTTCTTTCGGCTTCCATGTTGATTGTTTACAAAGTACAGTTAATTTGCGGAATGTCAAAAATACATACGTGAAGCTGACAAAATTCCCGACACGTGGGCGCCAAGAACTTCCAAATCCGTCCACAAGTAGCGCCACAATATGAGTAAAAGTTTGTTCCAATTCTAAATGAAGCAAGCTTTAATTGGAAAATGAAACTAACATTATGCTAGCGGTTTTTGGACCCGCCGAATCGGTCCTAGAGGTATACGTGGATAATTCCAGACATAGTTCAAGCTCAGTCCTTTGTAAATTTCGCCAGCTTTCTCTAATTAATCCTTGGAAGTTCTTTGGCGAACTATTGACGGGATTGAAATAGTTTGCAATTCTTCACTGTTTCTACTTTTGGTGGAATTTTATCGAATAGGTGTATCAGTAGAATTTATTGACGATTTTTAATTATTATCTTTAGTAGTTATATCGTAAGTGTGCTCTCAAAATCCAATTAGCAAGTGTTACGTCCGGGGAAAGCAGATATGTGGCCGAGTAAAACATTCACACGCGGACGTAAACGGGAATAAAACATGCATATTTATTACAAGGGACTATGTACACAACTTCACAATACTAAATACTACATATTAAAAGTATCGCAGAGAGCGCGCGCGGGCAGCGTCTTGCTGCTGTTGCAGTCGATGGCGTTCTGCTGTTGTTCTTCGGCGTCTGTCATCTACGTCATCTATCATTCATGATAGAGGCAAGCCATGCCCACGGTGTACTAAAATTAAGAAGGTGATATACTCCGAAAACTGACAGCTACTTGACGACGTCATTCCTATCCACCTCGAACAAATTTGCGAAAAAAATGATCTAGTGGTCCGGAAGGTATATGGTACGATAGGAGTGACGTCACATGTTTATAATGAAACTCGATATTTACATCAGTGAAGAGACTGCCTTGTTAATTTTTATGCCGTGGCCATGCCGAAAAGCAGGTGGGAAAACTGGGCCAAAATGCACCTGCTATTCCGTTCGTTCACAACAGCAAGTATCTCAAAATATTCAAAGCAGTTTCCAGAGGTGTTGCTGGGAAGACACTTTATCTGTGGAAAAATCTTGGCTTGAGTTTCACGGATTCTATTTGAACCCTTGTGGTTGCATGAAGATATCTTTCAAAATTCTAAAACCTTTTGTGATGATTCTCTAAAAAACCTACATCAAGCTCCTATAAATATCTTTGACAAATTTTGGACGAGAATTGGAATCTTTCCAACCCGTTTTGTATTGAATATTGGTAAGATCCTTTTTTGAAAGATCCGTACTGCCGTGAATCGCAAGTCAGTCCCATCTGTAAAAAGTAAGCATTGAGAAAATGTGCTATGAAGTTTTCAAACTCGTTTTCCATAGATTGGAACATGTTCCAATCTTAATGAAACTTGCACAATTTCCTTTTCAGAAAAATATTAAGATGGTCAAATCATGAGCAGACCCTTGTAAAGATGTGTTATAGACTCCTTGCTAGATTCTTAGAATATCAATGAATCGTAGCAGAATTGTTAAATTATCTATGGTGGAGATGTGCTTTTTGGGTCTGTTGATTAAGATTATTCCATGAACTTTGATTTCAAACACTTCCTTTTTAGGGGTCCGCAGGATGTTTGAAGAACATCAAAGGGTGTGGAATGGTGTACATGAAAAACCTATCAGAACAAGTCAATTTTTTTATTAAGGGCCACCTGATCGCCCATAGTGATGCGTATGGAATCGCTTTTCCGAGTATTGCAATACTCGTTTTGACACTCTATATATTCTCTAGAAGGAGACGACCAGACTGTGTGTAATATTAGAGTGGTTCAAAATAACGTTTTTGCTCGATAACTAATTACCGGGGCGTCCGATTTTTTTTTTTTTTTTTTTTTCTAGTTCATTTATTTGAGGCTCAATCGCGTTTAACGCTTTACGGAGCCGAAATTCATTTTTTGTATTGTTTACAAATCATTCACTTTTTTGTACTAAGATTAGTATGGGAAGGAGCCAGGGTACTCGTGGCAACTCGAGGTTAATGGTCACATTTTTTGGAAGGAAGGACATGGTGAGGATTGGGTTTAGGGTTTTCTGCAGCACATCCGGGAGGTATATCGTGGTATCGCGATTAACGTGTAGTGGCGTTGGTACCAATTTCTTGCCGGTATTCGTCTGCCGGATGGCCAGGATCCTCAATCCAACATACAAGGGACAAAACACAGAAAAAAAACTGGAGAAGAGAACACAGAAGAATTAAACTTTTATACTGGACAAGCGAAGAAAATCGTAAATTGCGACCATATAAATTAGATCGCGGGTGCCCAACACATCTCTAACTGGAACATAGGGTTGTCTACCTCGGGCCGCAAGGGTATCCAAAAGTTGCGCTCTGGAGGCGTCCATATCCGGGCATTTCCAAACTACATGATCGATGTCATCATAACCTGAACCACACCTATTACAAATATTGCTCAGCGCGAGGTTAATTCTGTGCAAATGTGTACCTAGCGAGTAATGGTTGGACATAAGTCTTGACATCACGCGAATGAAATCTCGAGTTACATCCAAACCTTTCCACCACGCTCGCAAGGAAACTTTAGGAATTATGGAATGTAACCACCGTCCCAGTTGGCCATTTAGCCAATCGCTTTGCCAACCGTGAAGAGAACTTTGACGTACTAAATGAAAAAATTCATCGTGTGAAATTCTTCTATCATAAATCTCACCTTCCTCAGCGCCCACCTTTGCGAGAGAGTCCGCCTTCTCATTGCCATAAATTAAGCAATGGGAGGGGACCCATACAAAGGTAATCTTATATGATCTTTCGACCAGTGCACACATCTGCTCTCTTATTTTTGTAAGAAAGTAAGATGCATGCTTTACAGGTTTCATCGATCGAAGTGCCTCAATAGAACTGAGGCTATCCGAAAAGATGAAGAAGTGGTCTGCGGGCATGTTTGAGATCATCCCCAAAGCGAAGTTGATTGCTGCCAGCTCAGCAACATAAACCGTGCAAGGTTCCTGAAGTTTTCGGAAGGCGGAAGAGTTTTCATTGAAGACACCGAAGCCAGTGGATCCATTGATGCGGGACCCGTCAGTGAAATATCTCCTGTAGGAATCGACATTCTGATACTTTGCGTTAAAAATACGTGGAATCGTTATACATCGAAGTTGATCTGGGATTCCATGAATAGCTTGTTTCATGGACAGATCGTATTCAACAGAGGAACTGTCATTGGTGAAGTGTACACGTGGAGCGTTATAACATGGAAGACTTATGTCAGATGACATGTAGTAGAGATAAACTCTCATGAATTTTGACCGAGTATTCAGTTTGAGCATTTCTTCGAAGTTTTCGATAACGAGTGTGTTGCTCACCCCACACTTAATAAGTATTCTTAGCGAGAGCTCCCAGAATCGGTTCTGTAGTGGTAAAACCCCTGCCAGCACCTCCAGGCTCGCATTGTGAGTCGAATGCATACAACCTAAGGCGATACGCAAACAACGATATTGAATTCGTTCCAATTTAATAAGGTGGCTGTTTGCTGCTGAGAGAAAACAGAAAGAGCCATACTCTAGAACAGAGAGAATTGTTGTTTTATAGAGTTTTATGAGGTCTTCCGGGTGAGCACCCCACCATGTTCCGGTAATTGTTCGTAGAAAATTGATCCTTTGTTGGCATTTTTCCGTTAAATACCTAGTATGGGTTCGCCAAGTGCCTTTTGAATCAAACCAGACCCCAAGGTATTTTGAAGTCAAAGACTGGTCGATGTCTGTTCCCAATAGCTTAAGCTTTAGTTGGGCTGGATTCCGCTTCCTAGAAAATACAACCAGTTGAGTTTTTTGCGGCGCAAACTCGATCCCTAAATTTCTAGCCCAAGTGGATAGATTATCAAGGGAATTTTGCAATGGTCTTTGCAAGATTTCCGCTCGTGGGCCCTTCATAGAGACCACAGCATCATCTGCAAGTTGTCTAAGCGTGCATGGTTCTTCCAAACAGTTGTCAATATCTTTAACATAAAAATTATAAAGCAAGGGACTTAGACATGAGCCTTGGGGAAGGCCCATATAGCTAATTCTGGAAGTTGTCAGTTGACCGAGAGTGAAGCACATGTGTTTTTCTGACAACAAATTGTACAAGAAATTATTTAACATTCCAGGTAGTCCACTATTGTGCAGGCTTTCTGACAATATTTCTATGGAAACTGAATCAAAAGCGCCCTTAATGTCCAAGAAAACCGAAGCCAATTGCTCCTTGTCTGCAAAGGCTAGTTGAATATCTGATGAAAGCAACGCTAAACAATCGTTTGTTCCTTTGCCCTTACGAAAGCCAAATTGTGTACTGGAAAGCATGTTGTTTGATTCGACCCAGTGATCGAGTCGGGATAGGATCATTTTTTCTAACAATTTCCTTAAACATGATAACATAGCGATCGGGCGGTACGAATTATGATCAGACGCTGGTTTCCCAGGCTTTTGAATAGCTATTACTTTGACCTGTCTCCATTCAGGTGGAACAATGTTGTGCTCCATGAATGAGTTGAACAAGTCAAGCAACCGTCTTTTAGCGATATCGGGGAGATTTTTAAGAAGATTGAACTTAATCATATCGCGTCCCGGAGAGGAGTTGTTTGATGAAAGAAGAGCCATAGAAAATTCCAGCATAGTGAATGGTCTGTCCAACGCATCGTCTCTCTGGGTTTCCCAAAAAGGCGGATGAGCTGGAACTGAGTCTGGACAGACCTTTTTTGCGAAGTTGAATATCCAACGATTGGAGTATTCGTCACTCTCATTTGAGGATGAGCGGTTTCGCATGTTGCGAGCCACTCTCCAAAGCGTCGTCATTGAAGTTTCTCGTGAGAGGCCATCGATGAAACGTCGCCAATAGCTACGCTTCTTCGCTTTAATAAGATTCTTCAGTCTTTTTTCGAGCTTCGAGTACTCTAAATAAAGTTCTGAGGTACCATATCTACGAAAAGCTTTAAAGGCATTAGATTTTTCTCGATACAACTGAGTGCATTCATCATCCCAACCAGGTGTGGCTGGTCGTCTTTTGAAGGATGCACTTGGAACTCGTTGCTTTTGGGATTCTAATGCACTTTTATAAATCAATTCTGTTAGGAATCGATACTCATCCAACGGTGGGAGAGTGTTGAATGATTCGATACCGAAAGTTACCGCTGATGCAAATTTTTGCCAATCTATATTCCTAGTGAGGTCAAAAGGAACCTGAATTGACTGTTCTGACCTTTCACAATTATTTTTGATAGAGGTTATTATGGGCAAGTGATCACTACCA
This sequence comes from Aedes aegypti, assembly GCF_002204515.2. NCBI lineage: Eukaryota > Metazoa > Arthropoda > Insecta > Diptera > Culicidae > Aedes > Aedes aegypti. The sequence continues at coordinate 375,925,383 of NC_035109.1, forward strand.
TGGGGATCATCGATAACCTTCCACATGCAATCGAATGATAGTGAACTTGAACCCAGAGACAGGTCAAGGCGGCTTTCTTTGCCGTCGGATGAAATACGTGTCACTTCACCTGTGTTCAAAATGTTCAAGTTGAAATCGTCGCATAAGTCATAGAAAATAGCCGCTCTATAATCATCATAAGATTCGCCCCATCCAGTACCATGGGAGTTCATATCACCCAGTATTAAAATCGGGAATGAGAGCATGGAAACTGCATTCCAAAGATGACGGCGGTTTATTGAAACTCTTGGAGGAATATAAACAGAAGCTACGCAAAGATCTTTACCCTTTACGTTTATTTGGCAAGCAACGATTTCTATGCCTGGATGAGTCGGAATGGGGATTCTGTAGAATGAATGGCACTTTTTGATCCCTAAAAGCACACCCCCGTAATTATCATCTCGATCCTGGCGTATAATGTTAAAGTCGTAGAAGTTAAGATCATCTTCAGAAGAAAGCCATGTTTCACAGAGTGCAAATATATCACAATCGGAATTGTGAAGCAAAAACTTAAATGTGTCTAATTTAGGTTTTAGACTATGACAGTTCCACTGTAGCACTGTGATCATATCATGTACCTCACTTGATGAATTATCCATCGAAAGATATGATCGAAGCAAGGAGGGGCCACGAGATAGTCAATTCCCTGAGATATTCTTCTATTGCGGGGAGAAAAAGTTCGAGTATGCCTCTGAATGAGTCTGAAACTCCGAGAGCATTACATATGCGATCCACAAGGGCCGTAAAAGTTATCAGTCCTCGCTTAGCCCGGGCCGTTTTCGAGGAAGAGCGAGGGACTTCAGTAGCATTTCTTTTGCTTTCTTGTCTAGAGCTTCTTTTCGAAGTGTATTTTATCTGTGGAGGCGGGGGCGGCAGATCTTTGCTGCAACACGGAACGGAAGCATCAAAGACCTGTTTCTTCGGGTTTTTCAAATTTGCCCCACCTCCTTTGGAATTAGGCAAACTTCTGAGGGAAGATTTCAATACCTTACGGCGCAGTCCCGGAGAAGATGGAGACTTTCTTTTACCGGGTGCGTGTACCTCCGAAGAATCTCCCCCATCGGTTTCGTCGTCGTTCGCTTCATCGGAAGACAACTCTTGAAAAGAGTTACCAACTGGGATGGCTGATGAAGACTCTTTTGCAGGCGGATTCAAAGCTTTCACCATTTCCGCATACGTCTTCTTGGAGCGCTTCACAATTGAGCGACTCTCATTTCGAATGCGCTTTTTGTATGCCGGGCATTTCTGCAAGTCATGCAGATCCTTGCTACAGTAGCTGCATTTTTCAGCTTCCTGTGTGCAAGCATCTTCTGAATGAGCTTGGTTGCATTTGCCACAACGGGGCTTGTTGTCGCAAAAGCTAGCACTGTGGCCAAGCTGCTTGCAGTTGGTACAATTGAATACCTTCGGCACGTAAAGACGCACTGGGTAAAAAACACTATCAATGCAAACAAATTTCGGGAGGACGGAACCAGGAAAAGTCACTCGAAACGAGGCTGACGGCGAAAAAACTTTCTTATTTCCTTCCATGGAAACTGATTGCAACTGTTTGCAATCCAGTATAGCCACATCAGGAATTGACCGGTTATCAAAAACACCTTTGCCAGTCTTAATGTCTTCACATGTCAGACTCGCGTCGATGATTTTCCCTTCCACCTCGACTTCTCGTGCCGGAATATAGGTAAAGTATTCCACAGCAAAAGCCTCATGCTGAGCAATCTCGTTCGCTGCTTTGTAACTAGGTGCAGTTACACGCAGCTTGGATTGCTTCACTTGGTGAATAACGGTCCCTGGATATTTACGCGTCAGCTCTCGAGAGATCGAGAGCACATTCAAAATCTTATTTTTGCGCCGGAAATAGACAACCCAAGGCCCAGCCGAAGACGGTTGGTAAAACCGCGTTCGAGCAACGAGATCTTTTGGAGGCGTATTGCCTCCATCCGAATCGTCCATGCGGGATAAAAATCAACCGCAACCAAATAAAAAAAAAATAATAAAAATAATAATAATAAAAAAAAAACAAAACAAAAATATGCAGAAAAAAAATTAACCTATCAGTGGACTATTTTGTACACACCTCCCCTAAATGAGCAAAGCAAAATTACAAAGGAAAAAAAAAGAAAAAAAAACTTAACCAATCAGTGGGCTATTTTGTACCCAACTCCCCAATTCGGTCGAAAGAATCGCACCGGGAGAGAGACAGAGGAGAAGCGAAAACAACCTTGAACTCAGCACTGTTTGTTCGGAGAAGTAAAAGCAATTCAATAGATATCCAAATTGATACTTATCCGTATACAGCAGCTCGTCCACGCACCGTAGGTAGCAGAACCGATTTGCCTTCTGCCTTGTTGATGCTCTTGGTGCGGGGAGAAAAAAATCAATCACCGTTGATGCAGTTGGTGATGACTTTCCTTATGGTGGAACGATGCTAGTTTCACTAGCTCGCTTCCTTCGCGAAGCGCGATCGCCTAAGCACACAATTGCACTAATTTAATATTGATTGTGAGCACAAATTGAACCAAAAACCCACGCGGGCGGTGGGAGAAAAAGGCCTAAAATACTTTGCAAGAGTGCCGTGCGATGAGACCGGGAATCAGTCAACCGACTCGTACAAGCGCTAAGCAAGGAATGAGGGGCGTCCGATTTAAAAACGGTCTTCGGCAAAGTTGTAGCTGATTATTGTATCTCACAGTATCAACATAGTTCCAATCCTCAAGAGCACTCGGGCAAACACTATGATCGATTGAATGAATTGCTTGCTTTTCCCATAGTGATTCCCATATAAACTTTAAAGGGCTTGTGCAGTCTCAGTTTTCATTCAAATGAGCTCAAATTTTGGGAGGACACTCAGAATTTGATCTAGAATCGAATGAGCGGTGTGGAGCAAAAACGATTTTTTGAACCACTCTAGTGTAATATCTCAATAGCGATCATATTGCTTCGATTAGTTCTCAATGTTCTCTTCGAAGTGATTCTAAATTGGATGCAGTAGATTGACAAAACTCTCCGACGACAACATACAATCCTAAGGGAACTACATCGACAAGTTCAGTGATATTCATCAGTCATCAACATGGTAGGCCAAGGGGCATCCTCAATGCAAAACAAAGTCTTGTTCAAGTACAAGACCTAAGTAGAGGACAAGGTGTTGAATTTATTGAGGACTTTTAGATAGCAAAAGTCGAGACTAAAGGACACACTGCCGATACGAGTAGAGCCTGATATTAGAGTCACAGCTGCGTCCCAAAAACCCTCAAGGACATTTCGAAGCTACTCATAATTCAAAGACTTCCGCTCTCATGCAAAACACAATACGCTTGTTCACATTAACCACACACCTATACTTACCCGACGCTTACTTCATCCTCGCGCTCCCCAACACCAGCCAACATGTCTTCGTCCTCATCTTCATAGTCCTCGGCTCCCTCCTCCTCTTCGTCCACCATTTGGTGCCCGACCATCTGGACCACCTCATCGCTGTGCATGTGGCGTTCGTGTTTCCTCCGGGTTTTCTTCGTCGCGAACGTCAGCGGACAGTACTGGCAGGGAACCCGGACGCCTTCGTTCTCGTGCTGTTTCATGTGGCGAGCCATCGTCTTCTTGTCCTTGACACACGTGTAACACTTGGGGCACTCGAGATAGTCCGGGAAGTCGTGTATCTTGATGTGCAGCCTCATTTTCTTCGGCGTGGGGAATATCTTGTCGCAGCGTAGACACTTGACTTCCGTCTCGTGGATCCGTTGCATGTGCAGCTTGTAGTGCCGTTTGGTGACAAAGTATCTCTGGCACTGGGTGCAATGGAATTGCGTCTCGCCAGTGTGCAGCTTCATGTGGATTTCAAGCTTTTGGGGATCGCGGCACGTTCGGCTGCAGATGTGGCAGCGGTAATCGTTTCCTTCTCGCATGTGACTCTCCATGTGGACTTTCAGCCGGTAAGGTTGCAGGAAGGATCGGCCACACAGTTCGCACATTATTGACTGATCATCGGAATGGGACCGCTGGTGCAGCTTTAGGCCTTCCGCCGAGGCCAGCACCTTATCGCACTGATCACACTTGAAGGTGTTCTGGTTGGTGTGCGTGTTGAACACGTGGCGCTTCAAGGTCATGCGGAATCGGAACTCCTTGCCGCACATGTCGCAAATGTGGCATCCGGGAGGTTCGGACTGACTTCTATTGGGATTTTTGTGTCGTATCAAATGTGCGGCAATTTGCCTTTTGGTTGGATATCCTTTGCCACACAGATCGCAGATGTGGTTCTTCTTATCCTTGTGGTCGACTTTCAGGTGTCGATCCAACAACAGCTGGGAATTGAAAGCTTCCGGACAGTTTGGACAGTTGTAGAGGATGACCTTGTCGTGGTAGCGTTGGTGAGTTCTCAGCGCCGCTGGCGTAGGATATCTGGCCTTGCAAACATCACATTCCAACATGGGATCGTTGGCATGAAGTTCCTGTCGGTGTTCGAGCAACTCCTCTGAATTCTGGAACTTTGCATGGCACGTTCGGCACTCAGTGCCTGTGTGTTTGATCAGCTTGTGGTCATCCTTCCGATGTTGCATCAAACCGCTTTGCGTCTCGAATGTTCTTTTGCAAATCTTACAGACGTATCGTCCGTGCACGTATCGATGTGCTGCCAGAGCCATTTTTGTCGTGAACATTTCATCGCATTCCTGACATTTGATGGTTGGAACAGGCTTCTTCTGGGCAAGGTGCGTCTTGCGATGAACCGATAGATTGTGGCTCCGTTTGAATTTCATGCCGCAAGTTTCGCACTCCCACCGTCGAATGTCGGTGTGGGACAATCGATGCTCGCGAAGTGAAGCGTTATCATCGTAAGTACTTCCACATTCGAGGCATATGAAATTCTTTTGCACTTTCTCGTGTACACGTCGCCTGTGCTTGGCCAGCACTGTATGCGATGAGAACTTTTCCTTGCAAAGCTCACAGGTGTAACCTTCCTCCGTGTGACCCTGCATGTGTCGCTTCCAGGAACTTTTGGTCGAAAGATTGATGCCACATTCTTTGCAGGTGAATTTCACACCCGAATGAGCCATGCGAATGTGCTCCTGCAAGTTACCGTTGGTCAAATAGGTCTTGGAGCACTCCGAGCACCGGAATGGACGATCGCGATCGTCGTGCTTCTGGGCCATGTGACGATCGAGCAACTCCTGCACCAGAAATCCTTCTTCGCACAGATTACAAGCCAGGATGATGGAACCGTCCTCGCCGCCGGAGATCTTCCGGGCGGTCGCAAGTTTTTTGGCTTCGGCCTTGGCCTTAGCTTTACGCCTCTTCTTCTGCCTCTTACCACGACCGTAATCCGAATCGGAGTCGGAGCTTTCCGATTCGGAAGATGAATTTTCACTGCTGCTACGGGTTTCTACGACATAGTCGTTCGGTTCGCCGTCCTGTAGTTCGACCTTGACCTCTATCTCGGTCATCTCCTGCACTTGCAAAACGTCCATCGGATCTTGCAGTTCATCCGAAAGGGCTGTCGAGTCAATTGGATCATGCTCTTCCATTTTGACACTAGCCAAAGCTGAAGTCGACGGTTGTGAACCTGAAATAGCCAGAAAAATGATAAAATGCAGGGCTTGTAGCGTCTGATTTCAAAGAGGATTCGGCCAGTCATTACTCTAAAGATATTTCAAGAAATCTTTTTCTGGGAATAACGACAAATGTTACTCCAGATATGTAGTTTTTCGGCATTTTTCCAGGAAATGCTACAGAAACTAATTCAGGTATTTGCCAATTTTTCCTAACGATTTGTTTCACAAGTTCATTCAGTCATTTAGTTCATTCAGACTTCCTAAAGAATTTCGTTCAAGTTGTATGGAAGCATGTATTGTTGCCTTACGCAAATTGAAACATAGAAGACATGGTCTTAATTGTATGAAGGGGTGAGTAAAATAAATGAATAAAGAACTGAACCTGGAATTTTTCTCAGGGCAGCCCCAGAATTTTTTCCAGAGATTTCATCAGGAAATCCTCCAAAGATTCATTCACAAATTTCTCACGAAAGAGGCTAAATACTTCAGAAATTCATTCAATGATTTTGTACTAGGTTTTCGGTGAAAGTGCTTCAAGAAAATCAAATATTTTCTCTAGTGTTGTCTCCACTATTTCTCTGGACTTCCTTTAAAATTGTCAGTATTTCTTTGAGATTCCTGGTTGAAATTACTTCAGAGATTTCTTTCATGTTTTTTGTCAGTCCTCTCGAAATTATTCGAGAATTTTCACAAAGAAGCAGTGGCGATTTTTTAATCTCAAATCTACCTACTCCACGAACATAAATTTTGCATTTCAGCAATAAATATGTACCTAAAGGGTAGAGTTTTGTTGGATAGGACTATTTCAATAATGCACTGCTTGCCTTATAATCTAAACATGCCGAATCAGCTATATTAAGGTACGTAGAACAGGTAAAATGTAAGATTACGAGTGGCCATTGCAAGGAAGTTTTAGATGAATTTATCCAAGGATGTATCCAGAGAATCGTGAAGAATATTTCTTTGAAATCATAGGCTAAATTCCGGAAAACAATTTACAATATACTAAAAGAAATCTGAAGGTAATTTCTGATAAAACTTTTATAAAAAGTCCTAATGAACTGCAGCGAGGATCTCTGAAAGAACTCTTGGAAATCTTGAGGGATTGCAAGGATAATTGGGATAATAGAGATGGTTGGGTTTCACATTTTTCAAACCCGAACCCGACCCGTACCCGATTTATTTTATTTCTTCAAACCCGGACCCGTCCCGAACCCGAGACAATAATTGAAAGCCAAACCCGGACCCGACCCGAACCCGAAAATTTTTCGCTGTGTAAACCCGAAACCCGAAAAAAATTTGTAAGGGAAACTCGAATGAAACCCAAATTTAAAAATATGGTGAAATCATCGTTTCTGATACATAGGAAAGCTTTTAGGTTCGGGTTCGGGTCGGGTTTCGGGTTTGAAAACCCGAGACCCGACCATCTCTAATAAATACATCGAACAGCCTTTGCAAGTATTACGCGCCGATCTTCTTAAATGTCTGTTAGCAATCGAAGGTTAGGTGGTCGATGGACATCGATGAGAGTGTGACGTCTGTTTGTCTGTGCTAAATGTATGCAATTGGGCACTACCGAATCCAATGCTGTAAAACAAATCATGATTTGACTACAAATACACTACACTTGCAAATATTGCTGTTTGCATTTGGGATGCAAATCTACACTAAACATCCTCCAAATGCGGTAACACAAAACAACCAAAGGACAGCAACGATTAAATAAATCACCGCCGCCCTAGCAAGAAAAATCTATATTTGACATCGCATTTCTTGGGAAAAATCTTACCGCATTTGGTGTTCCCGCATTTGATATTTGCATTTCAAACGCACACAGCAATACACTAACTCCTAAAGTGTCAGCGCATGCTTTTTTCATGAAACATTTTTGATAAGCACTAGACGTTCCAAATTATCCATGGAGTGCTCGTATAAGGCAAATAATCTAGCTTTTTACGAGCGCTAATGGCTGCCGCCAACAGGCTTGCTTTCTGGTAGGGATTGGGTCCGCTCAATATAAAACGACCCAAGCCAAACGTCAAATCGACCGATCCCTGATAGATATAGGGCTTGTTGGAGTCCTGAGGTGTCATAACTCCTAGTAAAATCCCCACTCAGTTGTTTGAACTGTCGGAAGTCAGAATATATCTCAAGGAAAGCAATTGTGCCGTTTTCAATGCTCTTATCTTATATGCGCAAAACCTAAACAAAATTTTAATTGGATTTATGTAGTCTGATATAATGTATACAGTTTATAGTCTGATGTTAATCTACATCTAACTAAATCTGAAATAAAACAGTTTGCAAAAATAAAGAAAAAAGTATCGTACTGAAAAGATTACGGTTGGAATGACCTCCTTATGATTTAAAATCAAAAGGAACAAAACCGTTACAAAAATAATTAACGGTTCCAAATTGCAAAGGGATGAGAGTGACATTTTTTTCGACCTTGAGTAAAATATACTGAAAACTTATTATTAATTATTAAACTTTCAAACTTTTTAAAATAAATAACACCCATGCGTTTTTAGGTGGGAAAACTCTGAAAAACTTCAGAGCTGTATTTCTCAAAGGTGTTTTTTGGGTTGTCCGCAATTCCGCGGTAAACCATTTTGCGGTTTACCGTTTTGCGATTAGTACCATTTCGCGATATGCCATTTAGCGGTGTTGTTTTTCCTACGAGTTGCGCTGAAAATTGTTGGCATTATCACTAATAACATTTTCATCGGTGATTTTCGGCTGCTTGGGCACGTCAGGAGTAAATCATCAATATTAACCTTCTTTTCTCGAGCAGCCTAGATAGCCGCGTAGTGTCGGTAGCGGTTGTTTCAACTGGCTAAGAATTAACACTACGGACTGCCTGTTCCGGTGGTAAAAGTCCACCTCACAGGTGACCCCTAATTTATGGTGTGATGCGTACCGTGCCTAGGAATGAATGGTTAGGGGGGTCTAAATAAAACCTAACCGCTAACGGAGCCTGTGGGGTACCAGGGCGCCCTCCACAGTATTGAGTCCTTCCTGTGCTACCCGGAGCAATGGTGCAGGTGACCTTGTGCTTCTCCGAGATAATCGGCTGCCCTTCTTCAGTTTCTATCCTGAGGCTTAATAAGGGTGGGATTATGAATATGTTGACATTTAATTTAAATTATCACCTATATGGATTCGCATTATGCGTTTTACACAGTGTATTCTGTGCCCAGATAGCCGGAGCGGTAAACGCGCAGCTATTCAGCAAGACCAAGCTGAGGGTCGTGGGTTCGAATCCCACCGGTCGAGGATCTTTTCGGTTTGGAAATTTTCTCGACTTCCCAGGGCATAGAGTATCTTCGTACCTGCCACACGATATACGCATGCAAAAATGGTCATTGGCATAGTAAGCTCTCAGTTAATAACTGTGGAAGTGCTCATAAGAACACTAAGCTGAGAAGCAGGCTCTGTCCCAGTGGGGACGTTACGCCAGAAGGAAGGAAGGATTCTGTGTGCTTTCGACCTTGGCGACTTAAAATCTGGTTTTTTCGTTGCTGGTCTTTTTCGTGCTGAGATTGCAAAAAGCTTAATCCTGCCTATTTTGGGTAGTGGCTACGGTTAGGTTAGCTCAGATCAATCTTCAGCATAAAAGAACAGCAACGATCAATCTTTGCAGACTCATGCAAAATGGTGCAGCCCAAGTGGCGCTAGTTCAAGAACTCTACTTTGGCGCGGTAAATGGCTGGGCATGGCGTACCATTGGTACCTCGCGTACCTGCAGGAATAAAATAGACCCCTTTGTGCGGTCCTTAGCCTCTTGCCCAGCAACTCCTATCCCTACCTCCTCGTGGTACTGGCCGGGGTACGAGTAACCTTGGGGAAGATCGGGTAACCAACCCCCGGTGGGAACTTTGGTCGTATGCTGACAGGGAAGGGGGGGTTTGCTTTTGCAAACCTGGAGCGTCTGTACTCCACGTTAGGAGCGGCTCACAACAGCGTCTGCTCCCCATGTCAGGGGCGGCTGATCATCGTCCGAGTGCCAGAGAAGGACTCTAAGCTAAACTGCGCACTATGGCCCTCCGAACATTTAGGGGGAATGGTCCTCCGGAAATCTAGGGGGTTGGTGTCAGGCCCTGCGAGCCAGCCGTAAAAACACATCAGCACAGGAACGTCAACGAGAGAATACGGACCGGAACAATCGGCAAAGACCACAGCGACGAAAATGGACTAGCGATTGGAAACTCGGTACGTGGAACTGCAAATCTCTCAACTTCATTGGAAGTACTCGCATACTCTCCGATGTACTGAAGACCCGCGGATTCGACATCGTAGCGCTGCAGGAGGTGTGCTGGACAGGAGCATTGGTGCGAACGTTTAGAGGTAATCATACCATCTACCAGAGCTGCGGCAACACACGCGAGCTGGGAACAGCTTTTATAGTGATGGGTGATATGCAAAGGCGCGTGATCGGGTGGTGGCCGATCAATGAACGAATGTGCAAGTTAAGAATCAAAGGCCGATTCTTTAACTTCAGCATAATCATCGTGCATAGCCCACACTCCGGAAGCACTGATGATGACAAGGACGCATTTTACGCGCAGCTCGAACGCGAGTACGACCGCTGCCCAAGCCACGACGTCAAGATCATCATAGGAGATTTGAATGCTCAGGTTGGCCAGGAGGAGGAGTTCAGACCGACGATTGGAAAGTTCAGCGCCCATCGGCTGACGAACGAGAACGGACTACGACTGATAGATTTTGCCGCCTCCAAGAACATGGCCATTCGTAGCACCTATTTCCAGCACAGCCTCCTGTATCGGTACACCTGGAGATCACCTCAGCAGACAGAATCGCAAATCGACCACGTTTTGATCGATGGACGGCACTTCTCCGACATAACCGACGTCAGAACCTATCGTGGCGCCAACATTGACTCCGACCACTACCTGGTGATGGTGAAACTGCGCCCAAAACTATCCGTCATCAACAATGTACGGTACCGACGCCCGCCCCGGTACAATCTCGAGCGGCTGAAACAACCGGATGTCGCCAATGCGTACGCGCAGCATCTTGAGGCAGCGTTGCCGGATGAGGGCGAGCTCGATAGGGCCCCTCTTGAGGACTGCTGGAGGACAGTTAAAGCAGCCATTAACGACGCTGCCGAAAGCGTTGTCGGATATATGGAACGGAGCTCAAGAAACGATTGGTTCGACGAGGAGTGCCAAGAGGTTTTAGAGGAGAAGAATGCAGCGCGGGCTGCAATGCTGCAGCATGGTACGCGGCAAAACGTGGAACGATACAGACTGAAGCGGAAACAGCAAACCCGCCTATTCCGGGACAAAAAGCGCCGCCTGGAAGAGGTGGAATGCCAAGAGATGGAGTTGCTGTACCGTTCTCAAGAAACGCGGAAGTTCTATCAGAAGCTCAACACATCCCGCAAAGGCTTCGTGCCGCGAGCTGAGATGTGCCGGGATAAGGATGGGAGCATCTTGACGGACGGACGCGAGGTGATCGAAAGGTGGAAGCAGCACTACGATGAACACCTGAATGGCGCAGAGAACACAGGCACAGAAGGTCAGGACAGCGAAGGCGATGGCTACGTCAGCACAGCGGATAGCGGAAATCAACCAGCTCCCACGATGGGGGAAGTTAAGGATGCCATTCAACAGCTCAAGAACAACAAAGCCGCTGGCAAGGATGGTATCGGAGCCGAACTCATCAAGATGGGCCCGGACAGGTTGGCCGCTTGTCTGCATCGGCTGATAGTCAGAATCTGGGAAACGGAACAGCTACCGGAGGAGTGGAAGCAAGGCGTTATATGCCCTATCTACAAAAAGGGCGACAAACTGGAGTGTGAAAATTATCGTGCAATCACCATCCTAAACGCCGCCTATAAAGTGCTATCCCAGATTCTCTTCCGTCGTCTATCACCTATAGCAAACGAGTTCGTGGGAAGTTATCAAGCAGGTTTCATCGACGGCCGCTCGACAACGGACCAGATCTTTTCCGTGCGGCAAATCCTCCAGAAATGCCGTGAGTACCAGGTCCCTACGCACCATTTGTTCATCGATTTCAAGGCGGCATACGATAGTATCGACCGCATAGAGCTATGGAAAATCATGGACGAGAACAGCTTTCCCGGGAAGCTCACAAGATTGATCAGAGCAACGATGGACGGTGTGCAAAACTGCGTGAAGATCTCGGGCGAACTGTTGTTCAATATTGCGCTTGAAGGTGCCATGCGGAGAGCCGGACTTAACAGTCGAGGCACGATTTTCACGAGATCCGGACAATTTGTTTGCTTCGCGGACGACATGGATATTATTGGGAGAAAATTTGAAACGGTGGCAGATTTGTTCACCCGCCTGAAACGCGAAGCAACAAGAGTCGGGCTAATGGTGAATGCGTCGAAAACAAAGTACATGCTGGTTGGCGGAACTGAGCGCGACAGGACCCGCCTAGGAAGCAGTGTTACGATAGACGGGGATACCTTCGAGGTGGTGGACGAGTTCGTCTACCTCGGATCCTTGTTGACGGCTGACAACAATGTTAGTCGGGAAATACGAAGGCGCATCATCAGCGGAAGTCGTGCCTACTATGGGCTCCAGAAGAAACTGCGGTCAAGAAAGATTCACCCCCGCACCAAATGCACGATGTACAAAACGCTCATAAGACCGGTAGTCCTCTATGGGCATGAGGCGTGGACTATGCTCGAGGAGGACTTGCAAGCTCTTGGGGTTTTCGAACGCCGAGTGCTAAGGACGATCTTCGGCGGCGTACAGGAGAACGGCGTGTGGCGGCGAAGGATGAACCACGAGCTCGCTCAACTCTACGGCGAACCCAGTATCGTGAAGGTAGCTAAAGCTGGAAGGATACGCTGGGCAGGGCATGTTGCAAGAATGCCGGACAACAACCCTGTAAAGATGGTGTTCGCCACGAATCCGGTCGGAACAAGAAGGCGTGGGGCGCAGCGAGCTAGGTGGATTGATCAGGTACACCAGGACCTGGAGAGCGTGGGTCACAGTCGAGGATGGAGAGAAGCGGCCATGAACCGAGGAAATTGGCGAAATATTGTTGGCGAGGCTTTATCAAGATAATTGATGTAAAGCCAAATAAGTAAGTAAGTAAGTACTTTCGTAGAAGGAACTTCTATCTGGGTAACCTTGTGGACCCAGTTTTTGCTACTTTCAGCAAACTTGAAATGGCAAACTCGCGCTCCATGCCCCGCGCATGCGTGCTCGTTAATGAAGCAATCGTTGCTACACTCATTTCTGAGTTAACTACCAGAGATGTATGTGCTGTCAGAATCGATGTTTCTGTTGGTGACCTCAACAGGAAATACGTCTATTGTTCGGTATATTTACCACATGATGAACCATCCCCAACGGATGACTTCAAACGAGTTGTCGTACACTGCGTAAAAAAAGGCCTTCCGCTGAAGGTGGGCAGTGATGCCAATGCTCATCACATCATCTGGGGCAGCTCAGATATCAATTTGAGAGGCTCCAATCTGATGGAATACTTAAGTAGTACAGACCTTGGATTACTTAACATAGGCCAGTGAGCATCGTACCTTCGTGCTGTGCGTACACGAATTCTCTCTGCTCTTGGAAGTTTTCTTAAAAACTACCTAAAGCAATAAAACAGTACTTTTCAGTGCTACAAAAACAGTACTTTTCAGTGCTAAAATTAAAAACGGTACTTTTCAGTGCTACTAAAACAGTACTTTTCAGTACTATTATTTCTACTATTGATCCCTTTACGATCCTTGTTTGGACCCGTGCCTTCGATTTTTCGTTGGACCCGTTGGCGAAAGCTAGCGGTGGTAATCCTTCTTGGACACCGTCTTGGGAAAAAACCTTTCGAAGGTCACGTCTTCTTTCGTTTATTAATTAAACATGGTATCAACAACAAACAAAAGGAAGGGTGAATCTCTGAATTCACTACTTCCTTCCAAAAAAGTGGGTTTTAAAACTGTCACTACACGTGGCAAGAATGGAAGAAAGGACGCTTCCCCGGAATGCGAACTTTCTTCCAAGGGTGAAATGAATAATTGTATCGAAATGAGCAATCAGTTCGATGCTCTAGACAAATTTTCCGAACACCAAATCGAAGCAGCCTCTAGCCCAGGCTCTTTGATTCAAGTGAGGAAGCAAAGAGTGCCGCCTATCGTGGTCAGTTGTTCCGAATTTGGGGGATTTAGGCAGGAGATCTTGAACTCCATTAGGGGAATCAAGGTTTCCTTCCAAATCGCAAAGAAAGGAGACTGTCGCGTTTTGCCGGAAACTCTTAAAGATCGTGAGCTTCTTCTCAAACATCTTGAAGAGAAGAAGCACAAATTTTTTACTTATGACGACAAAACTGAACGTTTGTTCAAAGTTGTCTTGAAAGGTCTCTCAAGTGACTATAAATCAACTGAAGAGATCAAAAATGGAATAAATGATTTACTTGGATTTTCCCCAGTCCAAGTAATCATTATGAAAAAGAGAACCCAATCTGGCATTGTTCGGAAAGGGCTTTCTCAAGAATTTTATTTAGTTCACTTTAACAAAAAAGAACTAAATAATATTAAAGCTTTAGAAAAAGCAAAACTTTTGTTTGATGTCCGTGTGACATGGGAACATTTCCAGAAACCTGGAGGAAATTACCAGAACCCCACTCAGTGCCGTCGGTGCCAAAAGTGGGGTCATGGTACAAAAAATTGTCGCATGGATGCTAAATGCATGATTTGCGGAGGTTCTTCTCACGCCAAAGACGTCTGTCCAGTGAAGGAAGATACCACCAAATTCATATGTTGTAATTGCGGGGCTAACCATAAGTCCAATTTTTGGAATTGTCCTTCACGCAAAAAGGTCATTGAGGCTCGTGCCAGGCAGATGAAAGATAATATCCGTTACGATAACGGTCGTTTCCGAAATTTGCCTGGTAGAGTATCGAACAATGCTCATTTTTCAGTTAACGATCGCTTGATCATGAATCATACCCATCAGGAAGATCATGATCATGCTCATTCACAAACTAATTTTAATCCGTCGGGTAGCCGTTCGAATCTTTCTATTTCGAATGTATCTACCCACGGTAAATCCTTTGCCGATATCGTAGCAGGAAATTCGAATTCCTCCCCTGTTCGATCCATGGGTACCCATTCTACTTGTTTCAAATCAAATGGAAAAAACCCTACCGCCACAGGTAACTCCGCTTCTTCGTCTACCGGAAATTCCAATGGGAAATCACATGACATGTCTGCCTCTGATTTTAATTTTCTAACTGAACAATTGAATCTAATGATTGATGCAATGTTCAAAGCCACCACTATGACTGAAGCAGTCCAAGTAGGTGTAAAATTTACAAATCAAATTGTTATTGGATTACGTTTTTCTAATGGATCCAAATAATAATTTAAATATTTTAAATTGGAATGCTCGTTCTCTGAATGGTAAATAGGACGAGCTGTTTAATTTTCTTACGGTTAATAACGTGCATATAGCAGTTATTACCGAAACGTATTTAAAACCTGGATCTAAACTCAAAAGAGATCCTAACTTTTTTGTTTATCGTAATGATCGACTTGATGGGGCATGTGGGGGAGTTGCAATCATCATTCATAGGCGTATAAAACATCAACTGTTTTCATCATTTGAAACTAAAGTTTTTGAAACTTTAGGTGTTTCTGTTGAAACACAGTTTGGTAAATATACTTTCATAGCTGCCTATTTGCCTTTTCAATGCTCTGGGCAGCAAGTTAATTTGCTACAAACTGACTTGCGTAAATTGACTCGCAATAAGTCAAAATTTTTTGTCATTGGTGACTTTAATGCCAAACATCGGTCATGGAATAATTCTCAAAGTAATTCCAACGGCAGAATTTTATTTGATGAGTGCTCTTCAGGATATTTCTCAATTCAATACCCTGATAGCCCTACATGTTTTTCCTCTTGTAGAAATCCATCTACGATTGATTTGGTCTTAACCGACTCTAGTCATCTTTGTAGCCAACTGATTACTCATGCTGATTTTGATTCTGATCATGTCCCTGTTACATTTCAAATATCCCAAGAAGCGATTCTCAATCCTATCAGCTCCACTTTCAATTATTTACGAGCCGACTGGAATATATATAAAACGTATGTTGACTACAATCTTGATGTTAACATTTCTTTAGAAACTAAACTTGATATTGACAATGCTCTTGAAACTTTAACAAATTCCATTATTGAAGCCCGGAGCATTGCAATTCCAAAATGTGAAGTAAAATTTGAATCCGTGATTATAGACGATGATCTTAAACTCTTGATCCGTCTTAAAAATGTGAGGAGAAGGCAATTTCAACGCACTCGCGATCCTGCTATGAAAATTATATGGCAGGATTTGCAGAAAGAAATCAAGAAACGTTTTGCTCAATTAAGAAACAAAAATTTTGAAAATAAAATTTCTCAATTGGACCCTGGCTCTAAGCCCTTTTGGAAATTATCTAAAATCTTGAAAAAACCTCAGAAGCCAATACCGGCATTGAAAGAGGAAAACAAATTATTACTAACTAATTGCGAAAAAGCTCAAAAACTTGCTATGCAGTTTGAAAGTGCACACAATTTTAATTTAGGACTTACTAGTCCAATTGAAAATCAAGTTACTCAGGAGTTCGAAAATATTCTCAATCAAGAGAACGTTTTCGAAAATGCCTGGGAGACTGATTTGGAAGAAGTGAGAACTATTATTAAAAAAATCAAAAACATGAAAGCTCCTGGCGATGATGGAATTTTCTACATCCAAAGTAGCTTATCATTTTTAGTTGATATATTTAACAAATGTTTTCAATTAGCATATTTTCCTGACAAATGGAAAAATGCTAAGGTTGTTCCAATTTTAAAACCAGACAAAAATCCTGCAGAAGCTTCTAGCTATCGTCCAATCAGTTTGCTTTCCTCCATCAGTAAACTTTTTGAAAAGGTTATTTTGAACAGAATGATGGCCCACATCAACGAAAATTCAATTTTTGCCAATGAACAGTTCGGATTCCGCCATGGACATTCGACCACTCATCAACTTTTACGTGTAACAAATTTGATCCGTTCCAACAAATCTGAAGGCTATTCTACTGGTCTTGCTCTTCTAGACATAGAAAAAGCATTCGACAGTGTTTGGCATGAAGGTTTGATTGTAAAATTGAAAAACTTTAATTTTCCAACATACATTGTTAGAATAATTCAAAGTTATCTGTCAAATCGTACACTTCAGGTTAATTATCAGAACTCCAGATCTGAAAGACTTCCTGTAAGAGCTGGTGTTCCCCAAGGCAGCATTTTGGGACCAATATTATACAATATTTTCACATCTGACTTACCTGAGTTACCTCAGGGATGTCAAAAATCTTTGTTTGCGGATGACACAGGCCTCTCCGCCAAAGGACGAAGCCTGCGTGTCATCTGTAGTCGATTGCAAAAAAGTTTGGATATTTTTTCTTCATACTTGCAAAAATGGAAGATTTCTCCTAATGCTTCCAAAACTCAACTAATAATATTCCCACATAAACCAAAAGCTCTTTATTTGAAACCTTCAAGTAGACATGTTGTCACGATGAGAGGGGTTCCAATAAATTGGTCAGATGAAGTTAAGTATCTAGGGCTCATGCTAGATAAGAATTTAACTTTCAAAAATCACATTGAGGGCATTCAAGCCAAATGTAACAAATATGTAAAATGTCTCTATCCCCTTATTAATAGAAAATCAAAACTTTGTCTTAAGAACAAGCTTTTGATATTCAAACAAATTTTCAGGCCAGCCATGTTGTATGCTGTACCAATATGGACTAGCTGTTGTAATACCAGGAAGAAAACTCTGCAGAGAATTCAAAATAAAATTTTGAAAATGATTCTGAGGCTTCCTCCCTGGTATAGTACCAATGAGTTACATAGAATATCCAATGTTGAAACATTGGAACAAATGTCAAATACAATCATTAATAATTTCAGGCAAAAATCGTTACAATCTTCTATTGCCACGATTAATGCGTTATATGTTTAGGTTAAGTTAGGTTAAGTATATTAAAAACGTTTTTTTTTCTCTTATAAGCAGGTGAAATCAACTCACCTGTTTAAAAACTGAACTGCTACGGCAAATGAAATGTAATATGTTGTTAACAAAATGTTAATTAAATCTTAAATTTGTTTTACCAAATTAGGATGATAGTGTTGTCAAATAACACAGAACACCTAGATATAAGAAATGAATGTAATGTTTGGAATGATACTAATAAAGAAAAAAAAGAAAAAGAACTTAACATAGGCAATCGCCCAACCTTCATGGTTTCTAATAGAGAAGAAGTGTTATACATAACGCTCTGCTCGAATAGAATCAGTCACGAGTTGACGAATTGGCATGTATCAGATGAGGAATCATTATCTGATCATCGCTACATCTTCTTTGAATATTCAAATATAACTGCGCGGACTTTGCGTTTTAGGAATCCCCGGTCGACAAACTGGGAACTCTATATTGAATTGGTTGCGACCAAATTTCATGGATATTCTCCGTCCATTGAAAATCCAAGTGACCTGGATGATGCCGTTCATACTACAACATCCTACATTATGGAAGCTTTTGAAGAAGCATGTCCTCTGCGGTCTGTAAAGACTACAAGAGGGACCCCATGGTGGAATTCCGATCTGACTAGTCTTAGGAAACAATGTAGAAGGAGTTGGGACAGACGCCGTTCAGCTAGATCAGAATCGTTCAAGTCGGCTCGCAAGGCTTACAAGAAGGCTCTTCGTTCTGCTGAACGACACGTCTGGAAAAACCTTTGTACAAATGTTTCCAGTTTGAGTGAAGTCAGTCGGCTGAACAAAATCCTTGCAAAATCTAAGGATTTCCAAGTGAATGAAATTTGCTTACCTTCTTCTTCTTCTTCTTTCTGGCATTACGTCCCCACTGGGACAGAGCCTGCTTCTCAGCTTAGTGTTCTTATGAGCACTTCCACAGTTATTAACTGAGAGCTTACTGTGCCAATGACCATTTTTGCATGCGTATATCGTGTGGCAGGTACGAAGATACTCTATGCCCTGGGAAGTCGAGAAAATTTCCAACCCGAAAAGATCCTCGACCGGTGGGATTCGAACCCACGACCCTCAGCTTGGTCTTGCTGAATAGCTGCGCGTTTACCGCTACGGCTATCTGGGCCCCCTACCTGCTTACCTAATGGTGACTTTACTTCTTCCGATGAAGAAGTTTTAGAATGTTTATTCAATACACACTTCCCTGGATGTGTGGACATAGCATCTACGGATGAACCAAATGTCTTTTCATATAATTACGAGTCTCTGGCCTCGGCTCGCAGTATCGTAACTACTGAATCGATTCAATGGGCACTTACTAGTTTTGCTCCTTTCAAATCTCCAGGAGCGGATGGGATTTATCCTGTTCTGCTCCAAAAGGGATTTGAGTTTATCAAACATGTTTTGAAAAAGCTACTTGTAAGCAGTTTTGCTACCGGATACATTCCCAGATCCTGGCGTGATATTACTATAAAGTTTATCCCGAAAGGAAGACGTGCGTCGTATGAAGAAGCGAAGAGTTTTAGACCAATCAGTCTGACCTCTTTTCTTCTGAAATGTCTGGAACGCATTATCGATCATCACATCCGTGATGTTTATTTGGCAAACATGCGTCTTCATGTGAATCAACATATTTACCAATCTGGTCGACACTGACTCTTTTACACAAACTTGTATACGATATCGAGAAAGCATTGGAGCACCAATTGGATTCATCAAATGCTCAAAAACCGACATCTCTGCTCGTCATTGCGTCAAACAGCGATTCGAAAATTGAGTGTTTGCGGATGCCCCCAAGGGGGAGTCTTGTCACCACTTTTGTGGAATCTCGTAACAGATACGCTATTGAGGCAACTCAATAATAGCGGTTTTCCAACCTATGGATTTGCCGACGACTATCTAGCTCTGATAGTTGGTATGTGCATAAGCACCCTATTCGACCTGATGCAAAGTGCTCTTCAGGTAGTCGAATGTTGGTGTCGCCAATATAAAACATCTATTGTACTTTTTACGGAAAGACGAAACCGCGATGGAATTCGACCTTTACGTCTTTTTGGCACTGTGATTAATGTAACTGATCAGGTGAAGTATGTCGGAGTCAGAGTATTCACAGTCAAAAAAGCTTGCATGGCCTTCGGTCAATGCCGGCGAACCTTTGGTAAAACTTGGGGCCTCAAACCCAAGTATATCAAATGGATTTACACAACAGTTGTTCGACCAATATTGGCATATGGATGTCTCGTGTGGTGGCAAAAGGGCGAAAAGAGAACAATCCAATCAAAATTGGGCCATCTCTAAAGGATATGCTTGATGGCGATGTCTGGTGCGTTCTCTACAACTCCCACAGCAGCGCTCGAGACCCTTTTCGACGTTGCGCCACTACACATACATCTTAAACAAGAAGCACTTTCTTGCTCTTACCGTTTATGGGTACCGGATCTACTGGAGAAAAATCCAGTGAATCGTAGATCTACACACACTTCGTTGCTTCCACTTTTGGTGAATTGGGACAAAATTGTCCTTGCTCCAAGTGATCTCACAATTACTTGTCACTTTCCTTACAGGACATTTACCACACAATTCCCTTCATGGGAAGAGTGGACGTCTGGCTATTTGGAAAGAAGTATATCAAACAATATAGTATGTTACACTGATGGCTCCCTTCTTGAAGGTAGAGCTGGTACAGGAGTATATTCTCGTGAGCTAAGGCTGAATCAGTTTTACTCACTTGGTAGAAACTGCACCGTTTTTCAGGCGGAAATATGTGCTCTTATGTGTGGAGTGCAATCAGCACTTCAACAGCGCGTAATGGGTAAAGTCATATACTTCTGTTCAGATAGTCAGGCTGCTATAAAAGCTCTCGCTTCGGCCAACTCAAGGTCGAAGCTTGTTATCGTATGTCGAACTCAAATTGAGGAACTGAATTCAGTCAACTCTGTAAACCTTGTATGGGTACCTGGCCATTCTTCCATCGCTGGAAATGAGTAGGCTGATGAGCTAGCTCGCGATGGAGCATCGCATGACTTCATTGGCCCTGAGCCGGCTATTCCAATTTCGAAGTGCTGGGAGAATCTTCAGATCAATTCTTGAGCTGCGACTCAGCACAAGCAATATTGGAATAGTTTGGAGTTGTGTCGTCAAATAAAATTGTACATTACTGAGCCATTTCCAAGGGTGGCGAAGTATTTAAGTACACTGAACCAAGAAATATCATAAAAAATATTAAAAACGTCACTTATTTTGGCGATACTTGACATCCCATTCATATTATGTGCATCCAATGATATTCATGTGGAAAGTACATACAACTCATTATTATACCTCATAATATTCATTAGTCAACACAATATATTATATGTGAACGAAAGTTATGTATGTTATCCGATAACTACTATGGGATTGGCACATGTGCAAATTTAATCGTTTTACTGGAAGTGTTTTCATGATGGCGAGTTCGGCTGACCTGATAAATGGAGTCAAAATTAATTGAATTTGTGCACCATGGGATATTTTACGAATATGTGAACCTAAAGGGTAAGTTGAATATTCATAAATAAAACCATGAAATATGAATTCCTTGGTCTGTATTTCAACTTACAGCAAAGCAACAGAAAATGAAATTTACAACGCTCTGACACCGTAAAACAAGCAAATGATCAGGAAATATCCTCGATCCAATTACAGATGGTAGAAATGGTAAATGCATGACGATGGAAGAAATGGAAAAACGGAAGGTGGACAATCCGGAGCACCCAGAATGGCATAGGAAGCGATACCCAAATTTAAGGATAGAACCCTTTCAAACTTTGTTCATAAACCCTAATTTAAATTCGCCTAATCATATTTTATTTTGGAACACAAAACATGCTGAATAAATATAGTTAAATTTAAGTAATATGTTTTACCAATTTCACTCAAAACCAGAAATATTCCCCATTTCAATTAATTGAATCTGAATTTCACATAAGAGTCATTGACAAAATCCAATGATTCAAATAAAATTTTCACTTGAAATTTATGTAATTTGTCACATGAATCTAATCATAATCAAGTCAAAGTAGTTTATGTGATAAACCGATGAGCGTTATGTGAAAAACTACATGGAAAAAAACTATAAGTGTTTTCAGATAATATTGATATGATTCCTTGGTTCAGTGTAGGTAAAGTAAATCTGTCAAAGCAGAACTGACGTCTCTTGGTCAGAGCGTTGACAGGCCACTGCCGACTCAACTATCACATGGCAAATACTCAGCGTGCTGACTCATTTGTGTGTGATGGTTGTGACTCCGATTATGAAACTACGTATCACCTGATATGTAACTGTCCATTTTTTGCGCAAATGCGATTTCAATTACTTGGTAAACACTTATTAAGTGAAACTGAATTCAGAAGCCTGAATCTTCAGGACATTCTGTTATTCTTAACCCGCTGTGGTAATGAGCTATAGGCTCTCTTTACGCTCATGCGTTTTGCAGTGCCCTTTTTAGGGCGCTGTTCGAACCCATTGTGGTATGGAGCTACATGCTCTCATTTCGCTTGCGATCTTCCCTCTTCAAGGGATCCCACTCCTATTTCCTCCCATCTTTCCCTTCCCTTTCCTCTCCCATCGGGTAGATGATGAAATAGGCTCAAATATGGCGATGGCACAAATCTCCCAACTGGCGGGGAACGTAATTTTTGAGCCCGCCTTCTGATACCTGATACAAGTCACGGAATAGCAACCATTGATATGTGTAATCAGTCTAAGCTAAGCTAAGGCCATGATACCACAGGTGATCTACCGATTTTTAACGAACACTATAGCTTGAATTGAATTTCTACGATTAGCTCAATAATGATTGGAAAGAACTCATACGCTAATTTGTCCAACTGATCATTGAAATAAGTGACACTTTTCTGGAAAAGCCGTTTTCATTTTTTCATTTTGCAGCGTTTGGTGGGGCAATGAGAGCGCAAGTCAGTCCAAAGCCGGGGGAAGGGATAGGTAATGGCCGTAATAGTCTATGCGGACCACTTGAACACCATCGGAAAGGATAAGAAGGGTTGGGGTAGGGTATAGGGAATGGGGAAGACTTGACACAGTAATGCAATTAATGCTGCAAAATGTAAATGTGCTGAAAGCAATTTAATTTGAGTTTTGAAGTTTGATTAGACTTAATGAAATTCCAAATAGACCGGCCATTGTACAAGTAAGTAAGAATAAGCTGATCGCTTTCTAGAAATTTTAAAAACAACAAAATAATAACAATATGAGATTGATGCTAAGGGCTGCTGATGGCACGATGCGACGCTTTAGGAGATTTTGATACTGATTGAACATTACTATAAAGAGCGCAATTCAATTGATGATGATAACTTTACAAACTTTATCTGTTTTTGCACTGATTGACGATGCTTATTTATATAAAAATATTTGATATTATTAGTTCATTTGTTTGTGTGATCTATGAGTTAATGAAGGAGAAATTTTACATACCCTTGATGATTATACTTCCCGGACCAGAAATATTCTATTTTGACCACTCTTTTCGAAGCTATTCTATCCAGGTATCCATGTACTGCTTTCAATCCTGACATTATTCTAATTGTGCATGCTCATGCATTATATTAGTGATGCTCATAATCATGCAACAGATAAGAAGGAGAGAAAGAGAGAATATAGGAAAAGTGATTAGTAATGAGTTAATTATGTAGTTTTGTTAGAATTATAAACAATTAAACAGTACACACTTAAACAGACACTCGGAGTTCGGTAAAATAAATTACCGGAATAAATCGGTAATGTGGAAATTTACTGATAATTCGGTATTTTATAGCCTGATTACCGACATCCGTAAATGAAAAGACGAACGGTCAGCGAATTCTCACGAATTTACCGAATACTGTGAAAGTTTTTACTGATTACCCTGTAAATCAGCCATGTTACCGAAATCGGTAACCTGGATAGCGAGAAACGTCAACTCCGCCATATTATGTTTTCGTTCAGCTCTTGTGTTTTTTCGATGTTTCTGTGTTGTAAAACCAGGTGTTAGAGGCAGTTTTATCAATATCGTGAAGAGAATATATGCGAAATATAAGCAGCCACGCTATACGGTAAGATTTTTAGGATATAAATTATTCGGTGCCTTATATTCACCAAGTAAAACATGTTTTTTTTTCAGATGGTTGGGTGATGACCACATGCACTCGACAGAAGCTGTCTCTGCACATCATTACGTATAGGGCAAAAAATTCAAGTGCTTGGTTCCTACCTGCTACGCAAATGGTATCTGTTGAAGCAATCGAAGCAATCATTGATATATTCAACATCATTCCGTTGCTATGTACATTCCATAGCAACCACCCTTGTAGAATATGAACCTGTAATAAATTTTCATTAGTAGTTCGACCATTAACTAGAACACGTGTCAAGTTATTTTCTCCCGGAAAAGTCTTTTCCCTGCGGCTTGAATCTCCAATAGGTTATTGGCCCAGCCGGAAGCTCGTGATCGGAAAATTGAAGCGTGAAGAGTTTGCTGTTTTTTCTCGAAGCGATGGAGTGGGCGAAAATTGTGAAATTGAACAATTCGAACTACCAAGCATGGTCGTTCTCCGTGAAAGCGTTACTGCGGAGGGAGCAGCTGTGGAAGCACGTGGAACCAGGTACTCCTCCGGAACCGATAACGGACGCATGGAACGATAGCGATGAGAGGACGTTGGCCACGATTCACTTGATGGTGGATGAGAGCCAATACGCGTTGATTCGTGACAAGACGACGGCGAAGGACACGTGGGCGGCTCTGAAAGCTCATCACGAGAGGACCACGTTGGGGCAACGGGTGACCCTACTCCGTCAAATCACGAACCAGAATTTCAAGGTAGGTGACAATATGGAGGCCTACCTGGCGGTAATTGAGAAGCAGTATGCGCGTCTCGAAAATTCCGGTTTTGAGATGCAAGAGTGCCTCAAGGTGGCGCTGATACTGCGGGGACTTCCGGAGTCGTTCAATCCCCTGACGACGGCACTGGAAGCGCGAAACGAAGATGAGCTCACCTTGGACCTCGTGAAGGTAAAGCTGCTGGATGAAGCGGAGAAGCTTCGGAAACGATCCGGTTCCGACGAGCAAGTGCTGCGAACCGGCGGAGCGAGTGCGTCGCAGAAAAGTGTCGTCTGCTATCACTGCGGCAAGCCAGGGCACCGGAAGCGAAATTGTAAGGCGTACCTGGCAGAGTGTGGCGGAAATGCGGATCCGAAGAGAGAAAAGGCTAAGGCCAAAACAGTGCGCGAAAACGACGCAAAGTCGTTCACGTTTATGGTGCGGTCCGGTAAGCATGATGCGAGTGCGTGGGTGATCGATTCGGGCGCGACGTCACATTTGGCGAAAAACCGCAATTCGTTTGTGCGTCTCGATGAGAGTGTGCGTCCGGAGATTTCGACCGCCGGTGGTAAAGTACTGCGTACGGCAGGTGTCGGGGACTGTGAAATCGAATGCGTAAATGGTCGCAACGAAAAAGTGTCGATTACGTTGACCGGTGTGATTTTTGCCCCGGGACTCGAAGGCAATTTGATTTCGGTGCCAAAGCTGGCAGAGAAAGGTGTGCGCGCGGAATTCGATGCGGATCAATGTCGGTTGGTGTACGATGGGTCAGTGATTGCGACGGCTGATCGCGTAAGCGGCCTGTACCGTCTGAATGTGGTCGAAAAATCGTTGTTGGTGAGTGATAAGCAGCACAACACGGATTGTTTGCACACGTGGCATCGACGACTAGGCCACCGAGATCCAGATGCGATTGGCGAAGTTGAGCGGCGTGGTTTGGCTTCTGGAATGAAAATCAAGCCATGTGGTATCCGGATGACTTGTGAGAGTTGCGTCGAAGGGAAGATGGCACGTCCGCCGTTTCCACAAGCAGCCGAGAAGAAGTCGAAGGCGGTGCTAGATATCGTTCACAGTGATGTATGCGGTCCTATGACGACATCGCCGGGCGGGTGCCGATATTATATGACGATGATTGACGACCACAGCCGCTATACAGTCGTCTATTTTTTGAAGGAGAAGTCTGAGGTCATCGAAAAGATACGTGAGTATGTCAGGTTCACCGAAACTCAATTCGGAAGGAAGCCGAAGGTCATCCGTTCAGACCGGGGTGGCGAGTACACCAGCAATGCGTTGCGTAAGTTTTACGCAGAGGAAGGAATCAAGGCAGAATTCACCGCTGGTTACGCTCCACAGCAGAACGGCGTGGCTGAAAGGAGAAACAGAACGTTAAATGAAATGGGTCTGTGTATGCTGTTGGATGCTGGCTTACCTCGTCGTTTCTGGGCGGAAGCAGTGAACACCGCTGCTTATCTTCAGAACCGGTTGCCGTCATCAGCGATCGGATCGACTCCGCACGAGATCTGGTTCGGTACAAAACCGGATTTGCAACATCTGAAGGTGTTCGGTTGCAGTGCCTACGTGTGGACTCCGCCACAAAAGAGGAAGAAGTTTGAAGAGAAGGCGACAAAAATGACCTTCGTCGGATACGCGTCGGATAGCAAGGCTTATCGTTTGCTGAATACCTCTACTGGCCAAATAGTCATCAGCCGTGACGTGCGTTTCTTGGAGCTCGACGATGAGGACAAGAACGTGAAGGATGGAACCGTCCGTAGTCTACCAGGTGAGTGCCCGACCGAAGACGAACAGGTTGCAGTTCGACTGTACGATTGTGGCCAGAATGCAGGAAGAGGCGATGATTCTCAAGATGAAGAAGAATTTTTCGGATTCGATGAAGACAACGATGACCCCAACGAGGCAGTACCAGTACAGGAGGAGCGCGTTGCCGTTCCAGTTATTCGTGATCATCTGCGGCGCTCGCAGAGGGAAAATTTCGGTGTACCCCCAGGGCGGTATACCGATACAATTGGCCTGGCTGTGAACACGTGTACTGAGCCAAGTACATATCGAGAAGCGATTGAGAGCCAGGACAGCGAAAAGTGGAAAGCAGCCATGGACGAGGAGATGGCATCTCTACGAGACAACGAGACGTGGACCCTTACAAAGGCACCCCAACGAGGCAACGTTGTTGGCTGCAAGTGGGTATTCAAGTGTAAACCGGACGAATCGGGGAAAACTGTACGATACAAGGCCAGGTTGGTCGCACAGGGTTTTTCCCAAAAATACGGAACTGATTACGATCAGGTGTTTGCTCCGGTGGTGAAGCAAATCACATTCCGTACTGTGCTGACAATAGCAAGCAAACGGCAAATGCTCGTCAAGCACATTGATATCAAGACCGCGTATCTGTATGGCGTGCTGCAGGAGGAGATCCACATGAAGCAGCCTCCTGGGTACTCGAATGGTGATCCGAATACCGTGTGTCTCTTGAAACGAAGCCTCTACGGACTCAAGCAGGCTGCACGGGTATGGAACCAGCGGATCGATGCGGCGTTGAAGAGCATGGGATTCCATCAATCTTCGGCTGATCCGTGCCTCTATTTGCGGATCGTGAATGGCATGTACTCGTACATATTGATCTATGTGGACGATATCGTTGTCGTGTGCAGAACGGAACAAGAATACCAGAAGCTGGTCACGGTTTTGAGCAAGAGCTTCAAGATTGTCGAGTTAGGTGACTTGACGTTCTTTCTGGGAATCCACGTTCGACGCGATGCTGACCGATTCTTCCTTAATCAGAAGTCGTACGTGAGGAAGCTTCTATCGCGGTTCAACATGGTGAACTGCAAAGCGTCCCGGGTTCCGATGGCCAGCGGATTTGTTCAACAAAAGGAGGAGGATAGCGACTCATTGGCAGATGGACAACAGTACCAAAGTTTGATCGGTGCTTTGTTGTACATCGCTGTCAATACGCGCCCGGACATTGCAATCTCGACTTCGATACTCGGGCGTCGGGTTACGAAACCAACCACGGCGGATTGGAACGAGGCAAAGCGGGTGCTACGTTACCTCAAAGGCACCGAAAATTACGAGCTCCATCTGGGTGGTGGTGATAACCTTCAAGTGGAGTGCTTCGTGGATGCAGACTGGGCTGGCGAAGTAGACAACAGGAAGTCCAACACTGGCTATATTTTCAAGTTCGGTGGCGGACTCGTTGGCTGGGGTAGCAGGAAGCAAACGTGCGTGTCCCTGTCCAGCACTGAAGCGGAGTACATCGCTCTAGCGGAATGCTTGCAAGAGCTGCAGTGGGTACGTCGACTGGTAGACGACTTGGGCGAGCAACTGGCGTTGCCCATAGTGGTCAATGAAGACAACCAGAGCTGCATTGCACTCGTAGCAGCGGATAGGATCTCTCGGAAATCAAAACACATCGACACCAAGTACTGCTTTGTGAAGGATTTGGCGTCGGCTGGTATCGTATCAATTCGGTACTGTCCTACGGAGCAGATGGAAGCGGATCTTCTTACCAAGCCTTTGGGAGCGGTGAAGCTACAGCAACTGCGAGAAGCCATAGGGATTCTACCACATGATGTTGAGGAGGAGTGTTGAAGCAATCGAAGCAATCATTGATATATTCAACATCATTCCGTTGCTATGTACATTCCATAGCAACCACCCTTGTAGAATATGAACCTGTAATAAATTTTCATTAGTAGTTCGACCATTAACTAGAACACGTGTCAAGTTATTTTCTCCCGGAAAAGTCTTTTCCCTGCGGCTTGAATCTCCAATAGTATCATTCTAAATGCAACTGCAAAACGTATCCTTGTTACCAGCTGAAGAACGAGCAGATGGATGATTATTGGCCACGAGATCAAGATTTTGTAATAACCGTGATAACCGTGAGCATCAACGAGAGAAAGATTGTCCCGAACAAGTGATTTTTCATAAAAAATACATTAAAATGAAATAGAAAACATGATTTCTTACTTTTTTCTTGTAAACAGGAAGCCGTCAGAGATTTTTCATTTCTATAATAAAAATACAATTATCCTACAAAATAAATAACAAACCACACTTTTTTTTTCGGTAAACGTTACCGATCAGTCGGTAAATTTGACAGTTGCTGCTCCTGTCCTAGCTTACAGATCAGTCGGTAAATTTTTCGTTTACCGAAACGATTACCGACAGTCCAGCTGTTGAGATTTCGGTAAACGAATCACCGAAGTCGGTAATTTTTGCTCAGTGTGTAGTAATGAATAGCTTATAAAATGATTTTGCAGCACAGCTGAGCCTTTCGGATCTTAAGACCGATGTATAAAAATAATTTGTTTCGAAATTGTCCGCGTGGTCTTCTAGTGCCCCTATTAGATAAGAATCAGTCATAGACATACATACCGAATGCTCGCCATGACCCTATGACCAACATTTGTATATGTATAGCCTTAGCTGATGTGGCTTTTCTAATAGGTAATTCTTTCACTCATTGATTGTCTTCAAAACCTTGTCATGTATAGAAAATTGATTTTATTTTATTTATTACTACATTGAAGCTAAATTGTACTTATTAAGTATTAGGTATTATTTTGTTTTTTATCACTATTGATATTATCAAGGCCAGACACTTTTCAGAAAAGCCGTTTTGCAGTCAAATTGTGAGAAGGAAAGGGTTAATGACAAATCCCTAGTTGAATTTATTGAGGAATTTCTGGAAAAGTTTGTAGAACTTTCTGTAGCAATTCCTGGGAGAGGTTTTGAAAGAGATCATGGAAGAAATCTTTAAGGAAAACAAGTGTGGGAACATCTGGAGAATTTTTTTGCAGATTTTTCCTGAACGTCCAGCGTCCTATAAAAAGGACAGTAGTGTAGTGTAGTGCAAAAATCTTGAAGACGAAGAGGTTTAGGAGAAAATTGTCTTATGCAAAGTTGATCACAGGACTGCCAGGACTACTGACTTCCACTTGATAAATGTATTAATTCAGAATTAACTCACATCTTAAAACTCTGAGAGGAAATTTTGAGAAATTTTCTTAAAAGAACTCTTGTAGGAATCTTTGAAAAATCTGCTATAGTAACTCTAGAGAAATTAATTTAAGCATCTCTAGATGAATATCTGGAGAATTTCTGGGAAAGTCCCTGAAAGTAATAAAAAAAAGCTGGAAAAATCACTAATATCATGAAGCTTTTCTCTGAGGAATCTGTGGAATAATCGCGTAAGTCTCTGGAGGTTTCTTTGAAGCCGTCAGAGACCAATGTGGTTGAAAAAGAGGCTTTAAAGACCTTCCTTTAGAGCCTTTTCCTTTAAGGCTTGAATTGAAATAGTGTCTAGAGAGCTGCTACCAATCTCGCTCAATCCTTATTAACTTACCCATCCATCCCACTTCCAGTGATTCCGCATGCCGGAGAATATGTCTCTCCAGTTTGTCCGCATTGTTGAACCGTTTACCACATTCGTCGCACTTGAGAGGTGGTGGCGTCCAGTGAACCTCTCCAACGTGCAGCTTGAACTTCTCCCTATTCCACCGGGTCACCGGTCCAAATTCCGCATCGCAAGCCGAACAAGTCAGCCGCCCTTTCTTGACGATGTATATGATGGACTCGCCCGTCCCTTCGCCATCCCCGTCGTCCTCGTCGTCATCGCTTTCGGACTTGCCGGGACCGTACTCCACCCTCAACGCTTCCAGCAGATGTTTCCTCAGCAGGTCAATTCGCTCGAAGGTACGATTGCAGTGGTTGCACAAGAAGTCCTTCTTCACACCGGGACACCGACTCTCGCCTTCCTTAACATGGCGGACCATGTGCCGTCGCAGGGCCGGCATATCCGGAAACGATCGACGACGATTCTCCGGGCAGGCCGCACATTGGTAGCCATCCTGGACGATCAGGTAGTCGATGGTATCGAACATAGACTGCAGACCGTGCAGCGGCAGCATCGGAGGTGGCGACGGCTACGAATGGAACAAGAGGAAGGATATGGTTAGTTAGGTGGTGGCCAACATACTCCGGAAATTCTTCCCACGATCCCTTCATAATTTCCTCCAAAAAATTTTTCTTCCTTCGGTTCTTTAAGAATTTTTCAGCTATGTCTCCAGGGAACTGGAGGAAATTTTCCAGAAATTATTGGAAATTTAAGACATTACTGCAATAAAGCGGAAGGAAATGAAAAATAGTGACTTTGAATACCATTTTTAGATTTTTTAATTTAGAAACAAGCCATTGCATTAAAAGTGACCAAGTCTCTAAAAAGATATCTACTACCAGCCCTGCAAGTAAATATGAATGGATGAAAATCCGTTCCGATCTCGAGCCCGCTCAACAAGTCAGGATGGCCGAGCGGTCTAAGGCGCTACGTTCAGGTCGTAGTCTTCTCTGAAGGCGTGGGTTCGAATCCCACTTCTGACAAGCAGCTTTTTTTTGTCCGATAGCAACTTTTAAGGGACCAAAACCGAACCCACATCGATAGTGGCCAAAATTCCTGCTCATATTTTTGTTCTATTTCATTCTGCTGTCAGAACGAAGCAAAGGGATGGAAATATAAACGCCCCGAGGCGGAGGAGCAATCTTTTCGGAAAATTACTCACCTCATTGTCGACGTCGACCGGTTCGTCCTCCTGGTTGCGTTCTCCATCGCCCTCTTCCTCCTTGATCACAATCACATCGCCATCGTTATCCATTTGGTATTCTTTGAAATCCCTTGAAATTCGGTAACTATCGCATTTTCATGCGAAATTAACACATTTTTTCGCAGGGTAATCGCTCCGCTTGGATTGATAATGGCTTCTCACTTGTTTTACGATTTTTCTGTCAGAATCAGAAACATCTCACTCGATTTGATTATGCACCGAGAAAAGTATTCACTCAAATTTTCATCTTATTTGAAAGGTTTTCATTCCACTTGAAAATAATTAATGTCTATTGGATTTAAGAAAGTTCTCTTTCGATTGCTTCGTAAATTTTATGTGTTTTCCAATAAAACAACGTATTATTGAAGTCTTAGAAATAATACAAACAGAGAGGGTGCTATTGCTCTTACCAATATGCAATATTATGAGTAGAAAATTTTACGTGTGTGAATTATCTTCAATGTGAGAAACATCATCAATGATGACATGACGTCGCGACCAGCTGGCCCGCAGAGGCGACGGCGTCGATTGATGATTGTTTAGCATGGAGCGCCCTTTAGAAACATCAATAGTTCAGTTTCCATCAACATTTTGTAGTGATAAAATAGATAAAATGCTTTGCTGCATTTTCATCAGTTTAAAAGATTGCTCTCGGTTGTAAATTATCTAATTTTATGAAATAATGTCCGGTGAAGTGCTGGAAGAGGAAATTAGTGAAATTTCCATTGATAACATTGGAGTAAACGAAGAAATTGAAACATGCGAGAGTCAGGAACCGCAGGAACAGACTTCCAAATCCGAAGTAAGTGCTTACCCGAGTAAAAAGATCGCACATTGCACAATGGCTGAAAAAATAATGTTGGACAAAACTATATTTATCGATGAAATGCGCAATCACAGATGTGGTGATTTATCATAATCGCAGTAACCCTTGCTATGTAGAAGATTATTATCTGCCAAGTTGTCAAGCCACGGTAAAAAGAAGCAAGGTATTATACTCCGAAAAATGACATTTGGCAGTGACGTCATTTATATCGCAATCTCGAACGAGTGCGAAAGAAAGCAAGGCCTGCTCTCCTTTATTATCCTCAAGGCATCACACGCAGCGAACTGGACTATCGATTTTCATACATTTTGCCTTATGAAAGGTGGATCGATTATTGCAATACGAACGCTTTATGTATCGTTTTAGCATCACTTCACATCAAGGTGTCGATTGGCGCGTGGTGTACGTTCGGGCCTATCGATCGCAAGGTTCTTGGTTCGGTTCCAGGTTGCCGCGTTAAACGTTTTTTGGTTTCTAATTCTGGTTTCATAAGGCAAATTTATGAATTTCAACCCGATTTCTTGTGGCGAATTTTCATAAGGGGTTTCTATGTTTATCGATAGTCCATTTGCCTGAGTGCAGGCTTGACGATAGGAATGACGACACATGTTTTGATGGAAAATCGTTGTTTACACGTGGGAATAGCCTACCTTGTGTGTCTACCGTGTTGTCAAGCAATACAGTTAACAAACTCCACATTGGCGACGAGAGAACCCAAACTCGTCTACGGCGGCCATCAAAAATCAAAATATTGCGGCGCTTATATTAAATCCACATCCAGCGGCGGCGGTAACGCGCAGAAGATATGCGCGCAATTCAAACGCAACGTCAAAATTCAAGTAGGCTTGGATTTTTTTTTGTCCTTCAAGGACACTGTGATGTCGAATGTCATCATCGCTCAGAAAAGACCTAGACGTGTTCGATGTTGAAAACTGAATGCATGTTCTTCATTTCTGTTTTAACTTACTTACTAAATACTTTCATACTCTACAAAGTCTACACATAAGGAATAAAGGAGAGAGAGAAGGTGGTAGCTCCGATCGAACCAATACCGATGATATAGGCAACATGTGTAACGAGAAATTAGGTTCTCACAGCAAGCAAGGAGGTCTGTAATCTGATCTTTTGCTTGCCGGGTTCTATTGGGTGCATCGCACTCAGCAGGGTGCAATGATATATTGGTTGGCACTTGAAGAGTGCAAAGTAACTGCATGTTGCTAAGCTATTTCGTGAGAATTATTTAAAATGATGTGTTATAGATTTGTCAATTATGTTGCACAGTGATTAAGTCACTTTGTGCTTTATTCAGGCTTGCTTACAACACAAATGTTTCAAATTTGCCCAATCTGAAACATTAGGTGATTTTCATTATCACTGCGACGGTATATCTACATTTTCAGATAATCTCATTACGTGGATTTATCTTGCAGAGCACAATATTTTGCGAAGAATATGAATATGTGAAGCGTTCTGGCAGTAATCTGAATCGTTTTTTTTGAGAATTGAAGCCCACGAACTAGGAAAACTCGAAAAAAGAAGAAGACAAGAACCGGCAACTTCAAGGACAAGAAAAGGAACATTATTTATTGGATGTCGATTATGTCCTGGAGACTACCTTTGCGTTAAGTGTAACGGAAGAACAATATGTAGATACGCAATTAATGAAAACTTCGCCTTAGAAGGGAAGTTGCCTTAGCGGCGGATTCGATCCGTCGGGTCAGGCTGTTCAAGTAGAAAAGTTCGTTTATAATGTGAACATGAGGAAATTCAAATGCTCGCCATAGAAGGGAGCAATCGCAGCGACAGTTTCAAACCGTCGGGTCCGGTGGAAAAATAAATGCTCGCCTTAGAAGGGAGCTGCCGTAGCAACGGATACGATCCGTTGGGTCCGGCGGAAGTATAAAAACTTGTTTCAAAACGAGTTGCCGAAGCGGCAGATTCGATCTGTTGGGTCCGGCGGAAGTTGAAAATATGTTCGCTCGCCTTAGAAGGGAGCTGCTAACGCGAAGGTTTGGTCAAGATGGACCAATGGATGCAAAATATGTTGTCCTTAGAAAGGAACAGCTAAAGTGACAGATTCGATCTGTCAGGACTGCTGGAGATGGTCATCTTTGTAGGAAGCAGCCGAGTTAGCAGATCAACGAGTGCGGTGGTAGTGAAAATGTAAGGTCTACTGCAGTGGTCCTCAGTGTAACTTGTTATGTGGACCACTCCAATGGTCTCAGAACACTCTGCGGACGACAGTTTGGTGATCATTGTTCTACTGACATAGTGGCAGTACTAACGTTTCGCAGTTATATAGAAAACTTCAAAATAAAGATGTTAACATTGATATTTTCCTTGAAAGAATACAAACTAAAGGTATTCAAACTATTGGTTTGGCCACAAACATGGAGGGAACTTTGCGAATTGGGTTCGTTTCAGTTCTGCTCAACAGAAGTTTCTAAAGCGTCTATACAATCTAATGCTATTCTGAATCGATCAAAAAACGTGGATATACACCAATACCCGTTGAAAGAAAAAGAGATGTGGTGATTTATCATAATCGCAGTAACCCTTGCCAAGTTGTCAAGCAATACAGTTAACAAACTCCACAACAGACAAACAGGATCTGAACATCTGAGGTAATACTCTATTTTTTACCGTACAGTGAAAAGAACGCTCAATGCTAATATATGGTGGTAGGCTAACGGCTTTTGCTCGAGTTAAGTGTTTTTGATAATTAGCGTAAAAGTTCGCGTGACTTTTTTTTTAATTGATAATTGCTCTGTTATGTCTTTTTTTGTCTGTGGCCACTCTTTATATGCTGTTTCGCTCAAGTAAAGTTAGGTAGGGCTGTTAGAAGAAGTTTTAATTGCAAAAAAATATGTCATCGAGCTCAAGTACCAACAATACTTTTCTATAATTCTATTATTTCTTCCAAGAAACAAATCGCCGATGGATGTCCTGCAACCCTCATAAATGAACTCGACAAACAATCCATAAAATCCGCTAAGACGTTCGATTGCAGCCATTGCCCGAAAAGTTTCAACGAAATGCGAAAGTTTCAGCGCCACAAGGAGAGCCACAATCAAGAGCGGCACAAGTGCGAACAGTGCGGAAAGTTCCTAAAAACACGTTCCAGCTTGAATTCGCACCGACAAAGGCACCAGCATGGCAAACGATTCGAGTGCGAGGTCTGTCGGAAACGGTTTGCGACTGTGAAAGATTTGAAAACGCACCAGAAGGTTCACGAGGAACAAACGGAGCGGTTTCCATGTGACGAGTGCGGCAAGGATTTCGGGCGGATCTATTCACTGTTGGACCACAAGCGGTTGCACAGTGGAAAGGAGATATTCAGTTGCGACAAATGTGATAAAATTTTCCCTAAACGAAGGAATCTGCTGCTGCATGAAAGATCACATTTGGTCGAGGAACAACAGAGTAAATGAATTGGAATGTATTCAGATATTTCAATGAATTGATGACAAGCCTTGATGGGTTATCGGGAAGTCATCTGAAGAAATTTTGCAACGTCAACTTCAATTTTTAATGTAATTAAATAGGTACTTACATTTTACAAAAGCAAATCTTCCAAATATTCATCAAATTCTTCCTCTCGGGTTTTTTCCTCTATTTCTGGACCTGTGAATGGAAAGAGTTTGATTTAGAAGAAAGTTGTATCAATCGCTGCCATTCAATGACCTTTAGTCCAACAACCATCCGTTGTAGTTGCTGAAGTGCTAGGATGTTCCCTATCGCGCGTTGCTGGTGTTTCGGCAAAGTTGTCTGTATCTTCAGCTACTCTGTCACTGGTGTGTTGTTCTTTCCGTTCTAGACTGATCATTTAGACTTGGCACCTCGATATCTTGCTCCACAATTTTATCCTTCCGAGAAACCTTTTCCTTCCGCTCGCGCTTCTTCAGGCGCTTGATTTCTCGCTTCTTGGAATGGTAATTCAACTTATCGGAACACGAGGGACATAATCCTTGCGACCAAGACAAACCGTTAGAAAGTTTATAATGCTGCAAACAATCATATAAGATGACGACTACTCACGCAACTTAACCAGAGCATTCTTTTTGGCGCCTTGTTCCAGATAGGCAAAGTTAACTTCCCAACTGCGTAGGGATTCGCGTTCCTCACAGGATCGACCACCGCAAATGAACTGCCCTTTGCCGACAACCACTTCTTTTTCGATTCGCCATCGCATCGCCACCTGTAGTTTTTTAAGGAGAGAACATCAGGGTTAGTACAAGTGTCATTTTGGACCAAGTCCCTAAAAAGTCTCATCTTTCAATGGAAGGTTTCTCAAATCTATTTTTGTAAAATATGCTGATTTAAAAATGTATACTTGACTGTTCCACATGCAGAAATTTATTCGCAGATTCCTCGAAAAAGAGCTTCAAGATTTTTTCCACTGCTTCAACCATTCAGTTCCACAAATCCACAAATTTTCCTAACAATAGAGCCAGTGACACCGCTAGGTATTGCTCCATAAAATCTCCCATTAGTTCGGACGGAAATTCTTGCAGCGATTTCCCAAGGAATGTTGAATTGAATTGTTCCAGATTTTCCTACACAAAATGCTTCAGCAGTCTAACCAAAGACGAAATAAAGACCTCCATGTCCCTTGCAGTTGTCGAAAATTTTATGGCACATGAGGAAAACATCAAAATCTAGAATGCCGTGAAAAGTGCATTGTGATCTGTCAAACCTGGGTAGCTTTTGCCGTACCAAGGGATCAAGTGCAGTACTAGAAGTGGTACCCATTCTGAACCTGACTACTATGTCTTTACTTGTCTCTGTATCGACTGTTCCATTTGATTCAATCAAGAATTCATCCACAAATCGCACAAGAATTCCTTCAGTAACTTCCACGCAGATTTTTTTTTTCATGATTCTTCATTCTATTTCCACAGATGAGCTTCCAAAATTCCCTCGAATTATATTATTTTTTTAGTTAATTCTTGTGTAATAATTTCTTTAGGAGATCTTTAGGGTTGCATATGGAAATTCCCCATGATGTTGCAATTCGTTCAGGTTTTCCTGAAAATCCTCCATAATCTGTTTTATACTGCGGTAGAATCAACCAAAGATTTCTCGAGTTCCCTCCCCTAGGACGTGTAATCTTGCCGCGATGGGTGGGCTTACCCCATTAGCACTTATATGGGAACCAAAGACATGTCCAGTCGTAGTGGTATCACATCAGGAAATATTTGTTTAATGTCGCGTCATCAATCATCTGGCATAGATGCATCAATCTTACGGATGTGATCCAACGGTGATCCTGTTACCAGGCATCGGGGTAACAGGAGCCGTAGCCACGCTTTGATGCAGATAGGTTAGATTTTGTTTAAATGGTTATAATATTGACTAATGAGGAGAATGACTGAGGATCCATCGAGTAGAATGTGACACAAACGTTAATTTGTTATGCTTCTCTCATTAGCAGTGTTGATAGACTCACACTCAAAATCTCAATCAATACGCTCTCCCGTGAGAGCAAACTCATTAGAGATCTGCTTCGCAAATCTCACGCTTGAGATTGTGACGCAAAATCAACTCAATCAACTCAAACCGTAAAAAATGATTCAGCCGCAAAACCCGGCATAAACTCGTGAAACCCGAATGTTGTTGTTAACGTTAGAAAGGATTAACATAATTTTACTAGACTAACAAGAAATTATTGCCGTGTGTGAGTAAACTGTGGAAATACGAGACAATGAGTTTAAAAGGTGAGCCAACTCATCCATGATTTTTTGACTGCTGATTTGATTGATTGACAACTCACGCATGAAAAATCTCAAGCGTGAGTTGTGAGAAATTGAGTTTTTCACAACACTGCTCATTAGAATCATAATAAAAAACCACATTTATTATGTTGGTATCATAAAACTACAACAACTTCATTCTCGCAAAATTATAATAAATAGATAGGGCTTAGGCGCGATGAAGCTTTATTTTGTCACCGAAAAGTGGATCCGGACAATAGAAATGACTTTCTATTTCTTTATTATTTCTAGAATAGTTTTTAACACATAGAAATGTATTTACGACGATTCTAAATGAAAACAGACGAGACCAGATTTGAATATGAATAGATGTATAAAACAAACTGATCAAAATCATTATTGACCAACATGACAAAAGTAGTAAACTTAAAATATTCAACTTGTCCAAGTACTAATAAACATGTTAAAAAGGACCTTTAGCAATACTGACCAACGGGACTGAGGAAGAACTAGATCAACAGTCAACACATAAAGTTTCCGATGTCGTTGACTATAATCAGCGATTTAGTCAAATGTAATTCAATGAAAACTCACTAAATCCTGTTTATTCCTAATAATAATTTCTTTCTTTCTTTCTTTTCATGTATAACAACTAACAACAACACCATCACGAGGGAGCAAGTGGTCTGTCGTATGTATCAAACGTCGTGTTAGGAGCCGAAGCACATAGATCAGCACGGACACGGATCGAATTACCATCAAACTGAGGTAAAAACGATCCATATGCGTTGGTGGGTATACTAAGAAAGGGGTAAGTAACATTTTTAATTCTTAGCGAACACATATTGTATATCATTTCAGCCCCCCTATATATTCATAATGATCCTATAACATTTCCCCGAATACCATTACCCCGAAAACCATCACCCCGAAAGTCAATACCCCGAATGGTCAAGTACCCCGAAAACCAATACCCCGAAAACCATTACCCCGAATAGTCCATTACCCCGAATACCATTTCCCCGAATGGACCATAACCCCGAATTTTCTTGGCACGAAAAATTGAAGATCCGACAAATGAATCCCAAATACCTATTTCATAGAATTTTGATTTTCATTTGAATTCATGTTCTTCATGTTATCAAAGATTTATTATTCTTTTAATCAACAGCTATTCTTCATGAGCCAAGTGAGAACCCAAATTTTACGCACAGGCGTGTACTTGATTTTGTGAGAATGATTGTGTTCACAGCAATAAATCATTTTTCGAACTGATGATAATGCTGACATGCTAATATTAGAGACCCTTCCGCCCTCTTTCAAAAGCGTTATATTATTTGGTAATGCATAATTATATTTTTATATTGCTGGAGGCAATGCGAGTTCAACATATTCTAAAATGTCATTAGACTATGGTTTGAAAAATGTCAGATGAAAATGTTAACTGATATTAAACTGACCAGTATTTCAAAAGTACATCGCTAAAGAACAGCCAATGATAAAAGAAGAAAAAATCACTGTTGAAAGCGTCAATAATTATGATGCCAACAATCACTTTGCTAGTGCAACTTCCGAAAGAATAGCCGATAACTAAAAGAAGGACAAATCTCTTGTTGGAAATTGTAATACTGACAAGATGTAATACAGACAAGTAATGCAGGGGCCATTCATTTATTTTTTGAAGTCACTGTCAACTTTGAATTTCGCCCAAGATAATTTTGTCAGTCGATTTTTTTACCGCTATCGCTCAAACTTCAACTCAAACGGTACAACTCGAAAGAACAGCCTATAACTCAATGAAGAGAAAAACATTGATTAAAATTTTTACACTGCCATTATACAACCTCGAAAGAACATCAACGGCTGTTGAAAGAATAAAAAATCACTAATAGGAATAGTAGTAGTTACTAAGCCGAAAACTTTCAGGCTCAAATTCGCGAGCTTCCTTGAAGAATTTCTTGAAGTGCATCACTGATTTTCGGGGAAGTGTCGTATTAGGGGAACTGGTTTTCGGGGTAATTTACCATTCGGGGTAATGGTTTTCGGGGTAATGGTTTTCGGGGTAATGTGTCATTCGGGGTACTGGTTTTCGGGGAGATGGTTTTCGGGGTAATGGTATTCGGGGAAGTGTTATAGGACCATTCATAATACCGTACCAATAATACCGTACCAATAACTTTGTCTATCCAAACTGTAAACTAACTTGAGACATTATTCAATTGAATTCTCATTTTGAGAAGACCTCAGAACAATAACAATTAGACGAACATAAAGCACATCGATGACCACACCAACCACATTTACAGTACATTTAGATTTGATACTTCTCCTCATATTAATTATCTACAACTTGGATTCGGTACTACAAGATGGCAACATAGACAGTCATCTCTCCTAGAAAAGTATTGTATTGATTAGCATTCCAGTACGACCTTCGGAAGATAAAGACTATTTAAAACTAAACACTTGATTCATATTTTGAAATTTATTCATATAGTATTACACATCACGTTTCAGACTAGTAGCATAAACGACTAAAATACTAGAGAATACATGACGTACAATGACTTGGCACTTCAGATAGTTCTTGTTCGCGTATAGATGGAAGTACATTTCATGTTTTTCACTTCAATAACCTTCATTCCATTCGGGAAAAAAGGATCTCCCTATCGCTATCGTTTGATATACGACCGCATTCTGTATAATTAACACTTTCTGTCTATCATTGTCAAAAGATGCTTGGAGATGACATCTGTGCTACAATTTACCAACATAGACTACTACAACATAGCTCTGTATGTTATTTCCAAGAAATGCATTAATTAATAACATATATTTTCATGTCGCTTCTCCATGCGTAATCCGATTGCTCAGAACTAAAGGATGACTATACAAACATGACTACGGGAGGGAATCTGAAGCAAAAACAATTTAATAAAACTACTTCTGCACAATATTCATCCAAAATAGTGTTAAAGCGGGCAACATAGCCTATTCCGTCTAAATATTGGCAAAAGTAGAGGTAAAAATTTGCACTACGGGGTCCAGCACAGACAACGAAGCTGGTTATTTCTCAAGATTATTTAAAAGGTTCAACCCGTAATTTTCTATAAGAATTCGTGGAAAATCAATTAAACAATCTTTGAAAGAATCCCAAGTGTGGAACTCTGTGATGATTCCAGGAGGTATCTCTAAAAAATTTCTTGGTCAAAAACCTTAAGAAGTCAAAAAAAAAACAGTTGAATTAAATCCCATGAAATCATGTGTGGCTACATTCATGAAGGATTGTGCAATTCCTTGAAAAAATCAGAATTAAATTTGTGATTTGCATAACCATATTTGTAGGGACTGATACTGATTGAATACTTTAAGATATCCTGAATGAAAAGTTATGATCTCATCCGGATTACTCCAAAAAACTGTAAAGGTTAGCTTCATGATTCTGTTCTTATTGTCTAAGGCATACTTTCAGCATTTTTTTCATGCCAGGAATTACTCTAGGGATCAATTCAGAAAATTACCTAGTGATTCCGTCATATATTTCTCGTGCAGAATTCTTCTAATGCTTTTCCATAAATTCTACTAGAAAACCTCAATGAATTCTTGCAGAGATTCCACCATGTGCACCTCCAGTATTTGCTTCAAGAATTCATACAGGAAGTTCTGCAGACATTGTATCCAGAATTCTCCAGTGATTCTTCTAAGATTTTTTCAAGGGATTCCTTCAGAAATGCTTCTCAGCATTATTACAATAATTCCTCCATAGATTTGTTGAGAGATTTCCTTGAATGTTTCCTAGTGTCCTGGGAGAATCCCTGGAGAACATTCTAGAAGAATCTCTGGAGATTTTCTGGACGAATTGCTAGAAGAATTCTTGGGGAATCTGGCGGAACACCTGGAAAATTATCAGGAAAAATACTAGCAACCATCTCTAAATTTCACGATGAAGCTAATGAGCAATCCATAGGAGTATTATAAACAATGTTTTGGACGAGTCACAGGAGGATTTCCAAGAATCTTTGCATGAAATTTCTGAGGAATTTTCGTAGAACTCCCAACAGGATTTCCTAGAGAAATACAGAGAGCAAATTCTATAGCATCATAGGAGAAGTAACACGAAGAATTTCTGACAGAATATCTGGAAAAACCTCTGTAAGAAATTCTGAAGGTATTCAAGGAAAAATCTCTGGATGAAAATTTAAAAGAAAAGGCTTGAAATATCACTAGGATTGCTTGAAGAATATCGAGCATATTCTGGAGTTGCCACTAGAGGAATTTTCCAAGGAATCCCGGGCGGAATTACTGGCTCTGTAGCGGAATTCCTGGAGAAACCTCTAGTTCTTAATGGAAACTAGTGGATTTTTTGGAGAAATTTTATTAGAAATTCATTATGAACGAATTACACTTTCTGGACTATTCTACTTGTTCGCACCACTCTAAGCAAATACATATATAGTGGTAGTCCAAATGGTAACGAGCTACCAATCTCGACGAACGTCAGCCGGAAAACAAGTGTGAAGAAAGCAAAAATGTAAACAATGATAAAAATAATATCTGAGGTAGTGATTTCAGGAAGTAAAAACAGTAAATTAGCTGAGAAAAAGTGAAATTTAAGGAATTAATGTAAGTAAAATTAGATGAAGATCATAGAAATTATATTCAAGAGATATTTCCTAGATTATAGCGAGAATTGGATAAGGGCTCCTGCAGCAACAAAATCAAGTCGAAGTGAATCGAGAAATCATTTAATGTAAGTTCCATGAATACCTACTGTCAAATTTAAGTTCGTTAATGAAATATATTTAGTTTCAAGCTGTTGAACAATCGAAATACTGCTGTGGAAATTTAGTTTCGAACCGTGGTCCGAACACTACTAGTGGTGCAAGATGCGGTACGTAGACGGCGAAGATATCGAGCAGCATTTTTATGATTTGGAGCGTATGTTCGATAAACTTTCCAAAGCTGAAACGAATCTCGGCCGTGAGTTGAAGGTGATGTTTGTGCTACGGAGTTTACCCAAGTCTTTCAGTACCCTTACAACCCCATTGGACTATCGCAATGAAGACGAAATTACGCTGGAGCTGCTCAAGCAAAAAGAGATCGATGAAGTTTTGAAGCGTGGGTGTGAAGGTCAACCCGATCAAGCTTTGAAGGTAGCAGACCAGATGCCGAGAGTAAGAGAACGTGTACGAGTGTGTGGCACAACTGCAAAAAAGTTGACCACAAGAAGGCAAAATGCAACGAAACTCGTGAAGAATAAAGACCGCAGCGATCAGCACAAGACGTTTGCGTTTGTCATTACAAATTAGGTTCGAGAGTGGAAAGTGGACATATTTGCGTAGACTGGAATATCTCGTTGGAGATGGGAAC
This sequence comes from Aedes aegypti, assembly GCF_002204515.2. Classification (NCBI taxonomy): domain Eukaryota; kingdom Metazoa; phylum Arthropoda; class Insecta; order Diptera; family Culicidae; genus Aedes; species Aedes aegypti. The sequence goes on from NC_035109.1 coordinate 375,968,369, forward strand.
GGAAGGTAGATACTCCAAGTGAAGTGAAAGTAGCTAAAGGCCGGAAATATCAGGTTGCGGGAGAAGGTATGTGCAATTTGCGATGTCGCGTCATCAATGGCGTGGTGAAGGAAGTAACCCTCAGTCAGGTGAAGTAACCCTCAGTCAGGTAGGTACTATATATCCAGGAATTGGAAGCAAACCTGGTGTCCGTCTGCTGCTTGATTGGAAAAGGCGCTGATGTAAGTTTTAACAAGACTGGCTGTATCGTGTCAAGTGGACGTCAAGTAGTGGCTGAAGAACGGATTGTGCGGGCTAACATTAGAACGATATCCTGTTGCAGCAGCAGCGAAGGGTCACAATCTGAACTGTATTTACGAATGGCATCGGAGGCTGGGGAATCGTGACCCTAAAGCTATTTTAGAGGCAGAAAGGCAAGAATTGCCAACCGGCATCATGATTTATCCCTGTGGAATCAAGGCAATTTGCGAGTGATGTATGGAAGGAAAGATGTCACGAAAGCTTAAAAAATAAAACCAATCGATTTGAAACCAATTTTAAGAGCGTTTCGAAGTCATTGGCCTTTTTTGACCCTTGATGCATAAAGGTTAACTTTTTTTTTTTTTTGTCGGTAGCGATAGGGGTAGTACTGGCACTCTTAATCTGCCCTAAGCTCCTTCCCAGCATTTGCTTTTATAAGCCTCTATTGCGATCATCACACAGACGTTCCTAAGCAATGTTGCTCAAATGGTCACTGTGTACCCTAGCAGCAATCAGCCCTTACCGTAGTAGTTTTGCAGTCTAGTACTTTAGACTACTATCAAACTATGATAAGGCCTGAAATGCTACTAGAGTGGTTAAAGTGAAGAACGAAATAGTTTTATTAAAAGGTCCTAATTTCTCATTTCATTTCATCACTCACTGTCGTCACTTTTATTTTCGACACTATCACGTTTATCACCGATTATCACTCATCAACTTTCGTAATACAATTCAGATATACTTTCCATTATATCACTTTTCACATCACACCATTTTCATATAAATTTATTAGCATTTACCATCTGTTAGCATTACTAAGTAATTAAAAGATATTCAATTTAAATGTTTCATTATATTTGTTGCTGTAGAGTCATTACTGTTCAAACTACAATTTAGCACTATCAACAAAGTTACAGTAAAACAAAATCACTTCGATCCATTCTTCTGCACTCGCTGTCATTATTAACACTTTTATCATGCATGTTTGAAGAACTAGGCAATAATGTTTATATTCAGAGAAATGATTGAAAAATGTATTATGGAATTTATTAAATTAGTAGAGTTCACATAATTATACATCATTATTATTATATTTCTAACAAAACTATCAGAATCACTTAGAATTTCATTTTCGAATTTTCATCACCATAGATTTTATTATAAACACACTATTAGCACCAACACAATCACTAAATTTAATAACAACAAGTATTACGCGCAGTTCCACCAAACACCCATTCTTATGTTGCATTATAAAACGATTGATCACACGTTAGCTTCGAAACTTAACAACCATTACTGATTAGTACAAAGGATGCTACAGCTCGTGGTAAACGAACTGAACCATCAACAACCAGCACTGGTTTATAAGTAACTAATGAGCCCTGGCGGTCCCTCCGTTCGAAGAGGACCTGATAATATGCCGAAACATATTAACAGATCCTCCGCCTGAATGCAGCCGTTTCATGATAAATCATGAACCGTTAGAGGTGTGCCAAAGTATTGGGAAGGTGATATGTTTCACAGACGGATATTATTATGGTGCACCTTCTACTTTGGCACCGTCAAACCCTGTGATCGTGGCCAGGGATAAAGGTTAACTTTTTCTTAATTTAAATTACTGTTGGAGTGGTCCCAAATTCATATTTGGTCTGATTTTCTTTTTTTGGTTTCTATTTGGCCTACCTTTTTTTTTTTTGGTCTCCTTTTTCAGATATGTAAACTCCTTAAATCTTATATTTTAGACACTTCTTCGCTCCCAAACTGCCTTTCCGTTTTCGACATTTGCTCTATTTTTACTTGGGATTTAAATCTAAGAGGAAAATAACCATCATCGTTTTACAAATTTTAAAATTTTTTTGCACAAAATCCAAGCAGTGTTTATGAAAATCTATCATTGCATTGCACTTGCTATCTGTGATGCGATGATAGATTTTCGTAAAGATTTCTTTTAATTTCAACGAAAAATCAGTTTTTATGTTTTGATGATTGAATGATGAATTTTTGAGCCTTAAACGAAATCTTACGGTTACCTTGTTATCCCGGTATCGGCTGAGATCCGCAATGCAATACTCTCGGAATAGTTTGTCGTAGTATTTTTTGGCCAGCTGTTTCTCCCACGAGTCCACTGTGTCGCCGTCCTCCCACAGGAAGCGATGATGTTCTCTCAGCACATCACGATCGGTTTTGTCCCGGGACGTGTCCCGTTGCAGCAGCTTGGTGGCACCAGGTTTCGTAAGGATGTACTCGTTGATCAGGTGCTTGTGCAGCTCGTACGGATTCAATTTAGCCAATCGGCGGGACATTTTGCCCGTAATTCAGACGGAGATTGAACCGCGCGCGGCTTTCAGAGTTTGAGTTGCAAGCGGAGACTAATCGTATAAACAAACCCTTCAGAAAGGACTCCTTTGGCGCTAGGACTTGGCCACCTTGTCGCAGAGGAACATTCCGGAAACTGAAACAATGACGTCATTGTTTGATTTTTTTTTCATTGTGTTTTGCTACGGATATTCGTTGCAGTTTATCAGAGTAGCGCAAAAAATCAAAACCAAACGAAAGTGCGTCTGCAGACGCATGGGAAAGGTTAAAAGAAAAGTGAAAACCCCAACCAAAGTGAAAGTCCCCTCATCTCATCGTGGTCATCATTAGAGTTACCTGTAGCTCGTGATGGGAAGCTGCAGATTGTGCTCCCGAGATTCCCCCAAAAATAAGCGTCTGGATGACCGGCCTTTTCGCGAAAAGGTTCTGGACATCATCTGCATGTGGGTAAGTCTTGATCAGCTAAATTAGAACCGATTTGTGAACGTTTTTATTGTGGGTCTTCCATCTCTAGATCGATGTCAATGACCGCCACTTGTCGAAAGATGTCTGCGATCCGTGCTTCAACACAGTGGAGAAATTTTACCTATTCAAGCGCAAATGTCGATCGTTTCAAGCGGGTGCCAAGGAGCAGGAAGTGGATCCCCCGGAACAAAACCCGCCGGTGCCAGAATCTATCCTGAACGGAGAGTTCCAGGTGATCGCTGAAAATCTCCAGGTGGCAAAGGAGAATGGCTCGTCCGCCGATGAGGCCAATTCCGAGGACGAATACTTCCGCAGCCTTCCTCCACTAAAGAAGAAAAAGAAATATCCATACAAAAAATCCTCCAAAGCTCCCGTCCTAGACGAGAACGGAGAGAGGGTCATTAAACCACGTCCGTGGAGCCGGAAGTTCAAGGAAGCTGTGGACCTTCCTCCGCAGGAGTACCGGGAATACGTGATATCCAAGACACTACCGAAAAAGCAATCCGTCGTGTGTGAGCTTTGTGGACGGAGCATCGATTGTCGCCGGATGGATGGGCACCGGAATCGGCACCTCGGGTTGGAACCGTATGTGTGTGATCTGTGTGGGGACAAGTTTAACTGCAAGTATAATCTCAAGACGCACCATCGACGGAATCATGTCCAGGGTGAGGAATGCACGTGTGCAGTTTGTGGGAAAGTTTTTGCCAGTCGGCCGTCGCTGCAGTCGCACACGAAGAGTGTTCACGGCGAGAGGAAGTTCGCTTGCACGATGTGTCCGCTCAGGTTCAACAACAAGTGAGTATAGATCCGGGGGTGATAACCAGGCTGGTAGCAGGAGTCTGTTTAGACACTTGGTCACTTTTTTAACCTTCGAAGTACTGGGTGCCGACTTCGAAGTTTCAAAATTCTGTTAATGCACTGCACATTCGCTCAATTTAGATCAATTGCATTGAATTCGGTAACGATTTCGGTTAATAAATTGCAAAAAATATACGCAAGGCCGAATCACAAAAGGCCGAAATTTTAAAACAAATTTTAGTGAAAGCCACAAACATTCTGCACATTTTTCTACAATATTATGAGCATTTTTATAGTAGGGTAAGGCGGGACAAGATGCACAAGTAGCTGAATAATAGTTTCTCCAGCTAAAATATGGTTAGCGTTTTTTTGGGTGTGACAGCTGGTCTATTCCTGAGAGAGACTCGCGAAGAGGAAAAATATCAACGTCATATGCAGCCCAGATTCCCCTCTCACGAAACGTCAAATGCAGCCCACCGTTTTTATGGCTGAAAAAGTGAAAAGTATTGTGTTCAAAGTAAATTATTATTGAAAACCTCAGTCAGCGGAGCAGTTTTTTTTCCAAAGTTGCTGATAAATCTAAGCAGAAGATTAATTATTTCTAATGTCTGTTACATTTGCTGGCATAAAATTTCACTCAAACAGCTATTTATGATTCGATGTGATGCAAACTCAATCATTTTCTGCTGAGAGGTTCATGTGAGGATTTGAACGGCTTGTGCATAATTGGTATAAACACAAAGTGGAATAAGAAAAAAACTCAGCAATCACAGAAAAAGAAGACCGTCTTCGCGAGTCTCGTCTCAGGTCTATTCTAAGCTTACACACCCAAAAAAATATAATTGAAGCTATTGTATTTTGTACAACATAAGTGTAGAAACCTCGCGAAAACTGAAAGGTTATACAGTGCCTGTTCGATTTTGGCAACATGCCAAAAAAATTCATGTTGCCTAAATTGAATCGTTCCAAAATTTAACGGTTGTTTTTATTTATCTTTTATCACCTCAATAATGACCATGAATTAAATTTACCTATGTTGAATATGGCCTTAAGAAGGCCCACAGAAACATTTTTTTTTACGATATCATTGTTTTATTGTCAAAAAAATCTAAATTAGTTATACATTTTATAAAATTTAAAGTTTGCAATACTGTGTTCCTCTTTAGGCGTTTGAATTACAAAAGAAAGAAAAGTAGCTATTATTTTAATACAACTAGGTATGTTTTTGATGCCTCGAAAACTGCTTTAGTGATGGGTAAATCCAATCATTTAGTCGAAATCTTCTACTTTCTCTAATGAGTAGCTGTCGTTGATAGTGCCATATTTCCCTTATAGATGTACATTTGAAGATCCTGTGCTCAATATCATCTATTTCCTGGTTGCACTGTTCACAGTATGGGTCCTGTCGCTGTTGTTGGTCGAAGAGCAAACTATTGGTGATATTTTTTCCATGCATTATCCGATACCATATCGAACGTTGATCAGAGTTGATGATTTTAGAATGCAAATTTTGCAGAATAGATTTCCAATCTCGTTGAGGATGATTTCTGATCATTTTCGCATCTTTCAGTCTCTGCACAAAGCACTCATGTAACGATGCTGAGGAAAGCGACTCCATTATTGCTTCAGGCAAGAATGCGGATTCCTGTATGGTGATCCTTATATGCACAAACTTTCTAGGAACACCATTCACGAAAGGAGGATTAGCGTTCAATGCATAGAACCGATTGAAGAAAGGAAGGTGTTCTGCCAGACTTATCATGCGATTGACAAGCAATGCTTTGGATTTAATCGCCGGTGAGTGCAGATTTAGCCCTCTATTTTTCGGAAGCGTTAATGTTTCGAAAGGAATTCTTGTTGAATTTTGACCATACCATAAAAAAGATCCGATTCTTGATATGAATTTCCCAGCAAATTTATTTGGCAGTGGAAGAACTGAAGCCATGTACCACATTTTGGAGCAAATGTATGTGTTTAGCAGTATGACTTTTTGAATCAGATTCAAATTTCGCACGTTGTTCATCCACAGTGCTCGTTGAAACTTGAGTAGCACGGAGCTCCAATTTAGCTCAACTGTCCTAGTAAAGTTGCTCGAAAACTGTATTCCTAAGATCTTAATCTCGTTTTCAATCGTCAGCCATTCACTGTCAGTTGTAAGGTTGACATTGCCTATCATAAGTGCAACGGTTTTCGCAGTGTTCAAAATCGCTCCAGCTTCATTTGCAAAGTCAGATAAAATATCCATGATAGCAATTCGCGATTACGAAGCTGCTGATGTTTTCTTCGGTTTTCTGTGAGAAAAACAAGGCGAGATATATTTTTTGCTTTTTTTTTTCACGCACACGATGACAGTTCCTTACGAGGTTTACCGTTGGTGCGAGTGCTTTGTAAATCTCTTTTTGTTTCGTAGTCGCGAATCAAATCTCCTCATTTTGCACAAACATTGATACATCGTCGGCGTATGCATTCATGATTGCGTTGGGAAATAAATGGGTGATTTTGTCCAGAAGCGGGTGGAGGTAGATCACAAATAAAAACATTGACAGAGGGTCATCTTGTCTAACTGAACGCCGAATCTGTATTTCACGGGATAAGGAACCGTTGATAAGTATCTTAGAAAAACTATTGGCCATAATGTTGCCAACAAGCTGTGTGAAATTTGGATTAAATTGTATCTCTGTCATGGTTCGCTTCAAAAATTTTTGATCCACTCTGTCAAAGGCGTGGTCCATATCGAAAGAAACTAATAATGAACTACCACGGGTTTCTTCTAGTTCACAGAGTTTGTCGATTATTCTAGCCGTTGCACCGAAGATGTTTTTCTTGCCGTTTAAGCATTTTTGATTGCTGGATAGCACGAGAGGAAGGATATTTACCATTCGTTGCTTGAGATTTCTAGCTACAATTTTATAATCGACGTTCAACAGCGAAATTGGTCGAAATCCATTCACGGTTGGTCGGCTTTGTTTTTTTCTAACGAGAACTATTACACCGTCCATGAATTGCTTTGGTATCGTTCCACTTATCGCATCATTTATCACTGCCGTGATTTCTGAGGAGATGATGTGCCAGGTTTTCGAATAAAACTCTTTGGGTAGTCCGTCGATGCCAGGTGACTTCTTCGATGCGCTATTTTTTATGGCTTCCCGTACTTCTTCGACAGTTGCTCTGTCCGTCAGCTTACTGTTCCAAATGTTGTTGTCCGGTATTTTCCGTATTGGGTGAAAATCTAGGTGTTGGTTACCGTTTAGTTCAGCGTCCGTGTACAACTCTTCGAAATATTTGGTCACGTGTTCCTTAATATCCGCATGTGCAACTATAATCCGGCCGTTGTCTTCCAGTTCTTTCAACCACGTTTCAGATTTTCGCTTTTTCGATTGACCAACATGATATACCGTTGTGCTTTCGCCACCAATGAAACATTCATTTTGGTAGTGTTGATTCGCCGAGAATTTTCGTTGATGGAGCAGCATTTGAGCCTTGATTTTGTTTACAGTTTGTAACTGCTCGGGATGGCTAAAAAGGTCATCATATGCAGATTTCAAAAGGGTATAGTAGAGCTCCATGGTGTCACGAAAATCCTTGTTGAAGAGCGAAGTTTTCCATTTGAAGAAGGAGACGAGTTTGGGTTTGGCGTAAGAGACCCACCAATTCATCCATGTCGGATAATCACTTCTTGCTCTCGTCTAATACGACCATTTCATGGAAAATTCTTGCATAACCGCTGGATCATCGAGAATCTGTGGTTTAAAACGCCAAATTCCACGACCTGTGTTTGCTCCCAGATCAGGTAATACCATGCGTATAACAAAAGCTTTGTGGTCAGTAAAAGAAAGGGGTACAAACTGACTAGTACGTAGCCAAGTGCTCATATCCTTACCTACGTATATTCTATCTATTCTTGATGATGAATCATGCCTTACGAGTGAATACTCTACGTTTGATCCATTCAGTATCTCCCAACTATCGATCAGATTACCGGCTTGTATCAGTCGTTGGAACATTGGGCTGTGCGAGTTGGATCCTATAGCATCCTTTCTATTAATCACGGAATTGAGATCGCCTCCAACCACAACTGCGTCCGTCGAATTGTAAATATAGTGCGCAACGGTACTGTTGAAGAACGACTCACGGTTTCTACGTTGGTTTGTACCAGAGGGAGCGTATATGTTGACGAACGTTACTTGGTTAATTCTAACTGAAATTACTCGTGCATCTAGGCTTCGTTGAACATCGTGGCATCGAAACCCTCTTTTGACTGCTATTACTGTACCTCTTTTCCTCTCATCGATATTGAAGAAAAGCTGAAAACCGTATAGTTGTAGACTCGCATTGGCAACTTCCTGAAGAAATATCACGTCAAGCTCAGGTCTTCGTAGCATTAGTTATAACATTTATATTGATGGTTGCTATCTTATAACTCCTTAAATCCATAGAAGAAACGGATGAATGGAAAGGTTGATTGACGCGGTTTACAGCAGGAAAAACGGGATGGCATCAGTACTCGGTAGTATACGGAAGAATGGAGAAATAATATCTTAGATTGGTAGAATCTGTGAGTGCTTCGGCTGAACATATACATGCTCTTACCTATGAAAACGTTAAGCTTTACTTGTATCGGTGTCTGGAACGAGATTGTCGTTTGGCTTCAATTTTCGATGTTTCTGCTAATCTCGGAGAACCCACTCGTTTCGATCTTATTTCTCGCCAATTTTCCTGTTGGTCACCCATAGTCTCGTGAGTGTCCATACTACCAACAGTACTGGCAGTACTTCTCTCAGTTGAATTTGTGGCACCGCGCAGTCGATTGCTGTTTTCCATCTCGCTGTCTGAGATGTCGAAGGACTGTAGAACTGCTTTCAACGATTGTGGATCAGCATTTACAAGATTTGCGATTTCAGTTTCAACGATCATTGCATCTGTAGTCAACGGAAGATCCATCGAAGACCTAGGTTGAGAATTATTGCCTCCGGAGTCCGGACACAGATGATGTGTTTTCAGGTGATGTAGTGTTTGCTGTTTGTGTGGATTCGGACAATATTGGATTCACTCCCTGAACAATACTGGCCAGAGACAATCTCTCATTGACGCTCTTGGAGAGAGCCTTCCTTACGTCCGAGCATTTCGTGCCAACGTGAAGGTTGCGAGAACAATACCTGCAGGTGGGTACCTGGTTCTTGTAGCGGATATACGCCGTCTCTGTTTCGATGAGCAGTTTGATGGTATTGCTTTCTGTATTCGCATTCGAACGGTGCGATTTCCATTTGGCAGGCCTGGAAAATATTCGCGCCACACATCGTCGTTGATGGACATGACTTCACTGTAAGCAGCTACATGTTTAGCGATGATGGAGTTCGGCATGTGAGGTGGAAGATCGCAAACTTTGACTTCCACTGCACCATCTGCGTACTCGCCACCATCGATTTTGATGGAAAATATTCGGTTGTTCTCGGCGACTAGTGTCTCTGCCAGAGCCGATGACTCCATTTCGAGATACACATACGACTTCGTTGTGCTCAGTTGGATGCTTTTGATGGAGGCCATTGTTATTTTGAGGGACTCGAAGACGAACTTGTGAATTTCAGATATAGCTGGTCTAGTTGGAACCACACTGAAATCGATGATCACCGATAATCTGGCATCGTGTCTTGTCTAGCTTTGATGTTTCCGGGATTAGAAAAAAAACCGGCCGGACCAAGTCCGCTAGTAATGGTGAAAACGTTTCTCTCAGCAGACGAATATTTTACACAACTATCGCGCACGAATGCTGAGTGTCAACTAAAACATTGAGATTGACAAGATTTTTGATTGATCATGATTCATTTTTTCGTGTACATATATGGATTTCCGTGTTGCCAAAGTCAAGCCGAGTCAGAATCGAATGGGCATTGTACGATGAAAAGTATTCTGAGTAAACTTAGTATTCTTATGATCACTCAAACACTTGTTATACCCTATTTCATTATTGAGGTGATACAAGATAAATAAAAACAACCGTTAAATTTTGGAACGATTCAATTTAGGCAACATGATTTTTTTTGGCATGTTGCCAAAATCGAACTGACACTGTATAACCTTCCAGTTTTCGCGAGGTTTCTACACTTATGTTGTACAAAATACAATAGCACCAATTATATATTTTTTTGGGTGTGTAAGCTAAGTTATTCGGCTTTTTGTGATTTGGCCATTTGTGATTCGGCCTTTTGTGGTAGACCCCGACGCATTTCCTGAAAAATGATTTGATCAAATTTCCACTGGTATTTTGTGACGTCATTCATAAAAATATTTAGCATAGTATAAAATGACTGTACATGTCAATGGTCGCTACTGCGTGATTTATCGGATCTGGTTAGAATTACACTTCGTGTAAGGTACCGTGGGGCAAGTGGGTAATGGAAATCGTATAGTTGAGATTCTTCATATTCTAGAGACTTTGAATTGAAATAAATGAGGTCGTGTATATTTTTTAACTTGACTCCCACCAAATATAACCAGTGTGCTGAAATTGATTTTTATGTGAAATTAAACAAAAAAATACAGAAAAAGTTTTCGAAAAACGTCTTCTTACTTTTCACTTGCCCACAATTGGGGCAAGTGAAAAGTTTATAGTTTCGAACAAAAAAAAAATCAAAAACTAACAGTTATATTTACGATTTTTATTATCTTTAACATTTGTGAAGGCGTCCCAATGAACAATAACATAAGTAACATGCAAACAAAGAAAATTTTATTCTTGTTACTTGAATTTTCTTCTGTTCGGTTATGTTTGTTGAAATGATTCGACAACATTATAACTACAACATTTCCAATGTTAGTTCTAACATCATGGAACAGTAATTGCATTTCTGCTTTGTAGAATTTCCACCGCTCGTTACTTGTTTTAAGAAAGTCGCATACGACGTCGTATAACTCTTCGGGAGAAATCCAACGGTATCGTTCTCTTACATTGGAACTTTTCAATCAACGTATTCCTTTTAATTGGCTGTCCGAAGTAGACATTAATATCGTAGTGTTTGGCAACCTCTTTTAAAGAAGTTCCACGATTTCTAAAAACTTTTAACGCTTTGAGTACAGTGTTTCTTGAATTACCAGCACGTTTTCTATGATAATTGCAAATCTTGTTTACTTATATATACCTAAAGAGAAAACACAAATTCAATCTCTAATAAGAAACTTTTCACTTGCCCCACGTGATTAGAAAATTGACATTGTTTTAATTTAATTACTTTTAGATCTTCGTCGAGTTAATCCTAAAACTTTTTTTTATTGCATTTTGAAACTGTCAGAAGGGACAACTTAGAAGTGGTACAGAAAATTATTTTCCGCAACATTGTTCCACTGAAACTATTAAAATAAGATTGCACACCGCCAACTTGTTACGGAGTGATAGTTGACAGGTCAACAATCTTTCGCTGTATTAATCAACAATGGCTGAAAAATCTCAGGAATCTCTTACCTATCCTAATGTTCTGAATAGCCTCAAAGGTTTATGCACGAGTTTAAAACGTTAATTCTCATATCCAGTAAAATATACCAATTGTTTTCACTTACCCCATTTACCCACTTGCCCCGCGGTACCTTACAAATTAATAAGGGATGGGAGTTTCCGCCTACCCTCGAAGTGAAATTTTAGCATATCTCATATTATTGATCAATAACGGCGTCGGTCAAGTTGGGATGGAGGTGTAATGATTGTTGCTTCTAGAGACCGAGAATACCTCTTCATTTCCACAATCACCACGGAAAGGGTGTTTATTAGTGAGGAAGGAAAAATTTCTGGAAGTCACCTTTGGTCGGTGATGCATGGATTAGGATGATACCTCTCTTACTTAAAACTATTTTTGCATTTTGTCTCGCGGTGGAAAAATATTTTAAGATAGAAGACTCAATTGCTTGAGCTCCAAGTTCAGGATGCAATGTAGTAACCTGGGGCCTTCATGTTTTTAGATGTTTTGACATAGGCTAGAAATTCGTCAGCAGTGATCCCCAACTCCTCCGCTCCTTTTTTCTGTTACTTTCAGAAACACATCAATCATTGAACTATTCGCTCAATTTATGGCAAAATGGCTATCCCTGATATGTGACTCCTCTATCCAAGGCCTAAACATTATTTATGCTACTCCTGTTTCCATAAATGATCAGTGGACCAGAGCTTTCAATAAAATAAAATAAATTGTTAACTTTTATTCCAATCTCATAATGTATTGCAAAATTGTCTCGTGATTCAAACAAATGTGTTTTAAACCGATACTCCTTGTTCATTTTGCCCCGAAAGAATGGTTATCCTGCCTCGTACGGTGAAAGTAGTTCACCAAAATGAAATACTTCACGGATTTTTCAGGGATTTTTTTGACGATTTCTGTAAAATTTCCTGGAGGCATCCCTGATTGAATTCATGGATACATTTTTTTAAGACTTCTTTGGCAAATTTCTTTAAAGAAATTCCTGGTTGAAATCTTAATGAAATCATAAAATATAATTTTGTATAAATCTTAAGAGGTTCCTGGAGACATCTATGAAGAAATTACTGGTTGCATTATTGAAGATGTCTCGAACGTATTGTCCAAAAACTGAATCCTAGGGAAATCGATGGAATAATTCCTGAGGACATGAAAATTCCTTGAGAACTTTCCGAAACAAACCTTTGGTTCAATCTCTGGAGTTCTTCTTCTTCTTGGCATTACGTTCTCACTAGGACAAATCCTGCTTCTCAGCTTGTGTTCTTATGAGCACTTCCACAGTTATTAACTGAGAGCTTTCTTTGCCAATGTTGCCATTTTCGCATTCGTATATCGTGTAGCAGGTACGATGATGCTGTATACTCAGGGAAGTCATGGAAATTTTCATCACGAAAAGTTCCTGGACCGACCGAGAATCGAACCCAGACACTTTCAGAATGGCTTTGCTTTGTAGCCGCGGACTCTAACCAGTCTTGGCTAAAAAAGGCCCCTCTGGAGTTATCCACAAAAAAAAAACTTCAGGTTAAATTCTTCATTGTATCTTGAACAACATTTTTAGAGGAGTTCCTTAGAAACTTAGGAAGAACACCTGAATTAGTTTCTGATGAAATACTTGGACAAAACCATGAACAAATTCATCCAAAAATAAGATGAAAAAACCGAATTTAGTACTAAGGTACCGTGGGGCAAGTGGGTAATGGAATTCGCATAGTTGAGATTCTTCAAATTCTAGAGACTTTAAATTGAAACAAATGAGGTCGTGTATATTTTTTAGCTTGACTCCCACCAAATATAAGCAGCATGCTGAAATTGATTTTTATGAAAAATTAAAGAAAAAAATACAGAAAAAGTTTTTGAAAAATGTCTTCTTACTTTTCACTTGCCCCAAAAGTGGGGCAAGTGAAAAGTTTACCGTTTTGAATAATAAATTCAAAAATAAACAGTTATATCCACGATTTCTATAAGCTTTAACATTTGTTAAGGCTTCCGAATGAACAATAACTTAAGTAATATGTAAACAAAGAAAATGTTATTCTTTTCACTTGAATTTTCTTCTGTTCAGTTATGTAAGTTGAAATGATTCGACAACATTATAACTGCAACGTTTCCAATATTAGTTATTACATTATGGGACAGCAATTGCATTTCTGCTCTGTAGAATTTCTACCGCTCGTTATTTGTTTTTGAGAAAGTCGGATATGACGTCGGATAACTCTTCGGGAGAAATCAAACGGAATCCTTCAATGACGTATTTAGAATCTTTTTTATGTGGATAGACCTATATCCCATTTTTATGTTTTGAACTAGCTTTACATAGACATTCCACGTGTGTTCTCTAATATTGCAACTTTTCAGTCAACGTCTTCCTTTTAATTGGCTGCCCGAAGTAGACATATTAATATTGTAATGTTTGGCAACATCTTTTAGAGGAGTTCCATGATTTCTAATAGCTTTTAACGCTTGAGTATAGTGTTTCTTGAATTATCAGCACGTTATGTTTTTCTATGATAATTGCGAACCATGTTTACTTATGGCGACTTGAAGAGAAAACACAAATTCAATCTCTAATGATAAACTTTTCACTTGCCCCACCTGATAAGAAAATTGACGGTGTTTAAGTTTAGTTATTTTTAGGTCTACGTCGAATTAATTCTAAAACTTTTTTTATTGCAGTTTGAAATTGTCACAGAGGACAACTAAGAAGTGGTACAGGAAATTATTTTCCGCAACTTTTTTCCACTGAAAATATTAAAATAAGATTGTACGCTGCCAACTTGGAGTAACAGTTAACAGGTTAACTATTTTTCGCTCTATTATGCAATAATGGCTGAAAAATCTCAGAAATATCTTACCTATCGTAATGTTCTCAATGGCCTCAAAGGTTTACGCATGAGTTCAAAACGTTATTTCACATATTCAGTGAAATATATCAATTGTTTTCACTTACCCCATTTACCCACTTGCCCCGCGGTACCTTATACCATTTAATTCCACTAGAGTTTGTATCCTTTGACAGATACGCGTATTTTGGCCTCAACTGTAAGGCCGTCTTCAGTGTCGTGTATTAGCTCGAAAATTTATTATCAAATTCATCCAGTAAAACTTCTTGTAATGCCTCAATGTAAAACAAGTGAAATGTACAGATGAGTTATCTAATAAATCTTTAAGGAAACTCTCATCTCCTAGATTCACTTGATTTCTTGGTCCTTTCTGACCCATTTCAGTTAACGTTCCCTGTCAAGCATACTGGGGAGTCGTGGGATGAAGCTCACCAGAACGACTCTATTCTTTTCAAAATTGTCCATCCAAATTGTCCAACTTGACATTTGTGTCTCCGGATTTAATGTGCTTCAAAACTATACATCGGTTGTTTAAACCACGAATCATGATAAGCAAAACTACCCTAGTTGTGTACCAATTTGGTTTAATTCTGATTCTCGCAGGTCCACCTTGGCTTACCATCTGAAGATCCACAACCAGACGCGCGACTTCAAGTGTGCTTTGTGCGGCAAGGGTTTCTACTGCAAGTCGGTGTGGAACATTCACATGCGAACGCACAGTGGCGAGACACCCTATCGGTGCAGCGTTTGCGATGCGGCCTTCGTCCACCGGAATATGTACGTGGCACACATGAAGAAGAACCATCCGAACGAGCCGCTCATGTATCTGAGCGGGAAGAAAGGTTTTAAGGAGTCGCTGCTCAAGAAGGGCGTCGATGGAAGCATAGTGGCAAAGTAAGTTGACCAAATTATACATTATATATTGGAAATGATTTAACTTGACGAAATGGAAATGTGATTTCAATCATGTAGGGCTTACGATATCAATTGTGTTATTACCTCCTATATTTCTTTCAAATCTAAGCATATTAATAAATTGCTTTTTACTGTTTATGACACGTTCTACCCTTAGCCTGTACTGTATCAAAGTTTTGAAGACACCTTTTTTGGGATATTAAGGTTTATGTTTTTTCAAATCAATGATATTATAATTAATTATTCATAACATATGTATTTCCTACCTATACAAATCTATGTGTCCAAAACATCAACATCTCAATCGCTAATCTGAATTCCCTCTTTCTGCAGTTTCTCCCCAATCCAGTCGACAAAGTTCGAAACCTTCACATACCCGGCAGGTACATCCTTCTTTCCGCATCCAATTCCCCACGCAACGATTCCCGCCTGAATGTATTGATCGCCCGATTTGCACGCCAACGGAGAACCTCCGTCGCCCTTGCAGGCGTCAACGCCCAGTTCACCTCCGGCGCAAATGAAGCTACTATGCAGCTGGAAAATCTGTCCCAACTTGGTAGCCCGCAACATGGACTCACAACGTCTCCTGGGTAGAACGGGTAGTTCCACTCTTTTCAACACCTCGGCAAATTTCCCTTCAGGGTCGAAATTGTCCCTGCCCCAACCGGACACCAAACAGCGCTGATCATCGAATCTGTCGGTCTCCAAGGGCAGACAGATTGTATTGACGTTCACGTTCAACTCGGCGGATTCCTCCATGATCAGTAATGCCAGATCGTTGTGAAACTTCTTATCCACGTAGTGTTCGTGGACAATCATCTTCTGAACTCCATATTGCTGAAACAATACAAATCTATCATTCACGACTCGACTTGAAGTCCTCCCGGGAAACGTACTTGGTGTATAATCGGTTCACGCTCGGTAACCGTATCCCATTCACCTAATCGTACTGTAAGCGTGTCCAGAACATTGGCGAACTGTTGCACGCAGTGAGCAGCCGTTAGGACTACTTTCGGGTGTATCAGGGAACCACCGCAGAAGTATTGGAGCTTTTCTTCTTCCAAAAGCGTGGAACGGCGCAAAAGCGCAACCATCCAAGGAAATTCGCCAAACTGCGCCACAGCACTGTTGTTGACCCGGTAGACGTACCCATAGGGGTGATTCGTTCCACATCTGGTCGGAAGAGGTGGAGGTTGATCGGTCGTGAACGAGTCTGGTTCCGTTGGACCGCTTCGGAGGCCGCTCTTCATGGCGCAACAGGTGGTTAAAAATTCGCACGTATCTTCCTGTTGTTCAATGCTGAAAGAAATTCCGACTAAGTATCAGGGTTGATAGGTCTCCATGAGGAAGTTATACATACTCAATTGGTATCATGTCATCATAATCATTGATTCTGCAAATATGGAAATTGGCGTTATTCAACGTCTGGCATGATTTTGGAATCAATCACCTAATCTCAAGAAGGTTCTCGCCATCTGTGTTAATGATGCCATCTACGCACTGATTTTTAGGGATACAATAACCTGTGGAGCATGCCTGGAGAAATATAGTTAACAGGATATAAATTAATATGGTCTAACAAAGCGTACTAGAAATGAAAGTAAAGGCGTTCATGATAATGATGAAAATTTAATCTAAATGAGCAAACATTCCGAGCAACAAATTCAAGCAACCTCTAGCTCTGGCCTTTTTGAGTAAAATGAGGAAGCAATCGTGGTCAGCATTTCCGAATTTGCTGTACGTGAGCAGATGATTTTGAACCATGAGACGAAAGCAAATCAAGTGTTATTGTTTCCAATCCGACTGCTACTCACTCTTCGCCACTAAACTTATTTAAAATCTGACCTACCTTATATTGCTTCAAACGATTCGCCAGATTATCTTCCTCTGATGACAAATCTTGGCACGTAATGGACAAAAAGCATTGCGTTATCAGTGCAACTCCCAGAGTTATAGTGACTGTCGCTCCCATTTTTTTTTTGTCTCTCAGCGATTGAAGTGCTTATTCTTCCGATCGCCTTCCCGTCCAACGATCACTTGCGAACTGAGATGAGATTATATTTGACCGAAACGTTAGTGGTGCTTCTTGGGGGATTTCCCATAATCGCAACTTTGTTTTTAAAAGGGGCCCAAATAGCCGTGGTGGTGAGCGTTAGCTATTCTACAAGCTCATGTTGGGGGTGCCGAATCCCACCTGCCGAGCTCGGATTAGATTTTTTTAAACACAGCAGGGCATAGAGGCGTACCTGACAAACGATATACGGATGCAAAAATTGTCAATACAAGACTAACAATTCAAAAGGCCTCATCTCCAAAAAGTAAACAATGAGAAAAATGCAATCTCGTTTTGTCAAACAATAAATCAAATTTATATTATGAATTTAAGCTTTTTATGTTATTTTATCGTCCAGAAAGTCGATGGATAAACTGATTTATAGCTATGAATATTCATTACTATCATTTTAGCAAAAAATCCTGCTAAAAAAACGAGTCAAAGGAAATGAGGCTTTTATTTCACCAAAAGCTGTGCAGCCCTTTTCATTTGTGCCCATAGACGCCGGCCGACGCTGATGAGGCCTGTGAGTTAACGCCTTCGTTTACTCTAAAATGTGTTGAGGCCTTCTAGTTGTGGCTTGTTTTTTCATCATCTTCAGATGTGGCCTTTTGAAAATCATTCAAAATTGATGATAAAATACGATAATTGAAGTGTAGAAGAGTTTAGGTACGTGGTAAAGCAAGGTACATGGGATCTCTGCAGCAAGAGGAGATTCGTGCGGTCGATTAAATATGTGATTTATTCAATCATCGTCATCGATAAACATAATGGATGTGCTAAGCGAGAGTGTCGTCGAGCAATTATATGGAAATATTTGTTCAATTGAAGTAATATTTCAATTGAACGTTATGTTTCATGCAATTGTGTGTGTGTGTGTGTGTGTGTACAATCCACCTCCCACTGACCGGCAGTGCTTTTATGGAAGAAAATTGTATGCATGTATTTATTGATACCCTTTGATATCTTTATATCTGCAGACAATTTTAGCCCGGAAGATGGAAGGTGATAGCTCTACTGAAATTCCAACGACCCATTTCAAGAATGGCAGTAAATACACACACATTCTGAGGTCATTTTCATTTACAGTAAGCCCCGCATAAAAACACCCAGATATCAAATGGATATATGAAATGTTTTTACACTTCCCGAATCGAAAATTAAATTTTCGACCCTGGCACGTATTTAGTTTCAAATGGTAATAGGTGCGTAAATAATAATAAAGAATGATTTTACCTGTATGAGTTTCGCTTGGAAAGGGTAAAAATCCCAAGCACCCACCTGGCACCTCCTCACTCTAGCTGATGTCAGAAGGACAACAGTGCCCAGGTTGCACTACCAGCTAAGTACGCAACCCTTAGCTGGCGGTCTTTGTCATCGTTAGACCCGTGGAAGCGTGAGGTAGGGGCTTGTGAGGACCAGAGCTATGTTGGACGCTCCTTCCTGGTTGTCGACTCACCATTTTGCAACCCTTGAACGTTATGTTTCATGCAATTGTAACGAAATCGTGTTGTTATTAATAAGTCGTGAAGTACAGACATGCTGACACAGATATTATTAGGTAGTATGATACAAAATACATCACTTCACAGGAACCCGACAGAAAATTTGATTATGTTCGCTGTTGAAACTATCGCTGTGTAAAATAATACAGGGAGCGGAGCGGCTGAAGTATAACTTGTATCTGCTAAGTAAATTTGAAACATTTTTTCGTAATTTTAGTTGCAATTTTGATGTTTGTTTAATAGGCCTCAACTCGGTTTCAAGTAAATATAGAAATGAGGCCTTTTTGGGAAAAGGCCGCATTTACGATTAATATTCTAATTATCGGGAAATGAGATGGGGCCTTTTAGAAAAATCATGCATATTTTTGCATGACTATTGTATGTTACAGTAAGAATAGGCTCTTATACACTTAAATCAGCAGAAACCCGATTTGTTTACATTTTGGACTTGAGGCCTTTTCAATTGTTGGTCTTGAAGGCAAAGAAATTTCTCAGTTAATCACTGTAGAAGGGTTCTTAATAACATTGAACTGAAAAAGCAAGCTCTCTCTCAGTTGGAACGTAACGCCTGAAAAAGGAGAAGAGCTTTGTTTTTAAAACCTTTACTACAGCTTACACTTGTACCTTCACATACAAACAGACGTCACATTCAAATTATGTTCAACGTAAACTTTCTAAGCTCTCTTCTAAAATTGCTAGATATAAAATAAATCTAATATAAATCGTTGACAAATGGCTAACTTGACTTGACTTGACTCCTTATAAATTAAATTATGTAATTCACCTACAAAAACAGAAAATGAAGATTATTTAATGTCAGCTAAGTTGACTGTTTGTTATTAAATTTATGTTTATTTTCTTAGTTTTGTTTGAGATTCACTATTTTTTTCAACTAATATGGTCGGCCAAGCGTCTTTCAATCTTGATTGATTTGATCTCTTGTTTTGGCTGTTTGACTTGATTACCTGGATTTTACATTTTGGCTCTTTGGAGCACCGGTAATTTTAGCTAACTTGACTTCTTCTTCCTTGCATTGCGTCCCCACCGTGGCGCAGCCTGCTACTTAACATAGTGTAGGGTAAATAAATGAAAACTGAATTTAGTATTATTCCACTAGAGTTTGTATCCTTTGCCAGATTCGCGTATTTCGACCCTAACTGTAAGTGTTGTGCACTAGATTAGAAATCGAATTTAGTACACGACACTGAAGGCGGCCTTACAGTTGAGGTCGAAACATGCGCATTTGTCAAAGGTTACAAACTCTAGTTAATTTAAATGGCATAGTATTAATTCGGTTTTCATTTACTTATAGTTATCAGTTAAAAGATTTATTACCATTGTGTAGTGTTCTGCGACCACTTCCACAGTAACTGTGTGAGAGTTTTCATTGCCAAAGTTTTTAGTTTTGGATTCGTATACCTGTGCGAGTACCTACCTTGTACCTTGATGGCTACAGCGTAGCGTCATGCCATTGCCGGGCGTATTGTAGAGCTCCATCTTCGCCGGTCTTGGGCGATACTTCTCCAGTTGCCTCGAACGTTCAGAGTCACCCTCTTCCACTGCACTATGGTCCAGGAATCAGTTTTACGCGGAAAGATGCATTCTGAGCTTTAGAATGAAACATTAGACAAAAACGGTCTTCTACAAAGTTGTTTGTATTAGTTGAGCCCTTTGTTTGGTTTTATTGAAAATTAGGGTGGACCACATTTTCATAGAAATGATTAACCTAATTTTCTCATTTGTAGAAATTATATTATACATGCTTCAGCAAAGTTGTAGACCATTTAATTTCAAGCAACTTTGCCAAAAAAGTTTTTTTGTATCTCTTAAATTGACCGATTTAGAGCTTTTTTCCTGCGGTGACATAGGGTGGTCCGAAAAAAACTGGTTTTCTGGCTCTAGAGTTTTCAATTCAAGTTTCTCATCAAAGTAGTCTATGAAACACTTTTAGAGCTTTAAAAAATGCGTAATTTGGTGAGTGAAGATACTCGCTATCTCCTTCCGTTTAGGAGTTATTGTTGTTTTTCTTCCAAAAACATGCCTACTTTGATTGTGAATTTCTCTGATTGGGGCAAACATAAAAAATATCTTTTGACGGCGTTCAAAAGACAAAATAAAATTGTATATTATATCAAAAAATTACAGATGTGTTATTTTTGTAACTCTAATAAAACGTCTTGAAAGTCAAACATTTTTTATCACAAAAACTTTAATAACTTTTGAACTAAAATAGATATTAACAATCTTTTTGCATGAAAATTTGCGTTTTGTTAAGTTCTAAAAGTCGTTCATAGACGACTTTGACGAGAAAATAATATTAAAAATACTAGAGTTAAAAAACTTATTTTTGTTGGACCACCCTGCGATGATTAGGAAAAAATGCTCTAGATTGGTCAAATTTTGAGCTACAGAAAAACTTTTTTTGGCAAAGTTGATCAAAATTTCAAGTTCTACCGCTTTGCTTAAGAGCATATACCAGTATTTTTGCAAATATAAAAGTTGATTATATGATATGTGTGATATTGTGGACCACCTTAGTTTGAAATGACACAGTATGAAAGCTTACATTTTTAGAAACAATTTTGTAGAAGATCATTTTTGTCTAAAATTTCATTTTCATGCTCAAAATGTAAAATAATAAAGAAATACATACCATGAAAATCTTCAAAATAGTTTTAGAGCCCTATCTTTCTTATTTCAGATTTCTCGTCAAAGCGGTCTATGAACGACTTTTAGAACTTAACAAAACGCAAATTTTCATGCAAAAATATTGATGATATCTATTTTAGTTCAAAAGTTATTAAAGTTTTTCTGCTTAAAAACCTTTGTTTTTCAAGGCATTTTATTAGAGTTACAAAAATAACACATCTGTAATATTTTGATATAATATACAATTTTATTTTGTCTTTTGAATGCCGTCAAAAGATATTTTTATA
Organism: Aedes aegypti; assembly: GCF_002204515.2. Lineage (NCBI taxonomy): Eukaryota > Metazoa > Arthropoda > Insecta > Diptera > Culicidae > Aedes > Aedes aegypti. Next base: position 375,989,900 of record NC_035109.1, read on the forward strand.
TTTGCCCCAATCAGAGATATTCACAATCAAAGTAGGCATGTTTTTGAGAGAAAAACAACAATAACTCCTAAACGAAAGGAGATAGCGAGTTTCTTCACTCACCAAATTACGCATTTTTTAAAGCTCTAAAAGTGTTTCATAGACTACTTTGATGAGAAATTTGAATTGAAAGCTCTAGAGCCAGAAAACCAGTTTTGTTCGGACCACCCTATGTCACTGCAGGAAAAAAGCTCTAAATCGGTCAATTTAAGAGATACAAAAAAACTTTTTTTGGCAAAGTTGCTTGAAATTTAATGGTCTATAACTTTGCTGAAGCATGTATAATATAATTTCTACAAATAAGAAAGTTAGTTACACAATTTCTATGAAAATGTGGTCCACCCTAATTTTCAATAACACCAAACAACGGGCTTAACTAATACAAACAACTTTGTAGAAGACCATTTTTGTCTAATGTTTCATTCTAAAGCTCAAAATGCATCTTTCCGCGTAAAACTGATTCCTGGACCACTGTGCACTGTGTACAGCCAGCGTAGTTGTGGTCTTCCACGAAGCCATCTACTTCTATCTGGTTGACTGCTGAATATTATTTTCGCAATTATTTTTTCCGGCATTCGTACTAAATGACCTGCCCACTGAGGTTTGCCGTATTTCACAAGCCTCATAATATTCGCATCTTTATACACTTGAGATAATTCGTGATTCATGCGTCTGCGTCACATACCATTTTCGATTTTCCCACCGAGTATTGTCCGCAGAACAGTACGCTCGAAAACATATATATTGGGTATATTTTGTTTTCCGTGTCCCTTCCGAAATGTCAGATAGGAACAACCCCAGTGTTAAAACTATAAGCCCTGTGGCATTTTTGTCGAAACAGGAAATGTCAAACATGATCACAAGTGCCAAGGTTCATATTTGGAACCATTTTTAAAATTGATGTTATGACAAATTAAAAATGTTATGACCGTTATTTGACCTAGAAAATTGGCTAAAGTAGTTGCAAGAACATGCTTTTTCGTATTATTAAATAAAAACAAGAATTTGGTCCTAAAATTTTTGATGGAATCTTGTTTTTATTTAATTACACGGAAGAGCATGTTACTTCAACTACTTTAGCAATTTTTCCCGCTCAAATAACGGCTATATTATGTTTAAACTTTAATTTTAAAATTGGGTCCATAAATGAATCTTGACACTTTTGATCATGTTTGACGTTTGCTTAGTCGACAAAAACACCACAGGGCTTTTAGTTTTAACAATGGGGTTGTTCCTATCTTGCATTTCGGAAGGGACACGGAAAACAAAATATACCCAAAACTTTAAGCTTTAAGAGTTTAAGCCAAGGGGTGTGACATTATCTAAAGAAACATGAAAAAATGTTTTTTGGACTTAAACCAACGGAAAACATTGAAAAATTGAGTAGACATGTGTTTTTAGCCTAAACTTAAGCGTTTGGCACTAAAATTGGGACAGTGCTTTAGGACCCTATCCATTGCCATTAAATGGCACTGTTATCACAAGGTTGCACATATGCTCCTTGGCTTTGCGGACGATAAAGACCTGATTGGTAGGTATCAGGTATCAGAAGGCCGGCTCCAAAGGCACGTTCCCCACCAGTTGGGAGATTTGTGCCATCGCCATATTTGAGCCTATTTCATCATCTACCCGATGGGAGAGGAAAGGGAAGGGAAAGATGGGAGGAAATAGGAGTGGGGTCCCTTGAAGAGGGAAGATCGCATAAGCGAAATGAGAGCATGTAGCTCCATACCACAATGGGTTCGAACAGCGCCCTAAAAAGGGCACTGCAAAACGCATGAGCGTAAAGAGAGCCTATAGCTCATTACCACAGCGGGTTAAGAATAACAGGATGTCCTGAAGATTCAGGCTTCTGTATTCAGTTTCACTTAATAAGTGTTTACCAAGTAATTGGAATCGCATTTGCGCAAAAACTGGACAGTTACATATCAGGTGATACGAAGTTCCATAATCGGAGTCACAACTATCACACACAAATGAGTCAGCACGCTGAATATTTGCCATGTGATAGTTGAGTCGGCAGTGGCCTGTCAACGCTCTGACCAAGAGACTGCAATTCTGCTTTGACAGATTTGTTAAATACTTCGCCACCTTTGGAGATGGCTCAGTAATATACAATTTTGTTTGACGACACGACTCCAAACTATTCCAATATTGCTTGTGCTGAGCTGCCGCCCAAGAGTTTATCTGAAGCTTCACCCAGCACTTCGAAATTGGAATAGCCGGCTCAGGGCCAATGAAGTCATGCGATGCTCCATCGCGAGCTAGCTCATCAGCCAATTCATTTCCAGCGATGGAAGAATGGCCAGGTACCCATACAAGGTTTACAGAGTTGACTGAATTCAGTTCCTCAATTTGAGTTCGACATGCGATAACAAGCTTCGACCTTGAGTTGGCCGAAGCGAGAGCTTTTATAGCAGTCTGACTATCTGAACAGAAGTATATGACTTTACCCATTACGCGCCGTTGAAGTGCTGATTGCACTCCACACATAAGAGCAAATATTTCCGCCTGAAAAACGGTGCAATTTCTACCAAGTGAGTAAAACTGATTCAGCCTCAGCTCACGAGAATATACTCCTGCACCAGCTCTACCTTCAAGAAGGGAGCCATCAGTGTAACATACTATATTGTTTGATATACTTCTTTCCAAATAGCCAGACGTCCACTCTTCCCGTGAAGGGAATTGTGTGGTAAATGTCCTGTAAGGAAAGTTACAAGCAATTGTGAGATCACTTGGAGCAAGGACAATTTTGTCCCAATTCACCAAAAGTGGAAACAACGAAGTGTGTGTAGATCTACGATTCACTGGATTTTTCTCCAGTAGATCCAGTACCCATAAACGGTAAGAGCAAGAAAGTGCTTCTTGTTTAAGATATATGTGTAGTGGCGCAACGTCGAAAAGGGCCTCGAGCGCTGCTGTGGGAGTTGTAGAGAACGCACCAGACATCGCCATCAAGCACATCCTTTGGAGATGGCCCAATTTTGATTGGATTGTTCTCACTTCGCCCTTTTGCCACCACACAAGACATCCATATGCCAATATTGGTCGAACAACTGTTGTGTAAATCCATTTGATATATTTGGGTTTGAGGCCCCAAGTTTTACCAAAGGTTCGCCGGCATTGACCGAAGGCCATGCAAGCTTTTTTGACTCTGAAATCAATGTGAGGTGTCCATGAAAGTTTGGAATCTAGAATGACTCCGACATACTTTACTTGATCAGTCACATTAATCTCAGTGCCAAAAAGACGTAAAGGTCGAATTCCATCGCGGTTTCGTCTTTCCGTAAAAAGAACAATAGATGTTTTATTCGGGTTAACCGAAAGGCCATATTGGCGACACCAACTCTCGACTACCTGAAGAGCACTTTGCATCAGGTCGAATAGGGTGCTTATGCACATACCAACTATCAGAGCTAGATAGTCGTCGGCAAATCCATAAGTTGGAAAACCGCTATTATTGAGTTGCCTCAATAGCGTATCTGCTACGAGATTCCACAAAAGTGGTGACAAGACTCCCCCTTGGGGGCATCCGCAAACACTCAATTTTCGAATCGCTGCTTGACGCAATGTCGAGAAGAGATGTCGGTTTTTGAGCATTTGATGAATCCAATTGGTAATCATTGTAGGTAGCCCATGGTTTCGTGCGGCTTCCAATATGGCATCGAAAGACACGTTATCAAAGGCACCCTCAATATCCAAGAAAACACCCAAGCACGATTGCTTCTGAGCGAATGCTTTCTCGATATCGTATACAACTTTGTGTAAAAGAGTCACAGTGGACTTTCCAGATTGGTAAGCATGTTGATTCACATGAAGAGGCATGTTTGCCAAATAAACATCACGGATGTGATGATCGATAATCCGTTCCAGACATTTCAGAAGAAAAGAGGTCAGACTGATTGGTCTAAAACTCTTCGCTTCCTCATACGACGCACGTCCTCCTTTTGGGATAAACTTTACAGTAATATCACGCCAGGATTTGGGAATGTACCCGGTAGCAAAACTGCTTACAAGTAGCTTTTTCAAAACATGTTTGATAAACTCAAATCCCTTTTGGAGCAGAACAGGATAAATCCCATCCGCTCCTGGAGAATTGAAAGGAGCAAAACTATTAAGTGCCCATTGAATCGATTCAGTAGTTACAATACTGCGAGCCGAGGCCAGAGACTCGTAACTACATGAAAAGACATTTGGTTCATCCGTAGATGCTATGTCCACACATCCGGGGAAGTGTGTATTGAATAAACATTCTAAAACTTCTTCATCGGAAGAAGTAAAGTCACCATTAGGTAAGCGAATTTCGTTCACTTGGAAATCCTTAGATTTTGCAAGAATTTTGTTCAACCGACTGACTTCACTCAAACTGGAAACATTTGTACAAAGGTTTTTCCAGCCGGATCGTTCAGCAGAACGAAGAGCCTTCTTGTAAGCCTTGCGAGCTGACTTGAACGACTCTGATCCAGCTGAACGGCGTCTGTTCCAACTCCTTCTACATTGTTTCCTGAGTCTAGTCAGATCGGAATTCCACCATGGGGTCCCTCTTGTAGTCTTTACAGACCGCAGAGGACATGCTTCTTCAAAAGCTTCCATAATGTAGGATGTTGTAGTATCAACGGCATCATCCAGATCACTTGGATTTTCAATGGACGGAGAATATCCATGAAATTTGGTCGCAACCAATTCAATATAGAGTTCCCAGTTTGTTGACCGGGGATTCCTAAAACGCAAAGTCTGCGCAGTTACATTTGAATGTTCAAAGAAGATGTAGCGATGATCAGATAATGATTCCTCATCTGATACATGCCAATTCGTCAACTCGTGACTGATTCTATTCGAGCAGAGCGTTATGTCTAACACTTCTTCTCTATTAGAAACCATGAAGGTTCGGCGATTGCCTATGTTAAGTAATCCAAGGTCTGTACTACTTAAGTATTCCATCAGACTGGAGCCTCTCAAATTGATATCCGAGCTGCCCCAGATGATGTGATGAGCATTGGCATCACTGCCCACAATCAGCGGAAGGCCTTTTGTTACGCAGTGTACGACAACTCGTTTGAAGTCATCCGTTGGGGATGGTTCATCATGTGGTAAATATACCGAACAATAGACGTATTTCCTGTTGAGGTCACCAACAGAAACATCGATTGTGACAGCACATACATCTCTGGTAGTTAACTCAGAAATGAGTGTAGCAACGATTGCTTTATTAACGAGCACGCATGCGCGGGGCATGGAGCGCGAGTTTGCCATTTCAAGCTTGCTAAAAGTAGCAAAAACTGGGTCCACAAGGTTACCTAGATAGAAGTTCCCTCTACGAAAGTAGGGTTCTTGAACTAGCGCCACTTGGGCTGCACCATTTTGCATGAGTCTGCAAAGATTGATCGTTGCTGTTCTTTTATGCTGAAGATTGATCTGAGCTAACCTAACCGTAGCCACTACCCAAACTAGGCAGGATTAAGCTTTTTGCAATCTCAGCACGAAAAAGACCAGCAACGAAAAAACCAGATCGGTATCTATTTAAAGTCGCCAAAGGCGAAAGAGCACAGAATACACTGTGTAAAACGCATAATGCGAATCCATATAGGTGATAATTTAAATTAAATGTCAACATATTCATAATCCCACCCTTATTAAGCCTCAAGATAGAGACTGAAGAAGGGCAGCCGATTATCTCGGAGCAACACAAGGTCACCTGCACCATTGCTCCGGGTAGCACAGGAAGGACTCAATACTGTGGAGGGCGCCCTGGTACCCCACAGGCTCCGTTTGCGGTTAGGTTTTATTTAGACCCCCCTAACCATTCATTCTTAGGCACGGTACGCATCACACCATAAATTAGGGGTCACCTGTGAGGTGGACTTTTACCACCGGAACAGGCAGTCCGTAGTGTTAATTCTTAGCCAGTTGAAACAACCGCTACCGACACTACGCGGCTATCTAGGCTACTCGGGAAAAGGAGGTTAATATTGATGATTAACTCCTGACGTGCCCAAGCAGCCAGCAGAAACATTAAAAAATTGAGTAGACATGTGTTTTTAGCCTAAACTTAAGCGTTTGGCACTAAAATTGGGACAGTGCTTTAGGACCCTATCCATTGCCATTAAATGGCACTGTTATCACAAGGTTGCACATATGCTCCTTGGCTTTGCGGACGATAAAGACCTGATTGGAATCGATCGCAGGTTATTGGAAGAGGCCTTCGTGTCTCTGAAGAAGGAGACAGCGAGGATAGGCCTGACCATTAATTCTACCAAAACGAAGTACCTGGTTGCAGGTAGAGATAGAGTCTGCATTTGAAGTGCAGTGTTAAGCGATTTTTGGTCATTTATTTGTTTTCAATTAATTTTGTGGCAGTTGAATAGAAGCTGAGATGAATGCTTATAAAGCGATTTTGAAGTTGTAGAATAAAGTCAATATACAACGACACGCTTTATAACTTCTCCAAATTTGTGTGAACAACGCCTGAACAAAGGCTTCAAATGGAAATAATGAAAATGTTGTTAAACATTATGCTGAATTTAACTGCAATAATGTTGTTTGTTAAATTAGCGTTGTTAAATCAACAGTCCTTATTAGGCCAAATGAAACCTGAACAAACGTCATTACAATATATGATTACAATCACTAAATGATAAGTAGCCTAATAATTTCGCCAGATTTGCTTGAACAATGTGTGCGTAGCAGCTGCAAAGTAATATAAAAAAGCAACTATTCAGTATGTGGTTGTGAAAAATTGCTTAATAAATTATTATAAAATAGGTAAATGTTTCTTGGGAAATACGGCAGACTTCAGTTTGCTGGTCACTTAGTGCGAATGTCGGAAGAAAGAATTTCGAAAATAATATTCGGCAGGAAACCAGGTAGAGGTCGGCGGCTTCGGGGAAGACCACGAATACGCTGACAGTACGCAGTGGAAGAGGACCTGACGACCCTAAACGTTCGGGGCAACCGGAGAAGTTTCGCCCAAGACCGACAAAGATGGAGCTCTACAATACGCCCGGCAATGGCGTGACGCTACACTGTAGCTATCAAGATCAAAATCAGAGTTTAGGTCTGCTACAGTCACGAAGTTCTTGAACAACTTATAATAGACTGATTGTCTTTATGAGACGGTACGTTACTTCTGTTGTCACCATTTTCGAGTAAACGTGTCTCTGAGGCTTGCAGGACATGGATCTCTTCTATAGCTTTTCTATAGCTACTATAGCTTTTAAAATTGTAACCGTCATGCAAAAAGAAAAATCCTCAACAAAAAGCTTACTAGACGCACTAGGTTTATTTCTAATCATCTTTCATAATTCACTAGAATGCCCAGAACTATACCCCTTCTTGCTGTATCTTCTCCGCGATCCATTCGACAAACTGCGACACTTTTACGTACGCGCCAGGAACGTCAGCCCCACCACAGCCAATACCCCAGGCAACGATTCCGGTCTGGACGAATACTCCGTCACGCTTACAGACCAACGGCGACCCGCCGTCTCCTTTGCACGTGTCCACGCCAGCCTCGGCACCGGCACATAGGAAGCTTTTGTGCAACTGAAACAGCGGTCCCAAGCTGGTCGCTCTGAACATTTGTTTGCACCGCTTCCGCGGAATAACCGGCAGTTCAACCTTCTTCAACACTTCCGAATACTTTCCATCCGGTTTGAAGTTCTCCCTGCCCCACCCGGAAACCATGCAGCGCTGGCCATCGAAGTTGTCGTCCGTTTTGGGCAGACAGACTGGATTGATGTGCACGTTCAGGTTAGCCCTTTTCTCCAGTATTAGCAGAGCTATATCGTTGTGGTGAATTCGGTCCACGTAATTTTCGTGAATAATGATTTTCCGAATTCCTAGTTCCTAAAAAGGAAAACGTGTTGTCATCAGTCATTCAAAGCAGCTCTAGGTACCTAAACATACCTCGTGCTTAAGTGGTTCATTAACCGTTACCGTGTCCCATTCGCCTAATCGCACCAACAGTGTGTCCATAGCGTTGATCAAATTCTTCACACAATGGGCGGCCGTCAGAATCACCTGTGGGTGAATCAGAGATCCACCACAAAAGTACAGTAAGGTATCTTTGTCGAGAAGCGTCCGGCGCTCCAACAGTACTGCCATCCAGGGGAATTCGGCAAACTGGGCAATATCACTCTTGGTAACTCGATAGACGTACCCGTTGGGACGGTTTATGCCACAGGTTGGAGGCGGCAGTTCGAAGGCCTCATCCGAATCTTCCTGTACTGGTGGTTTAATCGGCACGTTTGGCGAAGAACGGACTCCTTCGTTTACAGCGCAGCATTTCATTAGGAATTCTTCGCACGGGTCGCTTTGGTCGTCTAGACTGGAAACGATTCGATAGGTCACGTTAGTTCGGTTGTGGGATAGTTACGGGCAAATCAAAGACTACATACTCTACATAAATGGGTTCGTCTTCGTCGTCAAATCTGTTCCGAAAAAAAAAACACAATTAAAAATGAGTATTGCGATACGTATTTGATAAGACTATTCGAATGTCGTCATACCGTACTTCAATGATATCGCTACCATGGACGTTGACCGATCCGTTTCTACACATATGAGGAGCAAGACAGTATCCGCCGGGACATACCTGGAATTAGTAAAGGGTCTATTACTGCAGGGTGTCGACTACCTGGAAAAATCTGGAAAGTCAGGGAATGTTAGGGAATTCAATTTTTGACCTGGAAAGTCAGGGAGTTTCACGTGAGGTCAGGGAAAAAAATATCAATACTGCAACATCAAACGAGTTGATTGTCTGGAAAGTTATTATTCAGGCTAAGTCAGCAATACGATATATGCAATAAAAAGGGTAAACAATCTATCCCAATAGCAGTTAACCATTGAGGAAATGCTCTCATGCATAATAGAGTAAACTGTACTTTACGGCTTGTAATTATCCTCAGAATTCAAGTTTTCTGAATTAAAAAGCATCAACAGTACTCTCCGAACAACTTCTTTTGTTATGTTTCCTAGATCAAATCATTGCCTAGTTTGGCGCATTTTGCTCAAAATCTTGAAAAAAATGGAGCCCAATCCATCAAATTATGTCAATCCTAACGAGTTTGCTCAAAATATCCAAGTAGAACTGGTGAAACTAAGTATAGAGAAAAAACAATAAGGATTCTCGTATTTAAGTGATGATGAATAAAAGCCTATAATCTTAAAATTTGAAAAGCATAAATCTGATGAATCAAACAATATTTTTTTGCGATTCTGTTGCAAATCAATCATCTTTTTATTGATAATAATGGCTACATAATAGATACTACATAATGGCCTACTTGTCCTACAAAAAAAAAAAAAAATGCTAAAAAGTGGTACTTTTCAGCACTGTTTTCGGTGCTGAAAAGTAGCACTTTTCAGTACTGTTTGGGATGCGTCAGCCAAACATCACAGTCTGTTCTGCCATAGCTTCTAATTTTATATGTGATGTGCGATCCAGATACAAGACTGGTGATATTGTCGGCGCAATAAAAAGTAAGAATAAGTTTCTCTCCGAAGTTAGATTTTTCTCAGAATCTATGCGAGATACCAAACTTCGGAAGTGGTGCATTCGATTCGCATCCGGATGCGCTCTTATACGCCCTACTTCCGAAACAGGGTATGTTGCATGGATACCGAGAAAGATCCATTTTAGGCGAACTGCATTTTCAGACCGATCTGACAATACTTGTTTGGGAACGGATAGTCCAGCATTCGTATACGCAAAAAAATTGTGCGGTAAAAACTACCATTCTAGGGGGTTAACTTAAGCGCTCGCACCAGCAATTTTCAGCAGACCAGAAATGCGCTTGATTTTACCATGTCTGTAGTTGAAATCAGATTGTTGTAAATTATTTCTGTCAAATGTACCAGTATTGCGGTGGGGTGTACCGTAAACATAGTATATTGGTCTGAATTTCCATGGTAGTTTTAAGAATGGGCGTAGTCAGCTAAAATAGTTATTTTTACCACAGAATTTTTTCCCGTGTAGAGGTGGCAGCAGAACCCGCTACTGCACGCACCTGTTCTGTCCTCCAATAGGGAATATGGGTCTATATTATGTGATCGAGAAAATTTGTGACTCGGCGAGCCTCGTTGGATAAATGTACAAATCGTGCTGAAAAAAACATCATTTTGCAACTTGTTGCATAAATAACTGATTTGAAAAAAATGGTTACTGGCTGGTGGTGATCAAGCTATCAGGTGTGGCTTCGTTGCATCTTCATCTTAAGGTGAAGATGAATCGAAGCCAAACCTCAAATTTTCAAGAGCACAAATCTGGAGAACCGAGCACCCGTTTGGGCTGAAAACTTAATCGATGGGTCACCACCAGCAAGTGACCAATCGATTAAGTTTTCAGCTAAAACGGATGTTTGGTTCTCCAGATCCGTGCTCTTGAAATTTTGAGGTTTGGCTTCGATTTATCGTCACCTTAAGAATATTTAGATTAACTCCTTGAGAAAACTTAAACTTCTTATCGGAATCCTAAAATATTAACTAAAATAAATTACCTGTAACTAACCATCGTGTTCCATTATTGAAAGTATTCCAATAAAAAAAATGAAAACATTTTGGTAAAAACTCTATGTGATTCCTGAAAAATATCTTTAGACGTATTCTTGAAATAATCCTAAAAAAATCATAATTCTATTCTTGGAGAAATTCAAGATTGAAAGAAATACTCTAACAATATTTAGAAAGCCCTGAAGATAAGGAGCTTCTAGGCGAAATTGTCATGGAGAAATATTGAAGGAATATCTGTAAAAAATATGTTTAGGAATTTTAAGAGGAATTTCTGAGAAATCTATGTGGAATTTCTTAAAGCCATTCTCCAAAAAGTTCTTCGGCAATGGCTAGAAAAAGTAATAGCTCAATTGGCTTGTTTAGGGGTATCAATTTTCTTACATATTCTGAATCTACGTTAAAAATTAAACTAGAATCCAAAGTTTCACAATTTTCCGTTTCCTGGAACTATTTTTAAAACACATTTGAAATTAGTATGGAAATCACTTTTGAATCACCCCTCGGCAAATTTTACTTCGGGACGAACTGTCATTGTGTAAATTGAAATGTCATTGATTCGACGGATTGAAATCTTTTTTAATCATTTATAATATCAACATTGGGATATTGAAGTGCAATAAAATCGCGTTATACTTAGCAAGATGAGCTCTTTCGATCAAGCTGGAACGAACAGTGATTTTTTCTTGACTAAACAACCCAATTTTAGGATAAATTGCTTACACTTAAAAAGCATCGTGGATGATCGTAATAGTGTTGCTTTTTATATAGAAAAGTTGTAATCAGGTATAATCAGGAAGGGGTTCAGAATTGTCGTTTATGCCTGAAATTTGTGAAATTATATTTGTGGTAGATTAAACGCTAAAAATATTATCTGACAAACATATTTCAGTAAAGTAAAAGCTTTTGTTCAGTTCATTCATACGACCTATAATATAAAGTTTACATCATGCAAATTATCGGATATGTAACTTTTTGTACAAATCGTACTAATTTCAGATCAAATTAACCAATTGAGCGGCCTGGAATTTTTCTGGAAAACGACTGGAAGGTCAGGGAAAATCAGGGAATTTTATTTTCAAAATTGAGTCGACTGGATTCGATGACACAAATCCAAATGACATAACCCCGAATACCACTTTCCACAACATATTTTTTTTTTGATGAACTTTAAAGGGTATTTTGGCTAAGGCTTCTACAGGAATCAGAAGCGCGTCCACGTTTGTGCACAAGACAAATTTTAACCCTACTCTGGACTATTGAAATTCATACATTTTGTCTTATGAAAGATGAAACGATTATCGCAATACGAACGCTTTATGTATCGTTTTAGCATCACTCCACACCAAGGCGTCGATAGGCGCAAGGTTACGCACGAGCCTATCGATCGCATGGTCCTTGGTTCGATTCCAGGTTGCCGCGAAAACTATTTTTGTTTTCAAATTTCGGTTTCATAAGGCAAATTAATGAATTCCAACCCGATTCCTTGTGGCGAATTCTCATAAGGGGTTCCTATGTTTATCGATAGTCCATTTTCCTGAGTGTATGGAATCCTAGACTACACTGAAATTAATTTTATTGTAGAAACTACTGAATCCATGGTTAAATTAAGAACTGCACCAACGATTTTCAACCGACTACATTAATCTGTTAACTCTACTAAAACATAGTCAACATCACTACACAAGAAAATTTCTTCTGTTCATTTAACCAGAGTTGTAGTATTTTTGACTAGAAACATTCTTGATTTGAGAAGTTTAGCATCATACTTTTCACCACACTGTGTTGTACGGTGGGTGTCACGGATTGAAATACAATGCTTTGTAGTGGATACTACTATGGACATAGTCAAATTTACTGCACTGCTCAGTGATTTTCACCAGATTATAGTAAACTTAACTGATTTTTGTAGTCGGTTGAAAATCTTTGGTGCAGTTATTAATTCTACCATGGATTCGGTAGATTATGCAACAAAATTTGTTTGCGTGTAGAAATTGAAAGTTACAATATACATCGGTTTTGTGGTAAGGATTCTATTCTTTTCTTTTCTCTTCGGTTTCCCAAGCGTTCTAACGACATTTTCAGGTGATTTTTCCATCCAACAGAAAATCATACATAATTCTTAGAAGACTGTTCACTGACACCCCTTTGCTTCTGGCTCCCTCATTTTCACACCAGTCGTTACCTGGGACGTTACCACAAGACTAAGAAATATTTTTGTCTTTACAGGGTTAGTAGCGATTGAGTGCTTTACCAATAGGAAATTAGGGACCTCCTGCCTGAAAAAAGAGACCTAAAAGGAACCAAAAAAAAAAGGCCGAATAGAGACCAAACATGAACCAAGAAAACAAAACGAAACCTAATTAGAGCCAAGAGATAAGACAGCATGGGTCTCTACTCATTTACTGAAATGAAATTCCCTGATATTTCCAGGTTTTTCCAGGTCTTGAGAAATAATTCCAGGCTCAAGAAAAACTCTTTAATACTAATGATTATAGAATTATTAATTTTGAATGAATTTGAATTTATTTCTAGCAGCAGGTTTTAAATAGCTTGAAAACACTTGAACAAAAAAAAAGTTTTTTTAGTTCTTTAGTGATTATTTCCCAAGATTTTCCCCTACAATTTCATTTTAGAAACCTCAAGAATACAATATGCATTTTTCGAAGGAGAATCACAGAAAACACTTCAGAGATTTCATTGGAAATGCCTCCAAAGATTCTCCAACAAAGTCTTAAATCCTCCAGACTTTCATGCAATTTTTTTTTTTTTTTTTTTTTTTTTTTTTTTTTTTTTTTTTTTTTTTTTTTTTTTTTTTTTTTTTTTTAAATTTCTTTATTAGTATCATTCCAAACATTACATTCATTTCTTATATCTAGGTGTTCTGTGTTATTTGACAACACTATCATCCTAATTTGGCAAAACAAATTTAAGATTTAATTAACATTTTGTTAACAACATATTACATTTCATTTGCCGTAGCAGTTCAGTTTTTTTTTACAGGTGAGTTGATTTCACCTGCTTATAAGAGAAAAAAAAATGTTTTTAATATACTTAACCTAACTTAACCTAAACATATAACGCATTAATCGTGGCAATAGAAGATTGTAACGATTTTTGCCTGAAATTATTAATTATTTTATTTGACATTTGTTCCAATGTTTCAACATTGGATATTCTATGTAACTCATTGGTACTATACCAGGGAGGAAGCCTCAGAATCATTTTCAAAATTTTATTTTGAATTCTCTGCAGAGCTTTCTTCCTGGTATTACAACAGCTAGTCCATATTGGTACAGCATACAACATGGCTGGCCTGAAAATTTGTTTGAATACCAACAGCTTGTTCTTAAGACAAAGTTTTGATTTTCTATTAATAAGGGGATAGAGACATTTTACATATTTATTACATTTGGCTTGAATGCCCTCAATGTGATTTTTGAAAGTTAAATTCTTATCTAGCATGAGCCCTAGATACTTAACTTCATCTGACCAATTTATTGGAACCCCTCTCATCGTGACAACATGTCTACTTGAAGGTTTCAAATAAAGAGCTTTTGGTTTATGTGGGAATATTATTAGTTGAGTTTTGGAAGCATTAGGAGAAATCTTCCATTTTTGCAAGTATGAAGAAAAAATATCCAAACTTTTTTGCAATCGACTGCAGATGACACGCAGGCTTCGTCCTTTGGCGGAGAGGCCTGTGTCATCCGCAAATAAAGATTTTTGACATCCCTGAGGTAGCTCAGGTAAGTCAGATGTGAAAATATTGTATAATATTGGTCCCAAAATGCTGCCTTGAGGAACACCAGCTCTTACAGGAAGTCTTTCAGATCTGGAGTTCTGATAATTAACCTGAAGTGTACGATTTGACAGATAACTTTGAATTATTCTAACAATGTATGTTGGAAAATTAAAGTTTTTTAATTTTACAATCAAACCTTCATGCCAAACACTGTCGAATGCTTTTTCTATGTCTAGAAGAGCAAGACCAGTAGAATAGCCTTCAGATTTGTTGGAACGGATCAAATTTGTTACACGTAAAAGTTGATGAGTGGTCGAATGTCCATGGCGGAATCCGAACTGTTCATTGGCAAAAATTGAATTTTCGTTGATGTGGGCCATCATTCTGTTCAAAATAACCTTTTCAAAAAGTTTACTGATGGAGGAAAGCAAACTGATTGGCCGATAGCTAGAAGCTTCTGCAGGATTTTTGTCTGGTTTTAAAATTGGAACAACCTTAGCATTTTTCCATTTGTCAGGAAAATATGCTAATTGAAAACATTTGTTAAATATATCAACTAAAAATGATAAGCTACTTTCTGGAAGTTTCTTGATGAGGATGTAGAAAATTCCATCATCGCCAGGAGCTTTCATGTTTTTGAATTTTTTAATAATAGTTCTCACTTCTTCCAAATCAGTCTCCCAGGCATTTTCGAAAACGTTCTCTTGATTGAGAATATTTTCGAACTCCTGAGTAACTTCATTTTCAATTGGACTAGTAAGTCCTAAATTAAAATTGTGCGCACTTTCAAACTGCATAGCAAGTTTTTGAGCTTTTTCGCAATTAGTTAGTAATAATTTGTTTTCCTCTTTCAATGCCGGTATTGGCTTTTGAGGTTTTTTTTTAAGATTTTCGATAATTTCCAAAAGGGCTTAGAGCCAGGGTCCAATTGAGAAATTTTATTTTCAAAATTTTTGTTTCTTAATTGAGCAAAACGTTTCTTGATTTCTTTCTGCAAATCCTGCCATATAATTTTCATAGCAGGATCGCGAGTGCGTTGAAATTGCCTTCTCCTCACGTTTTTAAGACGGATCAAGAGTTTAAGATCATCGTCTATAATCACGGATTCAAATTTTACTTCACATTTTGGAATTGCAATGCTCCGGGCTTCAACAATGGAATTTGTTAAAGTTTCAAGAGCATTGTCAATATCAAGTTTATTTTCTAAAGAAATGTTAACATCAAGATTGGAGTCAACATACGTTTTATATATATTCCAGTCGGCTCGTAAATAATTGAAAGTGGAGCTGATAGGATTGAGAATCGCTTCTTGGGATATTTGAAATGTAACAGGGACATGATCAGAATCAAAATCAGCATGAGTAATCAGTTGGCTACAAAGATGACTAGAGTCGGTTAAGACCAAATCAATCGTAGATGGATTTCTAGAAGAGGAAAAACATGTGGGGCTATCAGGGTATTGAATTGAGAAATATCCTGAAGAGCACTCATCAAATAAAATTCTGCCGTTGGAATTACTTTGAGAATTATTCCATGACCGATGTTTGGCATTAAAGTCACCAATGACAAAAAATTTTGACTTATTGCGAGTCAATTTACGCAAGTCAGTTTGGAGAAAATTAACTTGATGCCCAGAGCATTGAAAAGGCAAATAGGCAGCTATGAAAGTATATTTACCAAACTGTGTTTCAACAGAAACACCTAAAGTTTCAAAAACTTTAGTTTCAAATGATGAAAACAGTTGATGTTTTATACGCCTATGAATGATGATTGCAACTCCCCCACATGCCCCATCAAGTCGATCATTACGATAAACAAAAAAGTTAGGATCTCTTTTGAGTTTAGATCCAGGTTTTAAATACGTTTCGGTAATAACTGCTATATGCACGTTATTAACCGTAAGAAAATTAAACAGTTCGTCCTCTTTACCATTCAGAGAACGAGCATTCCAATTTAAAATATTTAAATTATTATTTGGATCCATTAGAAAAACGTAATCCAATAACAATTTGATTTGTAAATTTTACACCTACTTGGACTGCTTCAGTCATAGTGGTGGCTTTGAACATTGCATCAATCATTAGATTCAATTGTTCAGTTAGAAAATTAAAATCAGAGGCAGACATGTCATGTGATTTCCCATTGGAATTTCCGGTAGACGAAGAAGCGGAGTTACCTGTGGCGGTAGGGTTTTTTCCATTTGATTTGAAACAAGTAGAATGGGTACCCATGGATCGAACAGGGGAGGAGTTCGAATTTCCTGCTACGATATCGGCAAAGGATTTACCGTGGGTAGATACATTCGAAATAGAAAGATTCGAACGGCTACCCGACGGATTAAAATTAGTTTGTGAATGAGCATGATTATGATCTTCCTGATGGGTATGATTCATGATCAAGCGATCGTTAACTGAAAAATGAGCATTGTTCGATACTCTTCCAGGCAAATTGCGGAAACGACCGTTATCGTAACGGATATTATCTTTCATCTGCCTGGCACGAGCCTCAATGACCTTTTTGCGTGAAGGACAATTCCAAAAATTGGACTTATGGTTAGCCCCGCAATTACAACATATGAATTTGGTGGTATCTTCCTTCACTGGACAGGCGTCCTTAGCGTGAGAAGAACCTCCGCAAATCATGCATTTAGCATCCATGCGACAATTTTTTGTACCATGACCCCACTTTTGGCACCGACGGCACTGAGTGGGGTTCTGGTAATTTCCTCCAGGTTTCTGGAAATGTTCCCATGTCACACGGACATCAAACAAAAGTTTTGCTTTTTCTAAAGCTTTAATATTATTTAGTTCTTTTTTGTTAAAGTGAACTAAATAAAATTCTTGAGAAAGCCCTTTCCGAACAATGCCAGATTGGGTTCTCTTTTTCATAATGATTACTTGGACTGGGGAAAATCCAAGTAAATCATTTATTTCATTTTTGATCTCTTCAGGTGACTTATAGTCACTTGAGAGACCTTTCAAGACGACTTTGAACAAACGTTCAGTTTTGTCGTCATAAGTAAAAAATTTGTGCTTCTTCTCTTCAAGATGTTTGAGAAGAAGCTCACGATCTTTAAGAGTTTCCGGCAAAACGCGACAGTCTCCTTTCTTTGCGATTTGGAAGGAAACCTTGATTCCCCTAATGGAGTTCAAGATCTCCTGCCTAAATCCCCCAAATTCGGAACAACTGACCACGATAGGCGGCACTCTTTGCTTCCTCACTTGAATCAAAGAGCCTGGGCTAGAGGCTGCTTCGATTTGGTGTTCGGAAAATTTGTCTAGAGCATCGAACTGATTGCTCATTTCGATACAATTATTCATTTCACCCTTGGAAGAAACTTCGCATTCCGGGGAAGCGTCCTTTCTTCCATTCTTGCCACGTGTAGTGACAGTTTTAAAACCCACTTTTTTGGAAGGAAGTAGTGAATTCAGAGATTCACCCTTCCTTTTGTTTGTTGTTGATACCATGTTTAATTAATAAACGAAAGAAGACGTGACCTTCGAAAGGTTTTTTCCCAAGACGGTGTCCAAGTAGGATTACCACCGCTAGCTTTCGCCAACGGGTCCAACGAAAAATCGAAGGCACGGGTCCAAACAAGGATCGTAAAGGGATCAATAGTAGAAAAAATAGTACTGAAAAGTACTGTTTTAGTAGCACTGAAAAGTACCGTTTTTAATTTTAGCACTGAAAAGTACTGTTTTTGTAGCACTGAAAAGTACTGTTTTATTGCTTTAGGTAGTTTTTAAGAAAACTTCCAAGAGCAGAGAGAATTCGTGTACGCACAGCACGAAGGTACGATGCGCACTGAGACTTTCATGCAATGATTCTTCCATCGCTTGCTTTTGGGCACTCTCAAAAATACCCGTTTAGAACATCTAAAAAAGCTGTATCTTCTCCAGAAAGCACCACTGGGTTTTTCTTAGAAAACCCTACAACATTGTTTTTCAGGATAATTTTAACATTTCAACTTGAAATTTCTCTATGGATACTTTCTGAATGTACCCTAGATATTCCTTCTAAGATTTCTTAAGGAATTACTCCAGTAATTCTTTGAGATATTTCCCAAGCCCAAGTAAGTCTTCGAATATTTTATTCAGCCATTTTTAAAAGAATATCAGAAGAAAAATTTAATTTTAATTTTTCAGAAATTATTAAATAAATCTTTGATAAAATCTGGACGTGTAATATTTTAGAAGAAAACCTCAAGTAATCTCTGATGAAGCTTGTGTAAGATTTAAAGTACATAACTCTTGATAAACAAGGATCCCTGAAAGAACTCCTGGACACTTGAGGAAGTTTTAGAAGATTAGAAACTTTGCAGTGGTGTTAAGTGGTGTGGAACCTTAAAAAAACTTTAGAAGATTCCAAGGGTATTTTATTCGTGAAATTCATTGGATAACGTTTGGATGAAATGCTGAAGAAACTCCTAGAAAAAAATCTATAGGAGCATTATGATGAATCGACGATCGAGTTTATTGGGAAATCCTTCCTTCCTAATAGATCTCCTCGAATAACCCCTCGAGAAACTGTTGGTGCAATTCCCGGAAGTAACCATGGATGAACTCTTAAGGAGTTCACATGAAAAAGCGCAGGCATTCTTGTGGAGTTCCTTGGTAAAATTTCTAAGCGAATTTCTTCAAAACTGTGGAATAAATCTTTGTGGGTTTTCTTGAAGAAATTTCTGTATATGAATCTTTGGAAAATTCTTTAGAGCAACAACTGGAGGTATCGATTGAAGAATTAGTGCATAGTTTGGGATAGTTTACGACAAAAATCAAAGAAATTAATGAAGAAATTACGGGAGCACAATCCGGTGAAATTCCTCTAAGCATCCTTCGAAAATCGCTGGATAAATTTCTGGGATAATTGGTGTAGAGAACGCTATAAAAAATTCTAGAGAACGTCTTTGAAAGTATTTCAGATCAAATCTCTTGGAATTACTGGGATATTTCTTGAAGCTTTTCCTCGAGGGACCTGAGAAAAAAATCTAGATGAGCCTGTTGAATAGTCGCATTATAGTCTCTGAATGTTACTGTGTATAATTTTGTATCAGGATTAACTGCAAGGAATATAATGAACTTTAGAGACCATTTTGTTCAAAACAGAGACTTTAGATATCTTCTTTCAAAAATAGAAACTTTTTAAAAAACTTGCATTGAAATAGACACCAAGTATCTTGAAAGCAGTGTTTCCCAAACTTTTTTGACTTTCGCCCCCTTTAGACCAATATTTTTTTGGAATCGCCCCCCTGATACGAAATTTAATCATTTGTATTAAGTAGTAAACTTACGTTGGAGTATTGATCAAAATCTCATCATAAGTGCATCGAAAATTGCTCAAATTTAAAGGGTGTAGTAGTCAATCATAATACTTCATTTAAAATACCCCAAAGAGAATGTCTTCTACTTGTATATCCATAAAAGAGTTGTGCAATATCTATATTATGCATCAATTGTTTTCATATCAAGAAATCTATTATTTTGGCTTCTGTTCGATCAACGAAACAATTGTAGTTCACTTTGCTTTTTTGTCTTCTTTTAAAAGTTTATTAAGTTGTAAAAATACATTTAAGAATTTTTTAATACATTTTTGGCAGTTCTGGAAACAGTCTAATCTAAAGTCTGTTCTGATTTAAAATTCATAAATTTCGAAAAGATTTGTACAAATTTGCAAAAAATATCGCAAATATAGAAATAATACAATTTATAAAAAATATAAGTAAACTCAGACTATTCTTCAACTTTCCATTTACCGAAATATAACGTTCAGCGCAAATTTTATTTTTCAGACTTTAAACCATGCACTTTTATGACACCAAGGCCTATTTTTTAAAACAAAATATCAAAATGAGTAGTAAAACAAATGCGTGAGAAGCAATAAAAACTTAATCTGCCCTATTCCAAAGATCGCCATAAAGCTACCAAACATTACATTAAACTTGGAAATAAATTTAAAATATCGCTAGAAGTTCTTACATATTTTCTTCTTTACATTAAATGTTATATTAGTCAAAAACCATTCAGATCTCAATTAAAATCGTCAAATTTGTCTATCATAATCAAAAATCAAGCGCGTTTAGAGGTACACACAAGAACAGATGAAATAGTTCGCCCACTTTGGGAATCACTGCTTGAAAGAGACTTTCTACCAACTCTGCAAAGGACATAAAATGCTTTTTTTTGTATTTCATTAGAATTTCTACGAAAAACAGGAATGCTTAAAAAACATTCTGATAGCGGACTCTTTAAAGCTAGTCTGGTTCACATTTCAACAAATTTGATAATACTTTCAAAGCTCCAAAGTTATTTGTTGATGTATTAGAAAAGTGATATCTAGCCTTAAAATGGGAACAAGTAATTTTGTGTGACGATGGCGGCATAATTAACGATTTATTCAACATTTAGTCGTGCATTCAAACTAAATTGAATCCTACATAATCCTATTCTGGTGATTATTGGTGGGTTAGATCACTATATACCAAGCATGTTTAACTTTCAACATTAAAAAAACAGCATTTTATACAACTTTGAGGACCCGTGACTCAAAATTGTAATGTGCGGGAACATTTTCGAAATCAGCTTCAAATTCATCAGCCCCAAATTTACTAGGCACATGATTTGATCTTTGAGATACGCAAAACTGTGTAATATTACTGCTACCTTTGAGAATTTCAATCATGCAGATTCATAACCTGCAACAAACAGACATTTTTTTCGGAACCACGAATAATAGATGATTTTAGTACTTTATGATAAATACATGGTGAATTATTTGAAAGCATTTCACGGAAAACTTCCAAGTTTATTAATGAACGTACAAGTAGAATTTTAAGCGGGGCAGCCGAAATTTTTCATATAAATTGAAGTGTGCAAAAATAGTTTCGAAATAGTTAATCGTGGACATATTCAACCATGAATTACTGTTTCAAAATTATTTCCCTGAGTTTGGCCAAAATTCCCTGAGAATTCCAGGTTTTTTCGAGGTTGAATAAAATTCCCTGAAAATTCTAGTTTTTCCAGGTAGTAGTCTACTAAGATACCCTGTAAGAGTTTGATTCTTCATAGCATCAAAGCAGACATTTCGATAGGAATTTCATCAGATATTTATTCAGATAAATAAAATTTCTAGGGGAACATGGTCCAATTCGGACCTAGTAACAGTTTTTTGGCCATATCTTTTCAGCACGATGAATGGCATGAAAAGTTTTATGTTTTCGAGAAAGCGCAATTCAGCGCGCACATTTTTCTCTCAGAGAGTTTTGTGATAGCTCCTACCAGGACATGGCTAGACATGTTTGAACCAACTTCTCCAAAAGGTCCGAATTGGACCAACCCTGTTCCAATTCGGACCCCCCATGTTCTAATTCGGACCACCCTATATTTCATCGTTATTTGAAATGTTAGTAACAAAATATTACTCAGATTTGTTTAGTATCAAAGCTTATTGAACTTTTTCTGCAAGCGCAAGCATAAAAAATGAACTCAATGTATGAGAAATTTCAAACTAATTCGAGTCAGAACAAGCTCAAGTGAAATATGAATTTCATTAAAAAATATGTCGGAAACTTGTTCAAAATTGGGTACGGTTAACTATTCCTGACTCGATTTTGAATAGACTATCGTGTATGGGAGCTATCAAAATGAAGTACACATATTTTGAAATTTTAGAGCTTTTTTTTATTTATTTTGACAAAATACATTCGAAAAAGTAATTTTGAAGTTGAATATTGTAAAATTTTCCACACATTGAAACTTTGCTATGAAATATCGGGTTGAAAAGGTGAACTTGTATGGGAAATTGAAACAGACAACAAACAGACTCGAACGTCCTTATTCTGCGCGGCGTGTGAGTCGAGACGAGTCGCTCTCACCGCGAGTGACGTGAGACGACTAATGATAATCAAATGGGAGCGAGTCGACAATTGTCACCTCATTCGACTAGTGTCACCTCACACGCCGCGCAGAATAGGCACGGAAGTCTCGGAAATTCAAGTTTGAGAAGTACCTACTTATATTTATGGATTGAAGTACACTATATTGAAAAGACTGCGTTTTCCTTCGAGCTTGTGAACAAAAACACAGTAAATCGAATAAGGGATAGTTGACTGTATTGTTCTTATATACTACTCGTAAACGTTTTTTATAGCGTATTGCCAAACTATTTTGGATAAAGCTTGGCTGTGGTATTGATGAAGATGCTTTTCAAGTTGCTGATTTATTGATTCCTTTAGTTTTTGCTAATCTACCTCATTTCTTAGATTTTTTGCGAAGCCATTTTCTTGACCGCAACATAAACAAAGGCACTATTAATCAATATTACAATTTCTGTGATTTTCGATTGAGTCGGGAAGATTTTCACGGGGTGGAGCTCTTGAAAAACAAGAGGTCCGTATTGAACCATATCAAAAGGTCCGGATTGGACCAACACACATTTTGAGATTTTCAAACTCTTTGAGCACAAACGGTGCATAGACATATCAAAACCATATGGTCAGATGAAAGCTTAGGCTAGGGTGATTCGATTATAAAATAACACAGAGAGATTGGATAATTATTGTCGCTTATAGAAGCTTGGAAATAACGCCAACCGACAGTACACCTGAGCACTTCAAAACAATAAACTAATATAAAAATCAAACGTAATAACTGAAAGGCGTCAAATTTATTGTGTTAGATCTAAGCCAAACGGTGAGCAGAAAAACGGTACCCACGATCTTTACAGTAGCGCCAGTATTGAGAAATGCTTGATGGTCCGAATTAGAACAGGGTCCGAATTGGACCAGGTTCCCCTAAAGAAATTCGACAAACTTTCCCAAGGAATTTCTCCAAGAATTTTGTTCAGGATACCACAAGAAATCAATTTGGATTTACCCTAGAAGAACCACAAACCTTCAGAAATTGCTCCAGAGATTTCTTCCAAGTTTTCTACAGAAATTCCTCCAGTAATTCTTTGAGATTTTCGCTAGCAAGTCTTGAAAGTTTTTTTTCTCAGGAATTTCTCCAGGGAAATGCCAAAGATATTTTTTCTGAAAAATAAATCCGTGAGGTGTTTCTAAAGAAAATCTAAAAGTAACCTCTGATAAAACTTGGGTGACGTTTAAAGTCACCTTCAATAAACAAGGACTATGAAATAATAACTCTTGAACTCTTAAACAAGTTTTAGAAGATTTCCTAGATAATTCGCTAATATAATCGAAAAAAAAAACATCAATTGAATCTCGGGATAGTGTTTCGCAGGATTTTCTTAAGAAATTTATTGAAATTTTTGGATAGAATCTCCATAGAAGTGTACGTAGGAATGATTGGAGGGATTATTAAAAAAAAATTGTAGTATTTTTTACTGGTGTGAAAACATAAATTAACTTTTGAATATTGCATGGGAATTTTTCGTGAAACTTTTTAAAAAATGTTTGAAAAAACTGCAAGAGTAATACTTGGATGAAATTCTTAGAAAAAAAAAAGATTTCCTCGGGAGAAATTTTGTAGAAATCTTTGGAAGGTCTTCTAGAGTAACAACTGAAGAATTTGGTTGAAGGATTATTGATAAACAATATCTGGTGGAAATTCTAGGATGGTTTTGGGAAAAAATCGATGTAATACCTGAGGAAACTACATGATAATTCCTGAAGCTTTTCTTCGGAAAAGCTGATACGAAATTCTTGAAAAGCCTGTTGAACTCGTTGTCTGTTGTCTCAGAGAAACGGAGCCTGCGCAATATTGTATCTGGATTCAATGCAGAATACGGAAAGTAGAGACTTTAGAGAAAATTTTGGTTAAAATAGAGACTTTGAGGACCTTACATTGAAAATAGAGACTAGAGACTTGCATTAAAATAGGAACCAAGTCTCTTAAAAGAAACCTGCTTCCAGCCCTGTCTCTAGGATCATTCATTGGATCAACTTGTGTTATCATTCATATTAAAATACATAAATATCCTTGAGATTTTTATCCTTTTTAACTCAACAAAAAATGACCAAACTGCTTGTCTTTACAACTAGTGAGGCTTTTCTAATTTCCTAGATAACAAATTGCTAAACAGAAAAAATGTGTAAATTTGTGTAGTTTTTCTTTGCACCGAAGTGACCCAACTAATCCCAAAATTTTCAGAAGTAATTGACGAATTTTGAAAAATGTATCATTGAGCAGAAACTCCAACAAATATATCACTAGAATTTCTTCAACAAATCTGCAAAAAAAAATTTCAAAAAACCGTCATAATCCGCTCTTAATATTTTTATGAATGATGCCACAAAACATTCCTGGGAACACGATCAAATCATTTTTCAGGAACTAATCAAAAACTACTTCCAGCACCTTCTACGGCAATTCTGAATCAGAGTGTGCTCTGGGAGTTCTATAAGAATTCCCTCGAAAATTGTCAAGAGATTCAGCATTACTTTGAATAAATTATTTCAAGAGTGATCGCACGTTCTGAAACTGCTTAAGAATTGCTTCCAGGTATGCTCATGGCAATTTGTCCCAGGACATATACAGGGTTGATCGTAGATATTTTTAAGAAACCATCCATTGATTCATTCAGAAGATAGAGGATAGAGGACTGCTTCATTTGTTTCCCTAACGTTTAAAGTAATTTCTTGTTACAATTCTTATAGCTAGTGTCCAAGGATAAGTACGGAATAAATACGACGTTGATCACGTTTGTATGTATATTGAACAGAAGAAAAATAGTGTGATTTAATTTTTCAGCTTTTTTGCTTTTTAAGAATCGTGGGTAGGACAATCCTTTAACCACAGACAAACAGACGTAACACTTAGAACAAATCTCGATCAAAATCATAGTCACGAGAACATGTACGCCCAATGCTAAAATTAGTATATTTGGCTGACGGGCCAACAGATGGCGGTAGTGTGTAAACGTCAAACGCGAACAAAAACGATGCGAGCGCCGCGGGTGGCGGATTGGCCACCTACCATATATTTGAAACGACCGTTAAAAAGGCGGTCGATGGACAATGAAGAGAGTGTGACGTCTGTTTGTCTGTGCTTTAACTGTTCTACCCAGGTGTTTTTATGCGTAGTTTATGTCCTACCTGTCCTACCTACTTCCCGCGCCACTGACAGGAATCCCTCTGAGAACATTGAGATCACTGAGCTCGTGACTAAAATACACGGTCATCAACGCTTGGAAATTTTATGCTGCTAAATATTTATAGAAGCCTACTTGATCTGCATTATTGTGGATTCTAGCTTGTGACATTCACTCATATCGTTTTAATTTACATGAATGCTGTTTCATAAGGTTGATATTATCAACTTCTTATATTAATTTGTCTGAGTGTATACAGTAACGCCGTGTAAACCAAATGTCGAGTCGAGAATTGTCACTCGTAGAATGGATGTGACCCATTTCGCTTCGTTTCGCAAAAAAGCTGTTTCATACAAGAACAGGTAGAATTTTGAAGAACGCAAAACATTCTGATTATGCCAAACGTCCGTATGCGAAATGTCCCACCCCCCGTACAATAAGTCCAAGTATCACAAATTGACCACGTTCTGATTGATGGATGGCACTTCTCCGACATTATCGGCGTCAGGATCTATCGTGGCGCTAACATCAACTCTGATCACTATCTGGTGATGGTTCAACTGCGCCCAAAACTCTCCGTCGTTAACAACGTACGGTACCGACGCTCGTCCCGGTATGACCTAGAGCGGCTTAAGCAACCGGATGTCGCAACTGAGGAAATGCCTTCGTCAGTACTGCGGACGATGGAAACCAGCCAGCCCCCACTTTGAGGGAGCTCAACAATAAAGGTGCTGATAACGAGTTCGTGGGAAGTTATCAAGCCGGCTTCGTTGACGGTCATTTGACGACGGACCAGATCAGGCGAACATTCCAGTTCATTTGCATCCCGCCGGGAACTACAACAAGGTGATGGAATTTCGTCCTTGTTGTACAATATTGCGCAAGAAGGTGTTATGCGAAGAGCCGGAGTACGATTTTTACGAGATCCAGTCAATTTGTTTGCTTCGCGGATGATATGGGCATTGTTGGCCGAACATTTGAAAAGGTGGCAGAGATGTAAACCTGCCTGAAACACGAGGCAGCAAAAATTGAACTGATGATAAATGCGACCAAGACAAAGTACTTGCTAGTTGATGGGGCCGAGCGGGACAGAGCTCGTCTAGGTAGCAGTATTACAATAGACGGGGATACGTTCGAGGTGGTCGACGAGTTCGTCCACCTTGGATCCTTTATTGACGGCTGATAATAACGTTAGCTGTGAAATACGAGGGCGCCTCATCAGTGGTAGTCGGGCCTACTATGGCCTCCACAAGAAGCTGCGGTCAAAAAGGATTCACCACGCACCAAGAATAGAAAACGCTCATAAGGCCGTTAGTCCTCTGCGGGCATGAAACGTCCGAAGCTCAAAGAGGACCTGCGTGTGATCAATTTCGCACCACTGGACGAATTTTCAACTCGGTCGGTCCAGGATCTTTTCGTAATGGAAATTTTCTTAATTTCCCTTCAATAACAAAAAGTTTTAAAATAATGACCAATTTGCCCTCGGTTCACTGTAGTGACTACTGATCTCAAATCTAATGAGTCATATAATTGAAAGTCGTTAATAAATTTTCCACTTCGTTTCACTTACCTTATAATCTTTAAAAATGTCGTCCTCTTCCGAAGAATCGTTGCACGAAATAAGTCGATCGTGTGACGTTATCAGCACTAAAGCAACCAGGGTGAAGATCAGTCTCATCGTTGAATGCATCGAACGGCTGTCCACTCCGCCCGGTGATCGCTCGAAAACTGACTAGCGATTTCGTCGAAGCCAAAGATTAAGCACAACAACGGGATGCACGCTAGTGCACTCAGATGGAGAGCGCTAAACGGGTTACACATTTCTTTCTAAAAGGCTATGCAAAAGAGCTAGTTTGGAACTGAGAGGTAACCCAAAACCATAAATTGGTGCGATTTTTTCTATCATTGATTTGAGTGTACGAACATGTTCTAGGGAATCCCCTGAAGGGAAAAAACGCCAGTAGTAGTCTAAGAGTCTGATAGGTGATAATGCTCGGGTAATTTTGCAAAGCAAGCGATAACGCATGCATGATTACTTATCCCGATATTCTACGGCTTTCGGATTGAAACGATGCTACAGAAGCGGATTGATGCGTCTATCTTCTTGGCTATTAATTTTCAAAGCAGTTTGTTTATCCTACAGTTTCGATTTCCAATTTTTAATCGACCGTTCGGTACATAATGCATTTTCTTCAGTAGTATTGTACCGAATAATACACGACAATTGAAGTAGCAGTGTTAAAACATTTTAGGCTTAACTATCACAAAATATACATTTTTAATGGAAAATCTAAGAACTAGAGCTCCTACGAGAATCTTTTATTCTGATTGCTGCTGCTGAATGGAACTAAAAAAAGGAAAGCTTACAATCTAATAAATCATTCTAGTCCCCACAGGGAGATCAACAACAACGAAGACATAACGAGAGCACGGTATCGTTTCTCGTCTGATTGGGGATCAAATCGAAAAGAAATTAATGCATTCAACAATGAATCAAATCAAATGTTCGGTAAGAATTCGATTGACGAACGAATCGTGCGTTCCGCAGTCTACTCCTAGGTTTGGGTCGTCTTATTGCAGAAGTTCTTTTTGTGAATTTTAAGATGATTCGCCTGGGCGAAACACTTGCCACAGGTTTGGCAGCGAAATGGCAACTCGACCGTGTGGGACGAATAGTGATCGGTCAGCTCGTTGAGATCCGTGTAGTTTTTCCCTGTGAATGTGGATATGTGAATAGTAAAAGGAATTAATTAATATAGTACTCGAAGTGGCTGCTCGCGATTAAGTATCTGAAATATAAGAACTTGAAAAAAAACAAAGTATTTTTATAAGAAATTTACTAAGATTCCCCAGAGAATTTAAGCAGACTTTTTTCAGAGGGAGAAAGAAGAGTTTCTTTTACATACGCCGGGAATTAGTCTAGGATTTCTCCAAGAATTCAATCATAAATTAGCTAAGGCGGTTTTCTTACGGAGATGAGTTCGAGGTGGTGGACGAATTGGTCTACCTCGGATAACAACTGCATCAGAGCAGTTCGATGACGTATCATTGCCGGAAGTCGTGCTTACTACGGACTCCACAAGACCTTGCGGTTTGGTAAACTCCACTTCCGTATTAGATGTACCATGTACAAGACGCTGATAAGACCGGTAGTCCTCTACGGGCATGAGACAATGCTCGAAGAGGACCTTGCAAACGCTAGGAGTTTTTGAATGACGTGGGCTTGGAACGATCTTTGGCGGAGTATGTGGTTTGACCAAATGGAGCAGGATCTTGGAAATGTGGGGCTATTGAGAAACTGGAGGCTAGCATCAATGGACCGAGTTTGTTGGCGTAATATTGTGGCGCAGGTCATGTCCTGAAGGACGTAGTGCCATCAAAAGTGATAAAGGTTTTCTTAGATTTCCTCCAGGTATTACTGACAACATTAGTTTGGAATTCACCTAGCGGATTAATATAGGAATTCTTTCAAGATTTTTGTTCAATTTTCTATTATAAAAACTATCAGTAATATTTCTTATAATGTCTTCAAAAATTACTCAAAAGATTTTTTTAATGAAGCTTCTCAGGGACGTCCTCATCTCCCAGGAATAGAGATCTCTAGTATTTCCTTTGAATGCTTCAAGGATGTCCTCCAGAATTATGGTTCAGAACATTTATAATATTAGCCCCGGGAATTATTCTATAGGTTCCTCATAAGCTTTGTGCAGAGATCTCTTCATAAAATCTTTCAAAGAATCTTCAAGAAAGGAGAGGAATCACCAAACGACATTGTGTATACTATTCTGGAGGAATTCCTGAAAATCCTAGGGCACAATCTCTGAAAAACTATGTATCTGAATAATTAGAGGCCTAATAGATATTATAGCATTGGTGGAAATCATAAAAAAATATTTGGAAGACTTTGTTGCAGTAGTATTCCTGGATGAACTGCTGGAAAATGCCTCGACTGCTGAAGCGTTTACTGGATGAAAATCCGAAAGAATTTCACTGAGCATTCCTCAAGAAATCGTTGGAAGAATTCTTGTGCTAAACCACCGGGAAACTTGCTGGAGGAGTTTCTAGAGAGAGCCCTTGAAATTATTTCTGGGGGAATAACCATTGAAATAATTCTAAAGCTTCTCTTGTAGAACCTGTGGCAGTATGAGTTTTGTGGATCCTCTTGGATATAGTTCTAGGATCGCAAAAAAATAATTTTAAATACTCAAGAGTTTTTCGATTTAACCCTCTAATACCCAACCCCGCCTTTAGACGGGGTACACTTTGGAATTTTCTGTGTTTTTCCGTAGCTCGTAAATTGAAATCATTTTATTTTTGGCTTAAACCTTGACTCATAATACTCATATAAGAAAAGTTTTTTATGACTTCTGAAACTTTTTTTGTATTTTTGAAAATTGTTTGACCGATATTGTATTTTTATATAACCTACAAATGCGTGGAGTTCATTTAACGTGTAATATGAAAAATCGTACCTTTCATACTTTGCAACGACCAACCTATCACAGAAGAAGACCTTGGTGGTATTAGAATAATTTCAAACCTGTTTTCCGTTAATTACACGGAAATTAAAAAATTGTAATTGTAATTGTAATTGTAATTGCTCAATCCACACCCTGGCAGACAATTATCCGCCCATCTAGACACGGGCTGGGTGAGGACCTACCAAGCCTCCCCCGTTAACATGTCCTATACCGTTTAGCACACCGGGATCTTCCACAAGCAGGCGCCGGAATTAAAGCGGTCCCACAAGCTTCAGATACATTAAATAGATATAGTCCCTCTGGCACTAAACCGAATGGCGCCCTCCGCTTCACCACTAGTACTGCTTCCCCACACGCCAAGCACAATATCGAAAGTAGCGCGTTGTATAGCAAATACAGTACACCACCTCCGACACTATGCCAAATGTACAGGAAAAACAGCACCAGTAAGAAAGCGGAAGGCGCACCACTCGGTTCAGTGCCAGAAGGACTATATGTATAACGAAGAAGAAATGAAAAGATAGTAGAGTTGGTTCGGTTATTTGATTGCTGAAACGAAAAAATCAGAAAAAACAGAAACAAAGTGTTAACATTAAAACGGGGTTTTATAATTGATAAATGTATCGATAGTTTCTCATCTGTTACGTTTCCTTATCGTAGCGCTGTCGATTTTTTCCATCTCCAGGGTGTTCGTCTCCGCTCGAGCAATGAGGACCATGATGAAATGAGAATATAAAAATGTGAGCATTAGTGTTGATCTAGTAATAGATTAATTTAAACTGCTTTTCATGTGCTAAGTAACTTGTAAACTCCTACTCAATTATGTTTTGTTGGCCTACACGTTTTATTTAGACACAATTTTTATTTAGAAAACTATTTGGATCCGAGATTTTGGGTGCAGATTGAGCAAGTTTGATAAAACAAGCATCCTGTTTTCAGTTAAAGAATGTTCAAGAAGTTGATGATTCTGTTATTTATACTGGCTACATACAAGAATTCACTATTGATGTAATATATGGATATTGAAAGTTCCAACGCGCGATTATAATACTTCAGTTTTCGTGCTGTTGTATTGGTGTAAGTAGTGGGAAACCAATCAGTTTGGTGATTCTAACAGTAACAAATAGCAAAACGAAAGGAAAGTTGATAATCTATCATCATTATGATTTCAGTCCTAATTTCATGATCCGTTTAATAAATTCCGCGTATGATTCGTCAATTTTAACAATTTATACATGTGTATTCGAAGAAAACAGACTACGAGCATTTATTACCTGTTGCAAGGTTCCTAAGTGATCAGATATTTATCATTTTCTACAGCCTAATTTAATAATACCTACATTGGGTTGTAACAAAAATTTGATCTTGGGATGTTGATTTGCCTCCTAATCATAGTTTCGACAATAGTCACATGCTTACTATCCCTTATGGCAGTGTTGTTGATTCTATTGTCTATCGCTCATCAGTTTCGCGCCACCCGGCAGGGACTTGGTCCTATGTACCCAATACTCTGCTGTGTCTTAACTTCACGCAATACATTCTGTAGATGTGTGATACAGTTTGCGGAATATTATGATTTATCACTTCGTTCAGATGGAAAATTCTGTTATGGTACCATATTCACATATCAGATAACTCCCACCTGGAACGATGTAATACATCGGAGACATGTAGATTCAGATGTATGTATACGATCTATGCCTAGTTCGGCTCTGATCGACAGGCAATCAGTGTATTCAGTTTTTCAACTAGCTTGAAGCGATGAACGTTTCAAGACAAGCTCTCCACTATATCTGCTAGCAATCATCGGTCGTCGATAGACATTTCGGTTCTTTTCTGCTAAAGATAGATCCGATTGTATGCCAAAGACTATGGCTCATGCTTTTCAATACAGCTGGAAAAACAAGAACTACACCCAGCACCAAATAGTACGTAACTATGAGGCACACGGAAATTAAAAAATATCCCAGAAAAAAAAAAATAAAAATTTAATATTTTTAAAAGTACTGCAAAAACTTAATTTTTTATTATTGCCAAAAATCCGTAACTAAAAGTGACTTCAAGAAAAAATGAATAAGGATAGGGATGTTCAAAAATAAAAATTTTAAAAGTCAAAAACCAAAATTCATAGATTTGCGAATAAAAATTAATCATTGCCCAAAACGTGTTAAGAAAGATTTTCAGTGTATAAGGAAAAAAGATAAACGTTCATAGTCCTAAGTACATTTATTAGGCAGCGTCCATTGATTACGTAACGCTAAAATTTAAAATTTTTGACCACCTCCGTAACACTTTTTGTATGAAAAATTCCAAATTTTTGTATCAGCCACAACGCTTGAGCCTACTCCCCCCTCCCCTTAGAGCGTTACGTAATTTGTGGATGCCGCCTTATCAGAAGATTAGCATAATCATATAAACAGGAATGCTAGCGACTGAGTGTCTTAAAAATAGGAAGATGCCTCATGGCTGAAAGAAAGACACCGAACCAGTAATTTCTCAAGGGAGTTCTTTGAATTTTTCCAAAAAATGTTGTTTACTAAACTGAATCAGTATATATTTATTTCTTTAAAATTTCAACCGCGAATTTTTTCAAGGATAGTTTCAGGAGCTTTTTTACGAAATGTCTATGGAAATTTTCCAAGGACTTCTCCAATGAATTTATCCAGGGAATAATCAAACATGTTTTGTCAGAAATGATAAGATGTTTCTGAAAAAAATGCTGTTGGTATTGGAGAAGGAGATCATTAAGTAAACTTTAAAAAATGTAAATTCCGCAGCAGTTTCTGATGAACTCATGTAATGATCTTTGTAACCAGTGGTGTATCTGTCTGTTCGAATAAAATACCAAGAAAGTGTCTGAATATTCGTGAGCATCACCACCCATCGCCCACTGGACAGCATGTAGCTACACCGTAAAAGTTCCGCTACTCACCACCAGGCATCACTGGATGAGCAGAATGGGCGGCCATTGGGGGTGGTATAGAAGAAGCCATGATGGGGCGAATTTATGATACTGCGGGAAATTTTAGGTCGAGGGTTCTGAAAAGGACATCAACCATTGCTCTGGATCATTATCAAGCCAAAAGTGGAACAAGATAGATGTTTGAAGAAAGTTTACGAAGCCAAATCAGATAATTTGAGTTCAGTGGGTAGACAGTAATGGAAGAGAAAAACTACGGAGCATCCAGGTAAAACTCCCTCGACCAGAACCCGTTCGCTCTAGACTGGCCCAGCTCAGTATGGGAGAAAAATAAAGTTGTATACCGTGAACGTACCATATTTGACGCGGGTCCAAACTTGACGCATTTTCTTATTAATTTTATTATAAATTAATTCTAGTTCAAAATAGCATTCAAAAAATTATTCCTAAATCTTCATTTACATGTTATTGAAAGATTTCAACCAAAAAAAAGTTTAGTTTTGATTAATAATGGGCAAAAAATAAAAATTATTTGAAAATGCATCCGACAAGTGCGTCAATTTTTTCATTCCTTAGTGAATGTGCTAAATATTGTTAATCAATTTTCATGAAAATATTGTGCTGTTTTACAGCAATATCATCAACAACAGTCAGTAATATTCTTTTATTCATAAATTGACGTCGAAAATTTTCTATTTTTAAGGTTTAAGACATATTTTTGTATGAAAATCTTGTGCGTCAAGTTAGGAACACAATGTTCCTAATTATTTGCTATTTTGTTCAGCATGTTTTATTGAATCGAAAATAGGAAAAGAAATATTTATGGTGCTGGCATACAAAAAATCCGTCCGCAGAACAACCCAATGCTTTATGTAATCACATGTAAAGGGTCATCCATAGATTACGTCACGTTTTAGGAAGAGGAGGAGGTTCAGGTAAACGCAACGATTTATACAAAATATTCGCACTTTTCATAAAATAAATGTGGCCAAGGTTGAGAGGGGTTGATGGTTGAAAATTGTACACTTTATCGCGGTTCATGGACGTCTTCTAATGTTTCAAGGTAGCTTCAATAAATGCGTCAGGAGGTGAGGTGTAGGTTCAATGGTTTGTTTCGTATAATTTATACAATAGGGGGTGTCCATGAGATACGTGTCACAAAAACATACTATTTTCTACAAAAACCCCGCCCATCCGCCCTACGTCTCACTTTTTATATAGAGCCTTCAAAAAACTTGTGTGATTCGTCACATCTTGCAGAACACCTCCTTCCCCCTAATAACATGACGTACTTAATGTATGACCGCATATATGGTTCTCGATCTATTTCGAGGCCCATACTGCCGTTGGTTCTACCGTAGAACTTCTACGCATATTTGTCCCCCGGTCCATAAGGGTGACATAGAACATTTGACAAGTAGGCGTAGTTCACGTGTTATAAGTAACGAAGATTCTTAAACGGCCATTTTTGGAACCGGTTGTTTTCGTTCTAGTTTTTGACTAATTTGTCCTTATTTTAGCAACTACCTTCCCCGCAACGTAGTTTTCAAACCTTTCCCTTGTTTGATATCACGACGAAAATACATTAAACTAAACAATAATGCTTAACTATGGATTGAACTCAATCGCCGGTTTTATTTTCTACACTAACTAAACGCATAGCAAAAGTACTACCGGATGACGTCATTCAAAACTTTTTCCAAAGATTCTAACTTTTCTGTTCACTCTAAAACGCTTTTTTCAATTAATTGAACTATTGAATACTGAAACTCTTGTATATTTTAAAGTTTGGCAATATTTTTTAAGTGCGTCAAATAAGGAACATAGTGCGTCAAATTAGGCACATTGAAGAATTGATGCGTCAATTAAGGAACCTAATGTAATCCACAAAAAGTCAATCAAACATGAAGAAAAAAAGTTTAATATTTTTTTACTGATTTTTCCCTAATTCTATAATAGTTGAGCTAGCATAGGTTCAAATTTCAACAAAATCGGACAGATTTAGACAATTTGACAAGTGTTTGAATTTAGAATTTTCTTAACCGCGTCAAATATGGTACGTCCACGGTACTACTGTTTTCATCCATATGATTCAATATGCTACGTTCACTCAGAGTTGCTCGATGTCACTATCAATGCTTACAATTTGCTGATTTGTACAGGCCGACTGCGATACAAATCGGATCATTCCATATCACATCAACATCATGCTGTCTACTCCATCACCAGTGCATTGATGGCGATAGACTATGGATATCACTGATGGGTAAAGTTTAGCTTTAAATTAAGCAGATAAAATGGCAATTATTCAGTACGATATTTTCGACAGTGTTGCAGATAGATTGAAACTATGTGTTGGTCACTGAAAAACATTAATAGCATGGATAATTACCACGTGATCACTCATTCTGCAGTGATTTTGATCTAGAGTGCGATGTCGCATCACTGCTGTTGGTTGTCAAATCGA
Source organism: Aedes aegypti (assembly GCF_002204515.2). Taxonomy (NCBI): domain Eukaryota; kingdom Metazoa; phylum Arthropoda; class Insecta; order Diptera; family Culicidae; genus Aedes; species Aedes aegypti. The sequence continues at coordinate 376,025,104 of NC_035109.1, forward strand.
AGTGATATTGATAGCTCGCAAGTGATATTGATAGTTTTAGACCATCAGCCATCAGCTGATTTGATTGATATTAAGCAACTCACGGTTCACTGGGTAAAGACCCCTCGTTAAACATAGTCACAAATACTCCCCTCTTCCCTAAAATGCTAAGTCATTTATGGATGACCCCTTTTAGTTGATTGATCTATGGATGCATATCACCGCCAACCTATCAAAGAAAATCAATATTTGACTTCGCCTTCCTTGCAAAAAATCTAACCGCGTTTTGTGTTCCCGCATTTGACATTCGCGTTTCAAACGCACACAGAGGGTTTTTGAATTTCTCACATAGCTTGATCTGATTGGAATCGCTTATTTGTTTCAAGTTATCTTTAGAAAGTTTCGCTACTAATAATTGTAATAGTGAAGTAAAATTTGTGGGGACCATGGGGGGCCCCCATAAATGCGGCCATGCTCCTATGAAACCATCACATTAAGAATAAAGACTTTTCAGAGTTCAAGTCAAAAAAGAAACCTAATATCTGCCCTGTACTAGTCGACCAGCTCGTCACTTACCACAAATGCTACAATCCATCGGATTGTCTTTCTTATGAACCTTCATGTGGTTCTTGATATGGCTCTGCTGAATGAATGACTTGTTGCACACGTTGCACCGATACGGGCGCTCGTTGTTGTGGATCCTAATGTGGTAGATCAGGTTGATCTTCTGGATGAAGCTGATGCCGCAGATCAGACACTCGTGCGGCCGCTCGCCGGTGTGGATCTTGGTGTGGTTCGATAGGGCCGAACTCTGCACGAATGCTTTCCCACAGGTGCCACATTTGAAAGCTCGTTCACCTAAAAAGAATTAAAACCGATCTTTCATATACATGTCCTCGAATTTCTACTGGCAAAACCTACCTGAGTGAATCCGTTTGTGGTTACTGAGCGTGGACTGGTGGGCAAAGACCTTGCCGCAGATGTCGCACCTGAAAGAGGACCTTCGAACTCTTAGGACCCAAAGCTTATCAACCGTAATGGTTAACGGTAATACCTACCTGTGCGACAGTTCCGGGCTGTGAATCCTCACGTGGTAGTTGAGCTTGTACTTGTCTTTGAAATACTTCCCGCACAGTTCGCACCGGTACTCGCTGATCTGGTTGTAGTCGTGGTACTTCCGTTCCTTTTTGCCCGCTGGTTTGATTGTGCGAATGAATTGATCTTCCGGAATTTTCGTAACGGTTCGGACGTAGTTCTCGGTGTACTCTTCCTTAATCTTAACGATGAAGCCTTCCGGCAGTGGTGGCAGGACAATCGTTTTGGCTGCCTTGGGTTTCTTTTTCTTTTTGCCGGTCGTTGTGGAGGTCGTTTGCGTTGCGATGTCCGTGGGTTGCGAGGTTGATTCCTGCAAGAGTAGTTATCAATGTAGTGCCTGAACGTGCGGTTAGACAGGTGGGCCTCTGCCAAGGGCGTCCGACTTCAGCGGACGCCAAGATGCATGACGCACTTGGCATCATTTTAAAAGAGCATTACGTCCTCACTGGAACAAAGCCTGCTTCTCAGCTTAGCTAAGCACATCAACAGTTATTAACTGAGAGCTTTCTTTGCCAAATTTCGCAATCGTATATCGTGTGGCAGGTACGATGATACTTCATGCGCAGGAAGATGAACCCAGACACCTTAGCATGGCTTTGCAGCCGCGGACTTTAACCACTCGGCTAAGGAAGACCCAATCCGGGACGTCTGGTCACTTTAGCTTATTACAATAAACTTGAAGCACTTACCTGCGCCAACAGCTGCGGTATGTTGACCTGGTGAGGAATCGTCTGGACAACTACGTTTTGCGACACCGGTGGAGTCACCTGTTCGTATGGATCGAATTCCTGCTTCAAATTGGCGATTGGTATCACCTCCACATTCAAGGGTTGGTCATTCTCCCTGCCAATGTGGGTACCTCCGGAATGCTGCTGCTGCTGCTGCTGGAGGTGGTGGTGTAACATCTGATGGTGCTGCTGAGACGGATGCAGCTGGGGATGAACTTGCTGAAGTACCTGTGGAAGCAACTGTGGCGGAAGATGCTGTTGAAGGTAGACTCCATCCCGCTTAATCTGGTCGTTTGGGATGAAGCTGCAACAAGACGAAAAAAAAAACATTCAGTTTCCCTCCAGCAAAAAAGAACACCCACAACGCTACTTACAAGTTCATCGTTTGTTTTCGGGCGCGGAGAAGCGATTCCGCTTACTTTCACTTCATTTGCGGCAAAATTTTCCAACTTTTTTCTCTTCACGTAAATTTTAGCAAAACAACGCTCGAGACATTGACGAAAAGTGTCAAAAAGTGAAAAATGCAAGAAATGAAAACAAACCAAACGAACGATTGATAGGGGTGTTCCAAATGAAATTTTATTTTCTGGCTTCACGCAATGATGAGTCAATTTCAATACAAACTAATTAATAATTTGTTGAAAGTAATCACTGCACTATTGGATGAAATATGAATTATTTCTCTATTTTTCACATGAAAGATTTTTTCAAAACTTTCAAACACTTGTGGTTTAAAAATAAAAGTTTCAGTATGCCAACCACAATAATCGATTTTTCAAGATAAGTTGGACATCCTCTCAAATATGAACACGCTAAAAACTTTACTCGAATAAACGATCAAAAGAATGGTCCAATGAAAAACGAATGGAGGCGATGAATCGAGTCAAAAGGTTAGGGTGGTCTTTTTTTTATTAATAGACGTTCCGTTGCTACACGCAAAAAAATTGTGCGGTATAAACTACCATTTTAGAGGGTTTACTTAAGCGCTCGCACCAGCAATTTTCAGCAGACCAGAAATGCGCTTGATTTTACCATGTTTGTTGTCGAAATCAGATTGTTGTAAATTCTTTCTGCCAAATGTACCAGTAATGTGGTGGGATGTACCGTAAACATAGTAAATTGGTCTGAAATTCCATGGTAGTTTCAAGAATGGGCGTAGTCAGCTACAATAGTAATATTTACCACAGAATTTTTTCCCGTGTATTATCAGAATGGATTAACCTCTTCGCTCATGTGCACAGTTGATCAGTCGAACATAATAATTTTATTTTTATATGGAGAAACCCTGATAAAAATATTATAGAATACAATAGGTTTAATTGTAACAATAGCATATTATTATTATAGAATTCGCTAGTGTCTAAGAAATAAATGGCTTAAATTCTTTCCATTCGATTAGGGCTTGTTCATATATTTCATAACGCTTAAATTGGCAATTTTGGACACCCACCCAGCCCCTCGTGACACTTTTTGTATTAATAGTCCATTACTTTTGTATGAGCCGTAACAACGTTCGGACACCCACCCACCCCCTAAAGCGTTATGAAATTTGTGAATGGGCCCTTACAGCGACCATTCGATTACAGCGTAGGTTATGCCTTGTTCAGGCTACGGAGTTGTATCATGATACAAGCAACGTGATACAACTGTACATATCACGAAACCCGTTCACACTGGATATTATGATGATATTGTTAGAAAGCTGATATTATGGTTTTATTTCTTCTTATTCTTATTCTTCATTGTTTACTATTCGCTCCCAAAACGAAAATAGGGTCCTAAAATGTTTAATGAAAATTTACAACAAGATTTAATCTTGTTTTCATTTAATAACATGTTACTGCAACTACTTTAGCATTTTTTCCGAATTAAAAAAATCTATTCTTAAATCAAATGTAATGTAGTTATGTTTAGAAAGAATGATATTACATACATATTACTCTCATTCTTGTTATTAGGGTTGTGATACAAATTTTGATAGTTTTAAACTAAGAAAAACCTTTATTTTACCAACATATCATGAGAATTATTATGTATACATTTGTTCACACTAATTCAAACAGAAAAAAACATTGTGACTAGAATATTTTGGATAGATTTCGTCCATTTTATACACATTAATTAGATAGAAGCAAAGACAAATTAAAGACCTCCATGTCCCTTGCAATTGCCCAAAATTTTATGGCTCATAAGGTAATCTAGAATGCCGTGAAAAGTGTACTGCGATCTGTCAAACTTGGGTACCTTTAGTACTACCGAGGGACCAAATGCAGTACTAGAAGTGGTACCCAATCTGAGCCCGAGTGTGGCGGACCTGATAGAAGTACTGTAGGTTTATTCCCAATGATGTTCCCGAAAAACATTCGTAGTTTAAAAATATTAATTACATAGGGTAAATGATGGCTTCGGCACCCTGAGGGTATTTTCGGCAACACTAACTTATCGTCCTTGTTAGAATTTATCTACGGAACAAGGGTTACCTTCAATGTACTCAACATGTTCCTTGAACTATAATCTTCCATATAAATCACATTCTTGACGAAAATATTATATTACATGGGTTTTATTATTAAATGAAATAAATGCTTTCGAAATCATCGTCATTCGTGAGCTGCCGAACAGAACAACACAAGAACAGCTTAGGAAAAACTCACCACTTCGAAAGGTCCGATTCTCCGCTCCAATGCCAATTTTTTCACAAAATCTACATACCGATCACTTATGCACAATTAAACTTTTGATTGGTCTATAAAGCACTCGAAAATACTTAATTTTTATGCTTCAAATCACAAGTAAAAATTAATGAACTTTGTTTTCCTCGGCAATCACTTTTTATTACTGCACCAGGTTGCCAGAAAACCATATTCAATTGCGGTGTAATTATTATTCACGATTTAAGTTCACAGAAAAGATCGAACACAACTAATTAATTTATTGGAATTATGCAACAAAGCCCGCATGGGTAATAATTGAGTCTTTCAATGTCTTCCTTATTTGAAGATTGTAGCGCATAAACCTCAAAATACTGAGAAACATATAAAATATACGTCTTTTAATAGGTTAACTATTTTGGCAACACTCCTGTTGTTCTACAGGCAATCAGTAGATGATGTGATTGTGTCAAATCAAAAGTGAGTAGATTTGAAAAGGGTCTATTCTGATTTTCTCATACACTGAGAAGAATATGAACCTTAAAAATTACTGGCATGGTTTGGATTTTGATCCGAATTAGCTGATCTAACCATATTCGGAGAGTGATATTCAAAAACAAAAAAAAAAAAATTAAATCCTGGGACATCGCAATCGGATTTTTTTTAATACACCCCAACCTCTTTTTACGACCATTATCGGGGGGTCGTAAAAAAATCTGGGTAATAATTATGTTTTTGAAAAATGCAACGTCTATATGCGGAAATACTGATTCGGGATATTCGGCAAAGTTGAAGTATGGGTTGAGAACTTTCCAAAATGGCCGTTCAAATTTTCATATTTTGGTAATAGATGGCAACACTGCTCGATTGTTATCACAAGAGCCAACTTTATGGGGGTGCGATTAGCAAATACCAAAAAATTTTAAAGATAACGATACCGAATGTTCACCAAAGTTGAAGGAAGTGTTGCGTGCTATACAGTCGGCCGAATCACAAATGTTCATGTGGCTGGCAGCACTGTTCAAGAAGAATAAAGAAAAGATCAAAACCATAAAACTTGAGCGGAACAGAAAAATAGAATGCTTAGCAACATAGCAATACTCTTCAACTGTAATCCAGTTTTTCATGAAGGGTTCAAAATTTTGTCGTAGCTGGCAACACTGCTTAAGTGAAATTGCGTCACCGGTAGTACAAGTGTGCATGCAACTTTTGTTTTGCGGATATCTCAGGATCCTGACCACTTAGAAAGATGGCGTCTTTGGCAAAGTTGTTCATTAGCTCAAGCTCTATCATTATTGAACCTATGAGATTCAAAATTTTGCCACCAGGCGGCGCTAGTGAGCGTAGAACTTTTGTTTTGCGGATATCTCAGGATCCTGACCACTTAGAAAGATGGCGTCTTCGGCAAAGTTATTCAAGAGCTCAAGGACTATCATTATTCTGGCCAAGAGGTTCGAGATTTGGCCACCAGGCGGCGCTAGTGAGCGTAGAATTTTTGTTTTGCGGATATCTCAGGATCCTGACCACTTAGAAAGATGGCGTCTTCGGCAAAGTTATTCAGTAGCTCAAAGACTATCATTATTCTGGCCAAAAGGTTCGAGATTTGGCCACCAGGCGGCGCTAGTGAGCGTAGACTTTTTGTTTTGCGGATATCTCAGGATCCTGACCACTTAGAAAGATGGCGTCTTCGGCAAAGTTATTCAGTAGCTCAAAGACTATCATTATTCTGGCCAAGAGATTCGAGATTTGGCCACCAGGCGGCGCTAGTGAGCGTAGAATTTTTGTTTTGCGGATATCTCAGGATCCTGACCACTTAGAAAAATAACGCCTTCGGCGAAGTTTTTCAGAAGCTCAAGCGCTATCATTATAAAAGCTATGCGATTTAAAATTTTGCCAAGGGCTATCATTATTTTTGTCAAAAGATATAAGGTTTTTCCCACCAGGCAGCGCTAGTAAGCACGATATTTTTTGTTTTGCGGATGTCTCAGGATCCTGGCCACTTAGAAAGATGGCGCCTTCGGCAAAGTTATTCAGAAGCTGAAGCGCTATCATTATAAAAGCTATGCGATTTAAAATTTTGCCTCCTGGCGGCGCTAGTGAGCATGAAACTTTTGTTTTGCGGGATCCTGACTACATAGACATGGCGTCTTGGGCAAAGTTGAGCTTCTCAGCAAGTTTATCGAAGACGCCATCTTTCTAGGTAGTCAGGATCCTGATGTATCCGCAAAACAAAAGTTTCATGCTCACTTGTGCCGCTTGGTGGCAAAATTTTGAATCTCATAGCTTTTAGAATGATAGTCCTTGAGCTACTGAACAACTTTGCAGAAGGCGCCATATTTCTAAGTGGCCAGGATCCTAAGATAACCGCAAAACAAATGTTTCATGCTCACTAGCATCACCTAGTGGTAGAATTCCGCAATTCAGTGATGGTGGTGCTAGCCCTTGAACTACTGAACAATTTTGCTGAACATCATGATCCTCTATTTTGAATACTTTGTAAGATATTGGTCATTTATAAAAACGGTCGTTAATCTGAATTTCGGTCGTTAAAAAGTGGTCGTAAAACGAACCGTCGGTAAAAAACGGTCGTAAAAAGAGGTTGGACTGTTATACCATTCATTCTCTCGGTAATAACTTGGTGAAAGAGCGTTCAAGAGCAACAACCTTTACATACCAAAACCATATCGAGTCATTCAGCTTGTCAGTGAATAGTTCAATTCACGGTGAAATTCTTGACATTAAAAAATGAAAACAACTATGCAAGTACCATCGTTGGGGGTGAGATTTGGCCAAAAATGCGTAAGTTCTCATTTATTTTTAAATAACTTTCGCAATTTGACTTGATATGTTCGGTTAAATATGAGAATACGTTGCAAATGCTGAACAAATAATTGAAATCCGATTATTTTCCTTTAAAAAGGAATCATTTGAAAATTGGCCCAAACTCACCCCTTCGAGAAGGTGACATTGGGCCAAACAAACTACACTCAGGAAAACGAACTATCGATAAACATAGGAACCCCATGTGAAAATTCGCCACAAGAAATTGGATTGAAATTCATAAATTTACGTCATGGAACCGAAATTTGAAAACAAAAATAGTTTTCGCGGCAACCTGTAATCGAAAGACCTTGCTTAGTTTTGTAACAAAAACTACCCAAAAACATGATTTTTTAAAGAAAAAATCGAATTTCTTTGGATTATTTAAGTTTTTTTGCCGAATATTACATGTTTCATATAAAACTTATGTTTCTAAAGCATTTTGTTTGAATAACAAGTTGAATAGTGTATTTTTTTAATATGTGCAAATATATCATTGTTTCAAAATTATTTAAAAAATGTTGCCAAGTCCTTTTCAAAGGTTTAACTAATAAGGAAAACCAGTTTCAGCTTTAAGAATATTGTTTAACTGATAAAAATTAAAATGTTGAATAACTTGGTCAAAACAGTAAAATGCGGTGTATGCAAAGTTTGAACACAATTAAATAAGCTTCAAAACTGTAATGACTTGTAAAGTGAGAGGTTTAAAGATTTCTGTTCTATATTAGATTGTAGTAAAAACACGTCTTGTTTCGATGGTAGTCACAAAACTTCTAATCATGTATATTTCACCTATTCCTTACATAGCTGAACTTCCTCTAAATTCCCTTTTCTCTCTTCATGCTATCTCTTGTTTTCTCTGAGCGAGTTCTCAAGCGTTTGTCACTACTACAACTCCTCCATCCTTTAGTTCGAGAATAATTCATTTATTCTAAATTTATTTAAAATCCAACTAATTCAATTTAAAAACCTTCGAACGCACATTATGCTTAAATGTATACACTAAATTATATTTACAATTTATTTATAGATTTCTTGCTTATTCGATTCTATTAATAGTAGACAAAATCGGTTTTTCTACGCTTCTTATTTCTTCTTCGTTTTGATCTCCTATTTGAAACCACTGGAAGTGGATCTGACTCCTGATTTTCAAAATCAGGCTCATCGTTTGCAAAAATGAATGAATCGGCTGGGTAGCCATAAAATTCGAATTCTGGACTAGAACTATCTTCGGAATCATGTTCTTCATCTTCTCTTCTTCTCTTACCAGTAGTACGAAAATTGTTCCTTACCGGAGACGATGACAAAAGAGATTCTGATAATGGTACCGATGACAAAATTGGTGCTTCTTGATTGGTTAGAGATGACGAAACTGGTGCTGCTTCCGGATTTGGCGGTAAAAGGAGTGCTGTATCTTTTACTGGGGTATTCACACTCTCAAATGGGAAAACTAAAGTTCCCTTGCGCTGAGTGTCCGACGATAGCTTAAGCTGACGCTTATGCGCCAACACTATCCTTCCCCCAAGAGAAATCTGGAAAGTAGCATCAGAAATTTGTCTTAAAAAAGTGGCTGGCAACCATCTTCTGATGTCTGTAGTGTTAAAATTTTTATAAAAAAATCAGATCTCCATTCTTGAGTTTAGTAAATGCATCAGGTTTCTTATCACCTTTTTCATCGACAAAATCAGGATCATCATGCGAGTTAGTCAAGTGGTGTTTAAAATTATTCTTAGGATTAATTAAGTCCAACATAGTTTTTGGTTTATAAGAGAGTAATCTTTCAGAAGGAAACTGGCCTTTGTCTAAACAAATGTTACGATAATTAGACAAAAAATATGCTATTTGTTCATCAATATCCAATCTTCTCATATCTGGATCAAGGAAAAACTTTTTCAAGACGTCCTTGACCAGCCTAACAGTTCTCTCTGCTTGTCCATTACTCTCCGGGTGATACGGTGGACTTTTCATCACCAAAATCCCCTGATTTTCCAAAAACTTTACAAATTTGTCGGAGTTGAAGGGTGGTCCTCCATCTGTGACCACAACGTCCGGCAAAACATACCTGGCGAAAATTCCCAAAAGAACCTTCAAAACCTTGTTGCAATCCGTTCCATATCGCATGTACTCTAGCTCGATCCACTTGGTAAAGCTGTCCACGACAACAAAGAAAACTTTCCTATCAAAGTGGAAAAAATCCGCATGGATTCTGCTGAAGGGTTTTGTCGTTGGGATCCACTGGGAATACGGAGCTTTTTTGTTTATCGCTGTCATCTGATGGCATATCACGCAGGTTTTTACATAGTCCTCCACGTCCTTATTCAGTCCAAACCAGTAAACTGTCCTCCGTGCTAGTTGCTTTATTTTGCTAATACCTGAGTGATTCATATGAAGCATTTTAAGAATTTTGTTCTTCATTCTCTCAGGAATAACCACGCGATCCTGGAACAAAACGCATCCTTCAACTTCCTCAAGTTCCTGGTAATGAGAGTACACATCCACGAAGCGCCTTTCCAATCTCTGAGGCCAACCTTGCTTCAGGTATTTCAAAATTGACTGTAAAAATTCGTCGTTCAAGGTTTCTCTGGCAACTTCTTTATAGTTTATTGGAAATTCGTCGGAAAAGTTAAGGTTTTTGATGTACTCCCTTGCTAACTCTTTTGGAACTTCGTCGGATAAAGGAAAACGACTACAAAAATCGGCATTACCCATCCTTGAAGAAGGTCGATACACAATATCAAAATCGTAAATAGAAAGCTCCATAACGTATCTCTGTAAACGCGTCACTGAAATGGAATCCTCACCCTCTTTGCCAAAAATACCGATTAAAGGCTTGTGATCGGTGTAAATGGTAAAATGCATCCCGTAAAGAAATTTATGAAATTTCTTCACTGTGCTAACAACTGCTAAAGCCTCAAGATGCAAAATGGGGTAGTTTTTCTGTGCGCTGTTCAAAAAAAATGAGGTGAAACATATTGGCTTTTCTTCGTCTTCAACCAAATGAGCGATTACACCTCCTAAACCATAGCTGCAAGCATCTGTTACTACGACAATGGGCTTATACGGGTCAAAATACTCTAAAAGGTTTGGGTTTAAAAGAAATCCTTTACAATCGTTGAATGCTTTTTCGCATTTGTCTGTCCAACAATATGTCACGTTTTTCTTTAAAAGATTGTAAAGGCAACTGATGCGAGTGGACAAATTAGGAATGAACTTAGAATAGTAAGTTACAAGTCCCAAAAATGCCTTCAATTCAGAAACATTTCGTGGAGCTTTCGCTTCACGGATAGTTTTCACTTTATCGGGACAGGGAAGTAAACCCTTGTCTGTTAAAACATGTCCCAAGTAAGGCAACTGCGAAACAAAAAATTTGCATTTTTTCCAATTTACTTTTATATTGGCCTTGGCAAGTCTCTCCAAAACCAACAAAAGTTTCTTCTTGCAATCGCTGAAGTCCTTACCCGCAATCAGTACATCGTCCAAATAAACTGAAACATTCTCCAAACCACAAAGGACTTGATCCATGACCTTTTGAAATATAGCTGCACTTGATGAGGCTCCTTGAGGGAGTCTATTGTAGGTATAGAGACCCTTTATGGTGTTTATAACCATAAACCTCTTCGAACGATCCGTTAAAAGCAGCTGAGTATAAGCACCCTCTAGGTCCAAAGAACAAAAAATTGTTGAACCCGAAAGTGTAGCAAACAGATCCTGCGCTACAGGCAAAGGATACGTATTTGGAAGCAAAACTTTATTGATGGAGACTTTACAGTCTATCACCAACCGAATACTTTGATCCTTCTTCACAATAGCAATTACCGGCGAAGCCCATTCGCTGGCTTCAACTGGCGTTATTACTCCTTGCTGTTCTAAATCTGCTAAATAATCAACAACTTGCTGTCTCAAACGTAATGGAACTTCGTAGGCCTTCTTAAAAATGGGTATGTCTTCCTTCAAGATTAAATCTCCCTTATAACCAACTATTGGACTAGAAAAATCTTTGGTAAAAATTGTCGGAAACTTACTTTTTACTTCTTCAACAACTTTCTGCTCGTCTGCTACGTCAATGTTTCCAACAGTCAAAATAGGATTCGTAAAAGTGTTTCTCCATCCGGTATAGAATTCATCCAACCATGAGCGGCCTACCAGCGGGATAAAATCATTGTTGCAGCGTAAAACAACCATGCTGAGTTGTTTCCGATTTCCGGCGAGCTGTACCTCCACTAAAATTTTTCCAACAACTTTGAGTTTGTTACCGTCAATCACAACTAGTTTTTTATTGCAATATTGCATCTCGCAATTCGCAAAGTTTCGCAGGTACAACTCTTCTGAAATCACACTCTCCGCTGAACCGCAATCGATTTCCATGGTCAAACGTTTCCTATTAATCAACACCTCCACATAGCAGGGATCGCTGATCTTATTGACGGAAGAAATCATGAGGCAAGGCATTCCATCAGAATAATCTGAATCTGAATCCAAATCTTTCTTCAACCTCTTGAAAAGTGTTGCATCTTTAGAGCTAGAAGATGGCTTTGGAGAATCTACAAATTTAACGCTAGCTTGGTTTTTGCGAGGGCTTTTCCCATGTAAACGGTAGCAAAATTTTCTAGTGTGTCCAGTTTTCTTGCAAAAGGAACAAAGGTAAAGTGGTTTACCTGAAACTCCACCTCTTTTGCTTGGATATCTACTGTTACTTCTACTTCTGGCTGAAAATGATCGATTTCTGTCAAAACTACGACTTCTGTTTCTAAATCTATTTCTAGACCTGGAAACATCCGATCGCTGACCCAATCTTGCTACTACGCTTACTCGCCTGTCGTCATCATGATTAAGTTGCTTCGTTCTACTAGCTGAAATCTCAGAGTTGAGAATCAACCGTTCTGCCTTTGCAGCAGATAAATCTTCTTCATCGCAAAGTCTCTTCTGCAACTGAGTATCATTCACTCCTATCACGAGCATATCGCGTATAGCCCTTTCCTTAAATTCTCCAAAATCACACCTTTCTGCTAAATTTTTTACTGTTATCACAAAATCTTCCAAAGATTCATTCCTGCCTTGTCTTTTCGTCCAAAATTTGTAGCTATGAACTACTGCAGAATCATTCTTGTCATAACGTTTCTTTAATTCATCTGTCATTTGCTTGTATGTTAGTTCATTGAAATCTCTTCCAGGAAAAAGCCTTTTTAGTTCTGTGAAAACTTCTTTTCCACAAACTGCAAGGAAAGACGTTTTGTAACGATCCTCTGGCAATTCATTGTATTTAAAAATCCATTCCAGCTGCTCTTGATATTGGCTGAATGGCATTGAATACGGCACGTAAGGATCCGCAATTGATGTCAAGGTCATCCTTTCCAAAGAAATGCACAAGAATTTTACACAAAAAAAAAAAAACAAATTAAAATCGAACTCAATCAATAGTCAAAATAAAATAAAATCAAAAAATTATCTTGCTCTTGCACAAAAAAGATCAAAAAAGTAAACAAAAAAACAACCACGTACCTGATTTATGATGACAAAAAGCACTCTCGATAAAACGTTGCGTTCCGCAAGCAAAATCCGCTCAAAAACTGTAGCAGCAACCAAATCCGCACCAAAATCTCCTCTAGATGCACTTCTGCATGCAAAATCCACTGTAGCACCAAACGAACGATCCTTCAGATGCACTTCTGCATCCACAGTCCACAACAGCAACAGTAGCAACGATGGCGAATCCCAGCAGCACGTACACTATGTCCTTGATGGCAAATCCAACCAGATGAATGGCTTCCACTGCAGAAAATCAACGCACTTTCCAAACGGCAGTCCTCAAAAAACAACCAATTCTTCGCCGGCTAGCGGGTTTTCACAGCAGGCCACTAGTCCGTTGACCTCTGATGCACTTTGGATGCACTTTTCTCTGTTGACTTTCCACTTCAGACGTAAACCAAACTCCGTCGCTCGAGTTGTCGGTAGTGGTGAATTCAGTCCTTCGCAATCCGCTCAACTCACGCACACTACTTCTTCGGAACTGTCAAAATTTTCGTCGATTTTCCCTTTTGCGTACCCAGTCACTGGGATATTCTGGTACGCTGATTCGCACACTGAGAAAATTTCTGCTGGTGTTTGTGATTCTCGTAAAAAATATGCTGTAAATATGTAATGCGAAAAAGTGTGTGTAGAAAAATTTATCGTCGACAAAATTTTACCACGTTTTGACAAAATGGCGTTTTTATAATGGCTTTTGTCTACACCAAATATAATTTAAGAAAATTGTCACTTTTCAGCTTTTCATCACCAACAATAGAACAAAGCGAGGTTATTGTTCTGGCACAAAAGATTGATTTCAATAAAACACAGAACAATGGCCAACCAAGCATAAAAATATGGTGGAAAAAATTCTTTTCACAAGGAGGGAAAATTTACTTACGCCGAGCTCCTTGGATAAAACTTGTGGAAATTGCCTCGATCCACTAAAAATTTTCACAAAATTCACAATCGAAAAAAATTAAGTAATGAAAAACTATCACTTTTTCAAAAAAAAAAAAATCTATCCTCGTACGTCACTGTAATGACTTGTAAAGTGAGAGGTTTAAAGATTTCTGTTCTATATTAGATTGTAGTAAAAACACGTCTTGTTTCGATGGTAGTCACAAAACTTCTAATCATGTATATTTCACCTATTCCTTACATAGCTGAACTTCCTCTAAATTCCCTTTTCTCTCTTCATGCTATCTCTTGTTTTCTCTGAGCGAGTTCTCAAGCGTTTGTCACTACTACAAAAACCATGCAAAAAGATTTGGAATCGGTTGAGTATTCATGAAATTATGGTCAAACAAAGATATTTTTTCAGTAAAATAAAAAAAATTGGAGTAAACTACTTTTTATTGAAACTAGTTTTGATTTTACACAAATTTGATGTTCTACAAAGTTTTCAAAAAAAAATAATTTTTAAGGTAATGGTACTGAAATTACCGAAGTTATGGTGACTTCACTGAAGGCCATTTTTTATAACTTGAAAATTCACCTCCAAGACGCTTGCACCTCTAAATTTTAATATTTTTGGCTCAAACTTCGAGGTTTCTCTACTAATATGATTCGAATTCAGAAGAGTACACGAATTTTTGGTTTTGAGAACTTTTGAAAAATAAGCCGCACCCTAAATAGACCGTAGCGTATGTGCAAGTAGCAAATAGGAGCATGCATGTAACTCATTCAAACGCAACTCTGAAATTCAAGTAATCCGATAATCGCGTTCCGTGGATTTTTCTTGCAGAGCACAAAATTATGAATCAATTAACCATGACGTCACGCTGCAACTTCTAGGTTGGATTCGCACCTGCTGCAAGTTTATTACCATGACATGGCCATTTTTAAAGCCGAAATGCTGCCATAGTGAGATTGAATACAAAATTTATTCGATAAAATAAATGAAAATAGGCAGTGTCCATTTATGACATAACGTTAAGGTGAAGATGAATCGAAGCCAAACTTCAAATTTTCAAGAGCACGGATCTGGAGAAGCGAACATCCGTTTAAGCTGAAAACTTAATCGATTGGTCACTCGCTGGTGGTGACCAATCGATTAAGTTTTCAGCTTAAACGGATGTTTGGTTCTCCAGATCCGTGCTCTTGAAAATTTGAAGTTTGGCTTCGATTCATCTTCACCTTAAAATGTACAATTTTCGACCATTCCCCCTCCGCAACGGTCTTTGCATGAAAAAAAAATGTGTTTGAGCCGCAACGTTTGAGCCTACTCCCCCTCCCCCTAGAGCGTTACGTAATATGTGGACGGCGCCTTAGTCCGCATAAATTTAGTGGCGTTGTGTATTCAATTTGAATCTCCGCTATTTTATTTCTAACTGCAATTATTTTCTCAGTGTAGTCTGTATTTTTCTGCATTGGCCCTTTCAACGTGTAGAACATAATGAGTGACGTTTAATTTCAGGAATTGTCAACAAATACGAAATGTTACCAATACATAAACTAGTTTTTGCGCAGTTTTGGATTGCCGAAGTGAACATTTTTGTTGCCGATAATAGTAATTGCATTGCCGATAAAAGAACAAGTGCCTCGTGACTTTGGTGAGGAAAAATAGAAGATTAAGAGAACAAAATAGTGTTTTAAGTATAACAATCAATAAACGAAGAGTGCTCAAGTGTAGTTCAGGTGTCTCCTGCTAATTGTTGTGCTCCATTGTTGCGTAAAATTGCCTTCTTAAAAGTTCAGCTGCTTAGGCTGCCGACAATACGTAAGTTCCCCTATTCTTTAGTTTAAAAAACTGAAATCTTTTCATTCTACAGTCGACTCTCCACATCTCGATGTTCTACATCTCGATAACTCTCCCTATATGTCGATGATTTCATAAGTCCCAAATTTTTCTGTTTACCGTTCATCAAATGGTGCATAAACCATCCATTTTTAATCAATTTATTGTAACGCAAACAGTTCTAAAACAGTTTAACTATATAGTTGCAATGCAAACAAATAACGTATATGTAATAATTGATTTATGGTGTGTTATAGTGTTTTGACCATTTAGTATTCTGTCTTGTTATGTTTATACCAAAGACAAATTAAAGACCCCCATGTCCCTTGCAGTTGCTCAAAATTTTATGGCTCATAAGGTAATCTAGAATGCTGTTCAAAGTGTACTGCGATCTGTCACACTTGGGTACCTTTTGCACTATCGAGGGACCAAATGCAGTACTAGAAGTGGTACCCAATCTGAGCCCGAGTGTGACGGACCTGTTTATACCATAAGCACAGACAAACAGACGTCACACTCTCACCGATGTCCATCGACCACCTTTTTAACGGCCGATTCAAATATATGGCAGGTGGCCAATCCACCACCCGCAGCGCTCGCATCGTTTTTGTTCGCGTTTGACGTTTACACACTACCGCCATCTGTTGGTCCATCGGCCAAACACACCGATTTTAGCATTGCATTGGGTGTACATGTCATCGTGACTATGATTTTGATCGGGATTTGTTCTAAGTGTTACGTCTGTTTGTCTGTGCCATAGGAGTATAATTGATATTTAAATAAAATAAGATACAATGTAACAAGTAAAAACGTGTATGCTAGTCTTAATTGAGTAGAAAAATTGCATGTAATTTTAACTATTTTTTGTACTACACGTGTTACTTGTTTCGTCGTCTTATTCAAAACCCACTAAAAACGTAGTGTATTATTCGAAAAATAAATAAATATATAAACATTTTTTTCGTCACTCATTTGTATTACACAATAACTCAAGATATTTACATTATCGAACTTCAAAGTTTTTTCTCAAACTATGTTGAATTATTTTTCCAGATGGGTGGAGAAACTGAAACTGTCGTCATTTCGAACGCTGTTATCCATACAGTTCTAATCAGCTCCCCCCGGATTTCACTCAAATACGACTGAAACACTGATGGCTGGATCGAGTAAAGCCGAAATATCTGCGCGGATTTTGCTGACTAGGTACACTCGGCTGTAATCATTTTCAGCATTCTGCGGAAGCGGCACTATGTTTGGTTGAATCGAGTCCAATGTATTCTGGAGTTTTAGTGCAGAATATTTTCTGCAAAGAAAGCGGCATTAAGACGATAAGTTTGAAGGAAAACAAAATCATGTATGGGGACGGACCTGGTGTAGTGGTTAGAACACTCGCCTCTCACGCCGAGGACCTGGGATCGAATCCCATCCCCGACATAGTCACTTATGACGTAAAAAGTTATAGTGACGACTTCCTTCGGAAGGGAAGTAAAGCCGTTGGTCCCGAGATGAACTAGGGCTAAAAATCTCGTTAATAAAGTCAAACCAACCAACCAAAATCATGTATCGTTGTGCCTACCTTTTGCGACGAGATCCAAAGCAGAAGCAACACATCATTTATTAGCAAGAAACCGAAAAATTTTAATGGCAAACTGACGATTAAATAAAAAAAAATCTTGCAGACACAATAATTGACTAGATTTTCGAAACATTTAAACAATATTTTGCCTCACTTGTGATTTTCGACAGACAGAAGCGAACTTGCTTTGTGAATACCAACACTATTTTGTGCCAACGTTTGCCAAACTGTTGGAAAACAGTTTCATTTAGTTAAATAGATTAGTGTATGTGTGTTATTTCAACCCGTTTGTCGTATGGTGATTTTATTTTGCAACCGTATCCATCGAATTTTTATCGCAATATCATTCAACTACATCGGAACAACATGAAACATTGTAATTATTTGGGGTAAATTGTTCAAACCGTTAATTATTGTATGAAGCTCGATGATTCCTACTGTTCAACATAAAAGTAACTGTTCAAGATATACTAGCCTTAACCGTAATGAGAAATTTACTGTTTAGAATGTGAGTGAAATTGTATTTTTTTATGCGGGAAGTTGCGCGCCGGTGGCCCATGCGCCGAGTTGTGCGCCAGCCAAAAAGTAAATAAAGAAATCTCGCGTAACTTTTCAAAACGGCCTATCTAACAATTCACACATTTCGAGTAAATCGAGCTTGAAGGTTGTGAAAACATATTTTGAAACTGTATCAAAATGAAACAATTTTTCTCCACTGTGTTGCTTGTAGAGCGAAGCAGTGTAATAGAGTTCAACGTATGAAATGAAATTTTGTCAATTTATTTGGAAATTACACTGAAATCTATAAAAACATCAGATAGGACGTTTTGACCAAAAATATGTACATAGGATAAATCACATAGGTCGTTCTGTTTCAACAATTGTTACATTGGACATTCATTTCTGTCATTTTGTTTCAGTTACAGTAACATCGGATATTTTCATTTGAGCACACAACAATCATGTTTTATTTCATTTTTTATCCACGTGCGTTGAACTGCTTCAACATTCAAGTTAAACTGCTCATTTTGTTGCGGTGTGATAATCGCAGGCACCAGCTGTGCTTTGTTTTTATTCATTTGAAGAAGAGACGAATGACCTTCGGGTTAAAGTCTCTCACGATGACGATGACGGCGCCGTCGATTGTGTTGTAGGAAACCAATGCCAAACAAATACATACAGCTTCTCCGCTCTTCGGTGAATGATTGCTCTGCAAATATATGTGCGCAAGTCGCGCATGCACGTTGCTCGTGTTGCTGCCGTGAAGCATATGTATATGCTTCATCGACCATGGATCTGAATCGGATTGATACAATAAGATCATGATGCTG
The DNA here is from genome assembly GCF_002204515.2 of Aedes aegypti. Lineage (NCBI taxonomy): Eukaryota > Metazoa > Arthropoda > Insecta > Diptera > Culicidae > Aedes > Aedes aegypti. Next base: position 376,043,529 of record NC_035109.1, read on the forward strand.
AATATCATTTCCCTATATGCATTCAATTCGCTGATAATCGACATTTTGTTGCGGTGTGCTAATCGGAGACACCAGCTGTGCTTTGTTTTGATTCATTCAATCCCACGACGTCACTTCTTCCCATCCGTCTATGTGTCCTATGTAACAACAGAAGAAGGGGAAACGTTGAGCTGTATAGATCGTTGCACGCCTGACCTAACCTTGAAACTCCATATAAAAAAAATGTCCACAATTCCAGCAGTGAATAAAAAAGCATATAAAAAAAATCTAAACAATTCCGGCAGTGAGTGTCAAAGAGCAGGACAGTCAATTGAGCGTGATTAAAGAGGGACAGAGAAGGAGAATTTTTCGTGACGTCACCATGCACTCTTCTATGTAGGACATTTTGCTCTCTCACTGATTCTCCCTCAATTCCCCCCCCCCCGTTTTTATGACGGTTTCGCCCACATGATCATGTGAGAGTTTCCCACTGCATGACGTGGTGGTGATGACGGCTGTGTTGCAATCGTCACCAGCCGTCGGTTGAAACAAGAAATTGCGGTGGGGAATGATGACGATGACGACGCCGTCCATCTTGTTGTAGGAACTCGAGAAAGGAGCCCACGTCTAACAAATACATACAGCTTCTCCTCTCTTCGGTGATTGATCGCTCTGCAAATATGTGTGAGCAAGTCGCGCATGTACGTTGCTCGTGTTGCTGCAGGGAAGCATATTTATATGCTTGATCGACCATGCATCTGAATCAGATTGATACAATGACATCATGATGCTCAATCTTGTACTCAATATCATTCCCCTGTATGCACGCAATGCGCTAATAATATGAAAAGAGATGTTGCAGCTGATCCAATCCAGCAAAACGGTAAAACATGGTTTGGCAAAAAGACCAAAATACAGTTTTGAGTAACTCATTCTCTTTTTGTCACTTGCGCGTTTCCAATTTTGCGAGGCAGTGCGACTCTGAAAATATCGACTGAAATGATTGAGAAGCAGTTATTAGAATGCCATAATCTAAGTAGTGTCTCAGACACGCTTCTACAAATCATTCTACCTTTTAAACTCCATTCCAAAGCTTTATTCAGGAATGTCCAATGTAACATTAGAATCGTGTTTATTAATAAATGTTACATAGGACATGTGGTTGGTTCTCTGATCAAAGGTCCAATGTAACAATTGATTAAAAGCGATGCAGTTTTGAACATTGGTCATTTTGTTAAGCTTTGAATAGATTAATTTGTTGTTAATATATCAGAACGAGTGTTCTAGTGTGCTGCTAAGTGGTGCAACGCAAATGATTTGCAATGATAATCTCGATTTGTTTACATTTGTTACTTAGGACGTTTTGAAAAGTTACGCGAGAAATGTCAAAATATCTCGCCGAGTAGGGGAAGGGGTGGTAAAATGAACACCTTAAGGAAATCGTCATGTTTCTGATAGAAAAACGAGGAGTTTGTATAGTTCTATCGCACAACATCAAAAATAGGGATGTAATGTATAGCAGCGACATGGATTTAGACTTAAATAGCTAAATTTTCACTTATTTTCATCGCTATCAAAAAGCAATGCTTATGTTCATTTTACCTGCACTATGTGGGTAAAATGAACAGCGGTTGGTGGTAAAATGAACACCACGCAAAAAACGTGAGCAAAACAAATATTTCTAAAAAATTCCATTGTCCCACCGAAAATACATCCATTAATGATTGTAACCCATTCAAAAAAAATGTAAAGGTATCAGATTTGACATCATCACATAACGATACTCACCTCACTGAAAAACCTCAAGTCTTCCGAGCTAAAAGTTAGGTCAGTTCTAATTTTCAAACGTGGTTTTCTAAAATCTTAGTTTATGTTGATATTTTCACTTCAATTGACCTTCGTATCAACTCGAACACGCAGATTTATGCTCTAAATCGTCCGTGATTGATAAAATATCATCGAAATTTGTTTTTTCTCGGTGCAAGGCACGGTGTTCATTTTACCACCCCTGTTCATTTTACCACCACTTCCCCTAAGTGAATCACTTTTAGGGCTCGAGTCCTAAACTGGAGAGTGAGCATATTTTTTTTAATAGAAGAAAAAACGTATGGAATAAAATTGTTCGCACCTTTTTGCTTTCAATTTGTAAGCGATTTGAATCGTTTTCATGACCCACAACTCGGTGCATAACCGATCGGCGCGCAACTTACGGACCGTTCAAATATTACGTAACGCAACAGGGGGAGGGAGGGGGTCTTATATAGTGTTACGGTCCATACAAAAATTAAAATTTTCCATACAAAAGCTGTTACGTGGGGGTGGGAGGGGGTCTAAAATTGACAAATTTTGCGTTACGTAATATTTGAATGAACCCTTATTTGGTGGTCTGCGGTTTTGAGAAAAGATTCGCAAAGTGCCCAACTAGTACCAGACCGTGGCGCGTAACACATGAAGTACAGAGGGAGTGATCGAAATGCTAAAAATTCTCGAGAAGCTCAATATCCTACCAACGCAATGTGATGGATTTTACTAAGGTGGCGCAGATCATTGATGCGTGTCACTAGTTCTCTGGGCCCATTCACAAATTTCATAACGCTTTAGGGGGTGGGTGGGTGTCCGAACGTTGTTACGGCTCATACAAAAGTAATGGACTATTAATACAAAAAGTGTCACGAGGGGGTGGGTGGGTGTATAAAAATGCCAATTTAAGGCGAAGTAGGCCGTCATTGAAATTTGTACGCGTCGTTGATGATTGTTGCTTATTCATCTCACGATTTCTAATCAAAGAAAATCAGTTGGTTTTGCACTGACACAGCTGAAAAAGTATCAGCATACTTTATGCATGTTGGCGCGTACAATGATACTTTTTCAAGTCAATATAAACTATCAAGACTGAGTTTTATCACTTAGAAATGCAAGCTGAAAAGTCATCATTGATGCCAAAACGAATGACGGACTACTTAGCCTTAAGCGTTATAAAATATATGAACAAGCCCTCTCTTTCATTCTCCCGCTGTTCTTATGCAGCGCAAATAGTGACGTCACTATTTGCGCTGCATAAGAACAGCGGGAGAATGAAAGAGAGAACTAGTGGCACGCATCAATGATCTGCGCCACCTTAGTAAAATCCATCACATTGCTACCAACGGGGTGAAGATTGAATGTGACTGGAATCGACAATCGCTCCAATTGTCCGCCGTGTAAATCTTCACGACGAAAGTCAAGTAGAAATCGTGAAAATGACATTTTCAGATAATTTAGTTGTGATATAATTCAGTCCACTTTGCGGAACAGATGCGCCATAGATGGGAAATCGTTCAATAAGATTTGCATCTGGCTTCCTGACTGGTGGGCGGTGTCGGAAATGTCGAATTTCGATTCAAACTGGTGGCAATCAGCAGCGCTATAGATTGAATTTTAATGAGGCTACTCTCTGAGGCGTGCCGCAAACAAACGTACGAAAATTGAACTCTTCGATTTGAGGTTTTGGTGTGTGGTCTGCAGTCTTTGGTCTGTCCTGAAAATGGAACCGATTGGGGGAAGGAAGCATTCAAAATTAAAGTGTTAAGTTCCTGACACGAATAGACTGAGGGTCTTCGTCCTGTCCGAGCTCTTTTCGACTGCAAAACAGACACAATGATGACATTCTACTGAAAATATATTTAGAAACTAGCTGGCCTGGCAAATGTTGTTTTGACACCTGGTGGACCTCTCATACAAAGTGACAATTATATTTTCACTCAGTGTTTCATATTTTCTCGGTGAATTTCTTGTACTCTTTGTTCGCATTAGCAACAATGCCGAAATATCGTCCTGTTTTCAAGTTTAATACTACTTATCAATAACATTGAATGCAATGGACATTATAATATATAGTATAAAATTTGGTAATAGTGTTAGTCCTTCTCAAAGTTAGATATTCTATGATACCCTAAAATGAGCAATTTAAAAAAGCGTTATTTTTAACTACACTTTTTTTATTAAATTTAGGGAAGGGTTTATTAGAGTATGTGTAAAACTACTAATTGAACTTTAACACTTCACTTTTTGCAAAAAATAAAATACTAAAATCACTAGTATAAACCTTTAACTCTGATATGTTACTTATCTTGACAGATCGGCCTATTTCGTCTGCAACTTTAAAGGTATTTGCTCGCCTTACCAGTGATTTTAGAATTTTATTTTTTACAAAAAGTGAAGTGTTAAAGTTCAATTGGTAGTTTTAGTTATTTTTGAGCTTTTTTTCGATTTTGGTCGCAGCCTACTTATGTAATATTTGAATTCCTGTTGACTGCGCATGGTCGATAAAGCAGAACGCTTTATATTCGGTGGACTACACAAAGTCAAACTATCAATGGAAATGCATGCTGCACAAATACGACTGCTTCTAACTAGCTAATCCAGCTCGTTATTTGGGACGACTGACAGATGGTGGAACATAACACCAATATGAGCACCAACCTTAATCATGGTCAAACCGTCTGAGCGTCTGTGGGCTGCATCAGACCCGCGCATCTGGAGAGCAAATCGTCACGTTGTTTTATTGAATTTAATAGGTTTGACACTGCGGGGTCATGGCAACAATTTTCACATCTCAAAACAAAAAGTAACCATACCGTTTCCAAATCTCAATATTGAATGGAGTGAAAGCATAGACTAATAAAGTTCTTGATCATATATTCGCAGAACATTTCATTGAAATAATCAAAAAAAATATCCGTACATTGCCTTACAGAAACTAAGCAACAATTTCACAATTAAACCTACATCCAATCTGTCTATTCTGCAAGTGTAGCAATAGATGTCGCTATAACCTGCTAAAACCTCAACTACAGAATTGCTAACACAACATAAACTTCTGCAATGAATTCGATTCGGTGGTCGTCGAGACGTGTCAATTCCCAGGGCCCGTGTTGGAACGAAAATGCTCATAACCGTCAACCACTATATCTACTGTATATATGCTCTTCTTGCTGCCTTGCATGAATAAATGCATATCTATAAGTGAAAGCATGCTGTGCTGGACGACACGTGGACGCCGATTTCCCATTGGTGCCCCATGGATGGCAAACGCATCGGCAAGTAGATATCGATTAAACCTGATTGGATACGGTGCGGCGCTCTTTCGAATCAATATCAAATTGAACGTCCAATATCGGACAAAACTGGAAGCGTTAGAGCAAATCGGGGCATCAGTCACCATCAACCGTCATCATCGGGCTAGTCTACGACGTCGATGTCCTGCCGAGTGAATTGCACTCCCAACCGCAGCGCGGCAGAAGCATCGATATGGAGATTTTACACTTCTGGAGAATCGTCGCTGTGTTCATACTCTGGTACGGGTACGGGGAACATCAACACCAAGGCTCACAAAATCCGACCGACGACGTTTCGGGATAAATGGCACTTTCACCGGGGATACGAGCGAGACTGTGTTCTAATCAATTTGGAATTTAAACGCATATAAAACAGAAATTACGATACTCTTGCGCTGTGGTTGATGAACAAATCGGAATGGGGATTTTTCAAAAAGTGTTTGCATTGCGTGGGTGCCGATGAAAGATTGGAAGCGAGCGCAGGAATTTTGATTTAATGGAAGATTTAAAACATTTTTCACTTCTCGTTTCAAGAATTGAAATGGTTTGTTTTGGAATCCTGAATTTTTTTTTCAAACGGATTTGTTTTAAATACAGTGAACATTGCAACATGTCTAATCCTGAGAGTCTAATCCATTCGTTATTCGCTATCCATATGCAACTTCATTGTGAGATAATCCAAAAGCAAATAGACATTATTTTGGCTCTACAAATGCAGAAACGCCTTATAAAAGCATTTCCATTGTATAGTAACCCTATTACTGCATCACTAATGCTTTTAATTCCTGATTTAATCCTGGCATTTAATAAGCACTATATTGGTTCTATATTCATATGCTATCTCATGTTTTGACAAATTGAATGCGGACGCGAAAGCACAAAAAATGCCTGGCAATTAACAAACAAAATGTCATGGTCTAATAATGGCATTCTATTCGGAATCTATAGCCCCAGTAAGTATAACCTGATTATGGTCTTCTTCTTCTTCTTCTTTCTGGCGTTACGTCCCTACTAGGACAAAGCCTGCTTCTCAGCTTAGTGTTCTTATGAGCACTTCCACAGTTATTAACTGAGAGCTTACTATGCCAATGATCATTTTTGCATGCGTATATCGTGTGGCAGGTACGATGATACTTTATGCCCTGGGAAGTCGAGAAAATTTCCAACCCGAAAAGATCCTCGACCGGTGGGATTCGAACCCACGACCCTCAGCTTGGTCATGCTGAATAGCTGCGCGTTTACCGCTACGGCTATCTGGGCCCCACATGATTATGGTCCCTAGTGTTAATTACACTCTTAAAAATAATGAAAATTACTCTGGACGTAATTCTGGTTATGACTGAATGACACATGATGTAAGTGATGGAACGACACAAAAACGTGTCTTTGAAGATGTATTGAACAAAAAATGTAATTTTACATGTTAAAGGACACGAAAACTATGGAACTGTGATCGACATTTCCCGAATCAGACACTAACGTATTTGAAATTGGACACAAATTTACGTCATTCGGCTCGCTTCTTTTATGTGCATCCCAAAAGACGTAAATCACATTATTTTTTGGTACTGTGTAGTCGATAATTGATCGAATATGGTTATCGGGATCGCAGCAAGCCGTGCGCGCGAGTGGTTGAGTTTTGCATTTTCTGTCACGTTTGCTTCGGTTCCGTGGCGAAAAATAGAATCGGCTGATGGCGCTACACCCAAGGCTACGCGACTTGTTTTAGTTTTGCAAATATTAATTTTGTGTTGTTCTACGGGCTAGATTTTCACGTGATTTGCAGTAGTTTGGCCGGCACTACGTCACCCGGATTTTTTGTTTGCTTGTGATTAGTGTGATTTCAAGGGCTTCATGCAATGAAATGCTGTGTGGAAGTGAAAAGTGTTTTTATAGCCAAAAATTCCAAAAACAAAGTTTTAAGAAGTACTCCGAAACATGCTGTATCGTGTTACGTATTTTGCACAAATGATTCAGTAAAGTAGTCAACACAGAAGCTGATTATGACACCAGGTAGTTCCCCGTGAAAAAGGGTCATTTTGACGAAGGAATCAAAGTTATAGCTAGTGGAACAATTCGAATCTTTCGAAAAAGTGAAAAGCGAAGAACGAGTATTTTGTGATGGCAGAAGTCAGAAAGTTTGTCAGTGTTCAATGCTAGTGGAGCGACGGATTGCAGAGTAGTTTTGGAAAAGGAATTTGGTGAGTTTGTTCTGATCAGCAGCGCATGATAACAATGCGGAATAATTAAACCTTTGTCGGCCAGAACGTTTACCGAACGTATCCTATGGCACTACCAAAGACAAATTAAAGACCCCCATGTCCCTTGCAGTCACCCAAAATTTTATGGCACATGGCAAAATCTAGAATGCCGTGAAAAGTGTACTGCGATCTGTCAAACTTGGGTACCTTTTGTACTACCGAGGGACCGAATGCAGTACTAGAAGTGGTACCCAATCTGAAGCCGAGTGTGACGGACCTGGCACTACCCTTTCCAACAACATTCCACAACATTCCGTAACACCTATGAGAGGTCGTAGAGTTCTCTGCATCTTTCTTAAGTAGGTGTTCAATCAATCATCTTTTCCCATTCCCCAGCTTTCGCAAGGACGTGGCCAGGACAGCTCTCGTCTAAGAGTTAGAGGTTAGTCCCAAACTTCTCACTTTGGTAACGGACGGGAAGGTGGCAACCCTCATACAATGGTCTAGGACTGTATCACCTACGAATTTGTGCGAAATGCTTAATGCTAATTGATCGAATATGGTTATCGAGTAGCAAAAGATTTTATAAATTACATCAGCAGATTATCTTTGATTATTTTGGGCTCAACAGTGTGTCTGACATCCGAATGGCCTTTCTAGAACAGGTACCCTAAGCGATCATAATCAGTTTTCAATACAAATTCGAAAGTAGGAATTGCATCTATCGCAAGTTGTCATTCCATATCTCCATGAGGTTATAGAAATAATAAATATTTTGCAAAGTAACCCGAACTAGAAAGAACTTTTCAATATAGCCATGGATTCGGTTTGCTATGCCCACAGGATATAAGAACCTTAGTATAAAACAGAAATTACGATACTCTTGCGCTGTGGTTGATGAACAAATCCTTTTACCCCTGGGCTAGTTCATCTCGGGACCAACGGCTATACTTCCCTTCCGAAGGAAGTCGTCACTATAATCTTTTCATCATAAGTGACTATCTCGGGGATGGGATTCGATCCCAGGTCCTCGGCGTGAGTTCTAACCACTACACTTGGCCCGTCCCAGATATTGCCAACTTAATTTTGACAAAAACAGTTTATCGCCTCGATGCTACAACTAGACAACTCGAAATTTCGATTTTTAGATTTCAATTTGTCGAAAATCCTTATTAAATCTGCCAGATATTCACAGATCATGAGCATGTAATTCAAAGTAAACAAATCAAAGATTACTTTCAATGCTAATCAGAAATTTGGCGAAATAGATCATGTTCCTTTGTCTACTAAATTTGTGTCTCCTGATTAAGAAAATGATGTCAAAATTCTTACATCTCGTGTATTTGACCATTTAATTGGGTCCTAAAATTTTAAATCCTGTTTTTATTTAATAACACGAAAAAGCATGTTACTGTAACTACTTTAGCAATTTTTCCCGCTCAAATAATGGCTATATCATGTTTTAAATTTAATTTAAAAATTTGGTCCATAAATGAACCTTGACACTTTTGATCATGTTTGACGTTCGCTTAGTCGACAAAAACACCACAGGGGTTTTAGTTCGACCACGGGGGTTGTTCCCAGTGCCGTAGCGTGCGGTTGGCCAGGTAGGCAACCGCCAAGGGCGCCAGCCTTCAGGGGGGCGCCAAAATGCGTGATATACTTGGTACAATTTCTGGGATGCATATTTTATTTTGTAAAAGTGCCTTTGAGGTCACAGTTTCTTGAAAAAGAATTGTAGTCATAAATATCATAAACTGGAATAATTTCCTGGGAAGCATTCCAGAAGATGTTGAGTGATTCGTAAATTAAGAATTAAAAAAAAATAGTGTCTATAAAACGAACAAAACGAATGTGTAGACTCTGGTAACTGGTAGTTTAAAATTAGGATTTTTACACATCATCTCTATAAAAAATCTTGGACAGACTTTTCAAATTATTCATATCATAAAAAATACCATAGAATCTTATCGGAAATTTTGATTTAATTCTTAGTGTAGTTCTCACAGAATCTCGAATAGGATTACTTGTAATACATTTAAATTAGACCATGAGTAAAAAGCTGTGTGATAGGGTATTATTTGTACCAATAGAATATTTTGTTTTGTTTCTTTTAAGTAATATTCTGGACCGACTGCTATCCTTTTGAATCAAAAAAAATATTATTGTTAGTCCATAAAAAAAATCTTATAAATCCGTAAAGAACATTTTACATTTCAGGAATGTATTTATTATCTTGTGACAAAATTCACAATTTCATTCTATCCTGCCCAAGGATGGAAAAAATATCGTATCTAGTGACAAACAACACAGTATTTAAATGATCTAAGAGGGCCGTCGTTCTTGCAGCAGCATGATTTTAACCGCTTACTACGCGCACATAGAACGGATATATGAAGCATCCGATGCACTGTTTGTCGTGAGACAAAGAGTTTATCGGATGTTGTTACAAGTCGCGATCAACTTTAATCATGCCGAATTCGCGCTATTATTTATCGCTCAAACAATGTTCGAACGATTTCGGAATCACAAACAGCATGTCCGGAGTTAAATCAATAAGCAAAAGTGGAAAAATCTTCAGAATAATGGAACTATGATTCGCGAACAATTAATCATTAGCACACATGCAACACACATTCGGGGAGCGTAGTTTGTTGTGATAACTTGACGACAAAAGGTTAATCGTTGTTGCTTTGAGCGCAGGATAAAGAACAACCACGATGCATCATTCATTTTGTCATGATCACTAGATTTCCATCCTTGATCCTGCCATTTTTAGTAAAATTTCTAGAGGGTATCATGACAACATTTCCTTAGGAGCCCACTTTAGATGTATTTGAGTGTTTCCTGAACTAAAACAAAAGCTTCTCTAATAGTTTACACAGATTCGTTATACCTACTACTTTCACAAATATTTTTAAAATTATTATAGAAATAAATGCGAAAAATCAGCAAATTCTCGATTATTGAAGAAATTGATCAAAGAATCATTCCACATATTCTGAAGTTGCCATTATAGAAAGTAACTGCATAAATCTTCAGAACTAAAAATATCACAACAAAATATAACAATGTCTTTAATAATCTCTTTAACACCAGTAGTCGCACTGTTGTCTTTCGTGCAACTCTGGTGTAAAAAAGTCACTGCCGGTACACAACAGCAGCGTGGTGTTTTACCACACGCGCGACGATTGAAAGATTAATAGTATGCATTTAAGGTGAAACATCTTGGAATCAAAACTCAATAATGTACCAAAACTTTGAAGACACAAATCTCGTGAAAGAAGCATCAAATTACACTGCCATTTCTATTTTAGCTTTGTGCACTAGCAGAAAGCTTAAAATAAGAAAATGGACTTTGTACGCTCATTATTTCGGCAGATTAGTGCCTTTGAAATCGTGAGTAGGGGCACAAACCGGCCATTGTGCCTGCTATGTTTAGATTCCGAGATGTGTCACCTCAACTGAAATTTCATTAGAGGTTTCGGCAGAAATTTAGTAGTTTTTTTTCGAATTCATCTCTGGTCATGTGAATAGTAATTTTAGTAGCAATTTATTCAGAACATCTTCAGTTTATTACTCTTGAAATTTTCCGAATTATCAAACAATTTTTCTTTAAAAGAGATTTGAAATGTTCTGTATGTCTTCTAGCAGACTCTTTATTTCGTCTTTGCCAGTGGCGTCTCGTCCTAAGGTGCACTTGGTGCACTGCACAGTCAAAGATTTCAAACTAACAAATCAAATATATATATTATAATTCTCAATACCTCCAACATTCATAATGTGTAGTTGCTTGAAAATGTTGTTTGATTTCTTCGCCTTCAAGTGGTCCATCGCCCTCAGTGAACAAACCGTTTGATTCTCCCCCCCCCCATGATCTTGCTCAACCAGCAAGCGAAAACAGCGAAGCAAACAAGACAAACTGCCATGCGTCTCCATCGTATTGCAGAGAATGTTCATTTCAGCCGTGCACTCTTTCTTGTGCACGAAAATAGCGTGTATGGACACAGCAGGAATGTGCATTTGTATTGACATTTCTAGAGCAACAGTGGCGTTGTATAGGTAAAATCTGGTTCACTCCAATTTGTGCACCCGAGAGAGAAATTGCCCATGACGCTCGCATTGGTTTGCGAGAATTGAGAAAGCGCGCGCACGACGTCTGCTGTTGGAAGAGAAAGCGTCAACGCCATACATGCTTTGTGTGTATGTATGTTGCATGGAGCTTCCAGGTGTCGCGCGATAGTAGGCGCAATATTGATTGGAATCAATACTAGATGTTATAAACATATTGGCCAAATTGATTATGTTTTATCTTATTAAATACACAAAATTCATGTGGCTTTGAATTGATTTACAAACTATGTGTGAATATAGTTTTTCTTGCTCAACAGACCGACAACTGATAAATTGCGGTGGGCGTAAAGTGGGTTGCAGCGTTCAAGAGTCAGTCATCATTTCACTTGAAAGCTTTGATGTATCCACAAAAGTATACAAAGAGATGTACCAGCTCTGGACATCGTCAAAAAGCTAAGATATCGTGATACAATTGACAAGCTGTAAATAATAAGAATTATTATATAGAATAACAACGTTAGGAATAATGGAGATTCGGAATTTCGCGAAAGCCACGAAATCCACGGAATTTATCCTTCATCGAAATATACGCGTAAATAGTTGAATTCTAAAGGTTCATATGATAATCTCAGAAAAGTTCAGATTTTTGCTCATAAGAATGGTTTATTTATTTGTAAGCCGAGTTTCATATAAAAAATGTGCTAATCGTTTAGTTTCAAGTTAAACGTCTTTCTTCTTGCTTTAAATTTGATAATATGATACTAAACTTATTATCTCAGTTCGCAAAATACGAAAAATGATTGAAATTTATGCATATAAAGGTCATTTTTACTGTAAATATACATTTTTATGTCAAATATTATCAAACTATGGGACCGCGATTAATACGCAAAATTTTTCTTTCATCGCCTTGGTATCAGCGAAATGTTGAGAATTTTCGTTTTCCCTAAACATTGTGTATTGGAATCATCCAAAATTCTTAAAACTTACAACTAGTGATTGAAACGAAGAAAACAAACAAAAAATACGCCCAATAAGCAACAAATATAATAGCGTCCAGACACTTCAAGATTGCATACAGTATTGGAAATTACATTTTAAGGTGTTAATGATGATGATGATGATTATTTAGCCACCATCAGCGCAAGGATTACCTATGGCTGCAGAATCATACCGGGATGGTATGATCTACCTGATGGTTTGTTGTAGCAGGGCTAGTTAATATCTTTGAAGACCTTTGGAAGACAACACTAAGGCTGTTTTCTCATGATAAAAGGCTGGCGACCCCACGCACTTTCATCCAGTCAACAGTTCAATTAACTCCCTTAGGCTACCCCTCCCCAATACCCAATATATAGTAATATATCATATATAGTGTTATTAAAGTATCTTACCGTACAATTATAGAAATAAAGAAATTAAAAATTATACTCATCCATATTCATCCTTCAGATTCTCCATCATCAATGTTCCCAATCCGGATCCGGTTCCACCGCCAATCGAATGCACCATTTGGAACCCCTGGGAACAATCACAACCTTCCACCATTTTTCAGGCCACATTCATGATCCTGTCCAACATTTCGGCGCCTTCCGTGTGGTAGCCTCGGGCCCAATTGTTCCCAGCTCCTAGCATCCCGTTGACCATACTTTCCGGGGAAAAGAGCTGCCCGAAGCGGCTGCATTTCAAACCGACCATCGCACCCGGCTCCAGATCGGCGAAGATTGCCCTTGGTACTAAATTGCAGCAGGGAGCTTCCTCAAAGTACACGTTGATCCGTTGAAGTGGCAGAAAGTGTTTCCCTATAAACTGGCCGCGCTCGTTTAGGCAGTGCTCCTCGCAGATAGTTTCCCAGAATGTCTGGGCGATTTTGTTGCCACATTGTCCAAGATGAAGAGTAACGATTTCACGCATAACTGGAAATTTTGAGTTGCAGGCTGCCCGAAACTTATTTTTTGGGGTTTTTAAAAAGAATTTTCCAAATTTCTGACTACTGACGGAAATTATCACATGCCTACTATCACATTTTAAGGTGTTAATGATAAGAAATTACATTTTAAAAAATCAATTGAAAAATTCGTATTCATAATTCAAAATAAACGGTTTGTGCGAGTCAGTGCACAGGTAATCAAATTCCTCACGGGACGCCTCTGGTCTTTGCTGTAAACCTGTGAGAATAGGGTCCTAAAGCCCTGTCCCAATTTCAGTGCCAAACGCTTAAGTTTAGGCTAAAAACACATGTTTACTCAATTTTTTAATATTTTTCAGTTATTTAAGCCCAAAAACCATTTTTTATGTTTATTTTGAGATTTTGTCACACCACTTGGCTTAAACTAAATTTTTGGGTGTATTTTGTTTTTCGTGTCCCTTCAAAAATGTCAGATAGGAACAACCCCAGTGTTAAAACTAAAACCCCTGTGGTGTTTTTGTCGACTAAGCGAACGTCAAACATGATCAAAAGTGTCAAGGTTCATTTATGAACCCAATTTTGAAATTATTGTTTAAATATGATATAGCCGTTATTTGAGCGGGAAAAATTGCTAAAGCAGTTGCAGTAAATGCTTTTTCGTGTTATTAAATAAAAACAAAATTTCATTAATCATTTTAGGACCCTATTCCGGTGGGATTTCAAAAAGAACTCTTGAAATTTTTCTGAAATGTTGCTCGTAAACGTATAAGGGGCGCTCAAATTGGGGTTCGCCAAGGGCGCCATAAGACCACGCTACGACTCTGGTTGTTCCTATCTGACATTTTGTAAGGGACACGGAAAACAAAATACACCCAAAATTTGAGTTTAAGCCAAAGGATGTGACAAAATTAAAAAAAAATGTTTTTTGGGCTTAAACCAACGGAAAACATTAGAAAATTGAGTAAACATGTATTTTTGGCCTAAACTCAAGCGTTTGGCACTAAAATTGGGACAGGGCTTTACTGCCCATAACTGCATATTTGTAACATTCGACAAAAGTAGGCATTGAGTAAAATGGATAACAAGTTTTTATTTTATTGCAGTATGGGGGGAAACCAAAATTTCAAAAAATCACTAGGAATTTAAAAGTGCTTATTTGAGGCTGAAATTTTGTACATCTCATATCGCATATTGGATGAATAGCCAGAAAAAAATTCTGATGGAAATTTCGTTGCTACTGCATCTTGAGGCTCATGTATAATCTCAATGTGACTGTTATGCGGTTACAATTGCCAATGTGACAAAACAACTTGGTATTTTTTTCAAATTTTCTAGAAAAATCTCACAGATTTCAGTAAGTTGATCGAAAGTATTTGTCATTTGATGACTCTACATGGTATTAACTCCATTTTGTCAAAAATGTCGAATGTGACTGTTTTGCAGTTATGGGCAGTTTAGGACCCTATTGAAAATTTGAACCTAGAAAACCTGCATAATAGCCTAAATGTAGGACATTTCTCTTGAAATAAGCACATTTTCCGACAATAAAGGGTTTAATAGGGTTTTATGATTGAAGATTAGGGTAATTTTCGGCTTCGGAACCATTTGACCAATGATGCATTTTAAGCTGAACGCGAGCCTAAAGTGAACTAAACGCGTTCTAATTTTGCACGAGAACCTAGTAAGCATTGAACTCTTGTGCATTATTCTGCACCTGCACATGCACTTCAAAATGCACAATGAAGTTGAAATCCAGAAAAAAAACTACATCAGAACATATTGAATTCATACCATTACAAATATATGTAGCCATAAATGTTTCCTAACATAATTGCAAAACTTCCTCATTGCAATATTCCGTGCATCTGCCATGACGACAGTTTTCATTTCGCGTTCAATTTTCAGCTCGAACGGGTTCAAATTTTTGAACTGCTCATTGTTCAAGCCTACTTGATCCCTCGTTTAAAAGTTTGAACTGGAACGCAAACTGAACGCGTTCAAATGCAACACTGCATTCGACTATTATCGGCAATCAAAATTAAAACACCAAATTCACAGTATTTTTCTATCAAATCACACCAATGAAAACATTCAGATGATTCTATGTTCTGTCAGCTTCCCGCTGACGAAATTTCAGAGACTTAGGGATGACTCGAATATAGCGTAACGCAATTCAGTATTTTCCACTTAAGCTCACACAATAGTTCATACACTCACAGTTTGCTTATAAGCTTAGCATCTGCGTATTGTTTAGTGACTGACTTTTCCAACAGTGTGTTGCTAACACCTACAGCTTAAAAACTGTGCACATTTTTATGATAAAATAAAATAGCTTTAAATCAGCATTGAACATCTTTAAACAAGAAAACTGGAGTGCCTGTGATGCAAACGAAACATTCAGCATCCTTAGAAGTACCGCAGTACTGTTTTGTACCGACCTGATCAAAGTTAAGTCATATGGCGCTTGAGCCAAGCCAAAAAAAAAAAAACGATTTCAAAATGAAAACCTTTAACTCTTCGTATGAGCATTTGTTGAAATAATTCGTTAATGTTTATTACACTTCAATAAAACTGTTCATTATATTTATTTTAATGTTTTGGATAGGGGATCGAGGCGTGAAATGCGCTGCCGGGATAAAATGTGCCACCCTCGATTTAAACATACGACGTGTTTTTAAATGCTTTTGTTTAACCCGAGATAATATAAAATGTTTCTCTATTTATATTTTTAAGTGGTAGAATGATCAAAATCGGTTGAAAGTTGTCAAGTTTATGGCAAGCTGAAAAAAAAAAATTGAAAAAGCAAATGGAGTATCTTTAATAATGCGGGTAACTATGATAGTGCGTGTGGGACCCATAACGCTTAAAATTTGCTGATTTGTACAGGCCGACTGCGATACAATTCGGATCAATTTATATCACATCAACATTATGTTGTCTTCTCCATCACCAGTGCATTATAACGATAGATTATGGATATCACTGATGGATTAAGTTTTGCCTTAAATTAGGCAAATAAAATGGCAATTTATTAGTACGATATTTTTGACAGTGCTGCAGACAGATTGAAACTATGTGTTGGTCCCTGAAAAACATTAACGGCATAGATAACTACAACGAGATCATTTATTCTGCAGTGATTATGATCTAGAGCAAGATATTTTGAAGGGGGGTATAACAATCTAAGCAGTCAGTGGAAGCAGGGAGTGGTAAGCAGTGGAGGGTGTAAAATGACAGCTGGCAAGTCGGCAAGCTGGCGAATTTGTTGATGTGATTTTCCCAGGAGGCCATCAAAAGACGATTTCTTCGTAGCTTACAACAAAAACACGTTGAAGATAGTTTCTGCTTTTATTTAATGGATTCCATAATTGTCTACTCATTTACTTGCGTATTTCTAGGAATCGTGTATTTTTTTAGCAATAGCACACTCAAATTAATTCCGTCATTATGCGCCTTATCCAGCTCAAACCCACGTTAATGAGTAGTTATAAGTTAACGTGAACAACCCAAAACAGTCAGATTTCCCAAAAATGTCAAAATCATATTGGCCACGGTTCATATATATGTGGTTGACAAGCTTAGAGGGCCCTTGGATTTTCCCCTCTAGTAGTGGTTGCTATCGAGGGTGACCCATTTCGCATAAAGACGTGTCGCATAAGGACGTTTCGCATATGGACGTTTGGCATAATGGACATTTGGCATAATCAGAATTATATGCCTTCTTTGAAATGCTACCTGTTCTTGTATAAAACTACTTTATGCCAAACGCCCGTATGCGAAACGTCCTTATGCGACACGTCTTTATGCGAAATGGGTCACCCCCGTTGCTATCGTTTCCATAAACGTGTAGGTCACGGCATAAAAAATAACAAGGCAGGCTCTTTACTGATGTAAACATCATGTTTGATTGTAAACATGTGACGTCACTCCTATCGTACCATATACCATCCGGAACACTAGATCATTTTTTTTTTCGAAAATTGTTTCGAGGTGGATATATATGACGTCATCAAGTAGCTGTCAATTTTCGGAATACAGTTATCTCTCCCTTAATACAGTTGTCTCTCGATATTCCGTATATCGATATCGAGTTAGAGAACCGTAGTAAAAGTTGGATTTCATGGCTAACTCGATGGTCCCTTAGATCGCAGTTGCACTGGTTTTGTGTTCTGTAACTCGATACCTCCCTAACTCGATGGTCCCTTTATCAAAGTGATATTTATGGCTTGCAAGTGATATTGATAGTTTTAGAGCTTCAGCCATCAGCTGTTATGATTGATATTAAGGAGCAGGCATTGCAGAATTCGCTCTCATTTGAGTATGAAGCACGATCGAAGCAAGCAAAGAAAAACATTCCATCTGTTGCGGTCCACGATCGTCATTGTATCGTAAGGTGTAACAAGTCTGATAAATGGAAGCAGCGAGTGAGAGCCCCAAAGAGAGAGCGATGATAAAATCAATTTTTCTCGTTTGTTTACCGTTGGGGATAGGTGTTTTTCTTTACTGGCATGATGAACAATCCACGAACTTCCAATAGCAATAGTGCCCCCCAGGTTTGGAGCATGTTTAGAGGGGTTTTATCATGCACTACTATCCCCCCAATCTGATCAAAGTTGTTGCAGTGTACGATAAACAGTCTCGTATAATGTGCAGCATGTTATGATAGTTACAGAGAGCGATACGTGAGTGATTCTCTCAATTTTCTCAGGATTCAATCCCTGTTAAGGAGCTTACTAAACGAAATAACAAATTTTCTTAGTTTCAATTAAGTTTTGCAAAACGAATTTAAAATTCAAAAGTATTAGTGTGGCTCTAATTATTTTCGCTAGTACCTATCAAGGACGATTGAGGCTTTACATTTAAATTTTGAAATTGATGATATCTTAGAAATTTTTATACGCTTACAAACGACCTGTTATACGATTATATTCTTTTAATCTTCATAGCCTAGTTATAGTAGAACTTGAATTCGATCTTGAATCTCTTAGTGCAGGCCTGCCCAACCTTTTTGGCTCATTTTTGTCATAAATGATTGCCGCGTCCGCAAAAATAGCCCGATCTTAGAAATTTATACCTCAAATAGAAGCTTGCTATGTAAATCTCAAAAAATTAATCTATGTATAAAAAAACAAACTTATATTAAACTCTTGGCTCGCGATACATGCAAAGGCAAAAATCAGTCCGGCCCGCGGGCCGCACCAGTTTTTCGACTAAACTGCATCTAGAGCGAAAAGTTTTATATAAAGTCGAATAATTATGCATGGATCAATCGGATATAACACCAAGCTTTCATTTAAGGTACAAATTTCTCAGATCGGACTATTATTGCGAACGCGGCAACCATTTATGCCAAAAAAGAGCCAAAAAGGTTGGGCAGGGCTGTCTTAGTGAAAAGCATTTCTACAAATTGGTGCCATATTTGTAATCAAAATCAGAACTTCCCCTGAAATGGTAAACGCATATTTTTAGAACATCCCAAATGCTTTTCGTAACTCATTAAATTTTGTTTGAAATAAACCTCGTTTATTTCAACATTAACACTTTCGTGACTTTTTTCTTTAAAAATTCTGTGTTTTGATGCATAAAATGTAACTTAATATTTTCATTACCATTCTCTAGCTCAGTTTCCATTGCAATGAAGTCAAACATTAATTTGGTTATTTTTTCATGTGTTTGCTTACTTATTATGAAAGTAACCTAAAAATGATTTCGGTCGTATGAAAAACTATACCATTAAAAATAAATCGTTAAGATTCAAACACAATGCAGGTTCAAGGTCGTTTGTTTTAATAAAACCATTGAATTGCTTCAATAATCATGGCACATTCCTTGACTTTTAGGCACGTTTGAGCTAATTTTCAAAATTGTTTTAAGTGGATTACAATTTCAGAGAAAATATAGGTTGCACTTATTCCGGTTTTCGCAAATACCTATCGCACAGATTTGTAGAGATAGTATTCTTGCGATCTCAACGAAGCTATTGTTTTGTCCCAAATCGCAAGCATAATTAAAAGTAGCTTTCATAATATTTAATGAGTTAAAAATGAAAGTATAAATAAATCAATAATAAATATCAATGAAAACATGGGGTAAGACACTTATTAATATTGGTATTAATATCCATTAATACGGATTAATATATATTATTTTTATGATATCATCGAGATAGCCACGATTTTCCTAAAGACACCTGTCAGAAGTATCTTGGATTTAAATCAATGTAGGGGGCTTATTAACAAGCGGCAGGGCATCGTGGATTGTATGTCTTGCGGATCTGACGGTATGCAGGAGACAAATTGCATCGGAATCAAGTTG
This sequence comes from Aedes aegypti, assembly GCF_002204515.2. NCBI lineage: Eukaryota > Metazoa > Arthropoda > Insecta > Diptera > Culicidae > Aedes > Aedes aegypti. The sequence continues at coordinate 376,063,103 of NC_035109.1, forward strand.
CGGAATGGCCCAGAAATCGTTGGAAGATGTGGGGGAATTGATGACAATGAAGCTTCACCGAGTAAGCCAGCCTCTTTCTAGCCAGACAAACAGTGTGGCCTATGTTGCATTTCTCATATATTTTGCTCAATATAGAGAATGAAGGTGAGGATGTTCTAATCACTGAGTTTATTAGTGGTAGTATGGGGAATATCCTGGTCTGCAGGGACGTGTCAGATATTACTCCGACATATATTATGCTTCAGGAACACCTTTTCTTTTATTTTGGCTAAAAGGTAATTCTGATTTATTCACTCATCATGATATCATGACCATATGGATCTAAGACGAGCTGACAATAAACACAACTTGTTTTTTTTCATATAAATAATCAATTTGCCTTGGCAACTCCGGCAATAGGCAAACAGCAAAACTCCATGCATACTTGATAATATTCTCAATATCAATATTAATATCATTAATAAGTATTAATATTTTAATACTGGATCTAGTGTCCTGCCCCATGAATAAAAAACTTCGAGAATTCCTAAAAATGGTTTTTCAAACATACATTTCGATGTACATTCTTTTAAAAATATAAAATAAAAATTGTAGAACAAAATGCAGAAAGAAATCAGATTTTCTTCCAAAAAACAAGCAAAAACAAAGCCACACCTAAAATTTTCAAGAGCACAAGGCCTGAGAACCAAACAGCGCTTTGCGTTGAAAATGTATCCCATTGGTCACCTCCAGCAAGCAAGCAATTTGATTGATTTTCAACGCGAACTGTTATCAGATTCTCCAGTCTTGCACTTGCAGTGCACTTTATTTATTTATTTATTTATTTTATTTTTGAGAATTTATCAGATACAGTTTGTGTTTCTAGATTTCTAATATTGTGATATGGGATTCCTTACAGCAATTCAATTGGACAAGAACTAACATTTAATGATAATGAGAGACAAACAACAATTTATCAAAGAAGGAAAAATGCAAAAAAAAAACCTCCGAAGTAACTTTAGGGAAAATGAGATAGGGAAGAAAGCTTAATATCTAATATCACATTTCTATGCTGCCAATTCTTGTATAAGATGGTTTGGAGAGGAAGAGCAACTTATTGCAGTGCACTTGAAAATTCAAATATCGGCTTCGTTTTATAATAACCTTGGTATATTTTACATTCTACAGTTGTGTTGAACAGAAAGTTGAAAATAGTTGCATTTTCACTGCACCATGTTGCAATTATGAAGTATTGCAATGAACGAATGTGCACAGTCAAGTCTCTCTTGTTACTCCGTAACTCGATATCGAGTTGGATAACCATAGTAAAAGTTGGTTTTCATGACTACCTCGAATGTCCGTTGAAACGGCCTTACACTGGTTTTGTGATCTATTACTCGATACCTTCCTAACTCGATGGTCCCTTTAATATCGAGTTATGGAGAGTTTACTGTATATAGTAGAATATCATCTTTACCCATTTACAAACCAGTTTTGAAGTTCAAAATAAAGTTTAAAAACATATTCTCAAATGTATAAGTATAAGTATTTACATAGCATTGCAATTTATTAAAAAGCATTGATCATAAGGTCAAAACCATTGCGAGAGAACAGAGAAAATCCACAATCACCGGACAGATTTCGTCACGCGCTCATTCAACCGTAGTACGGCTTCTTGTGCTGGTAGTAGTGGTCCTTCACGTAAACCGGAGCCTGTTCGTAGTATACCGGTTCCTTCACGTACACCGGATAGGGCTTCTCGACATGCACTGGATAGGGCTTGGCCACTTCGACGTACTCCTTGTGGACCACAGGGACCTTAACCTTGACGGGGTATGGAACTGGCCGATCAACTGGGACATGGACCTTCTTCTCGACGTAGACTGGGACCTTCTTCTCCACAACCACCGGAACGTGCTTCTCATAGTGGACAGGATAGGGAACCTTCACTGCAACTGGGACGTGTTTCTCCACCTCTACTGGGTACGGAACGGGCACATTCTTGGTAACCGTCACGTGCTTGGCTACATGTGTCGTATGAAGAGGATCAACCAGAAGCGGTTCTTCGTAGCCAAAGTTGTGCCCGATTTCCACGAGTCCACGTTTGTCTTTTTTGCCATTTTCCGCGTTGTTGGAATCGTCAGCTGGTGCCCCGATGACGAGGGCAATTGCCACCGATAGAACGATGAAAACCTGGTCCGGAGTAAAAGAGGATGATTTATTTCGATAAAATCGAGCTCGAAAATCTAATTACCTTCATGGTTGCTTCCTGCGTTCGTTGGCTTGATTAACGGTTGAGAGACTGCTAACGATTGATGTCTGACCTGCGGTCAGCGGTCACGTTTTATAGGCTGAAGTTGGACTCATCAACGATACCGTGAACAACAGTGCGGAAAAGAAGGTGCCGAAGTTGGGTTTTCAATGTGGAACATATGGGCACAGGAAAACGGTTTGAAGGAAATAAAAGTTTCGGCTGATTATATTGAGCTGGCAAGCGATAGAGAACGATATAATGAATTTGAACAACTACGATACAAACACAGTGCAGGTTCAAGGTTGTTTGTTTTAATTAAACCATAAAGCAATTCAATAACCTTGCCACATTCTTTGTAGTTTTTTTTTGCACGTTTGATCATATTTTCAAAATTTTATGTCATTTTATTAGTGAATGTTGGAATGTGAAGTGGTAGTGGTATGAATGGTTTAATTTAAAACCTGGGGGACACCTCTCAAAAATTGGCTCTAGAAATCGAACCTATTCTTTCATTTGTTGCTTAAACAGAAATGATCTTACATTCATTCTTCTTCTTTCTGGCATTACGTCCCCACTGGGACAGAGCCTGCTTCTCAGCTTAGTGTTCTTATGAGCACTTCTACAGTTATTAACTGAGAGTTTACTGTGCCAATGACCATTTTAGCAAGCGTATATCGTGTGGAAGGTACGAAGATACTCTATGCCAGTGGTCACCAAACTGCGGCCCGCGGGCCGCATGCGGCCCTCGAGAAGGTTTTGTGCGGCCCGCGAATGGATTTTGAATGTTAATGTGATGCGGCCCGCATGTTATAATTTTTATTCATGCTGGTGTAAATCCTTTGCTCTTGCAACTTTGTTCTTGGAAAGTCAGTCATTGAAATCATGTAAAATGTTTCTGCGTTCTTGCATCTTCATGGTATAAGGAGCAATATGAAATTGACTTTGACTCATTCAAAGGTTCAAAGTTTCTGAAAAACCTTATTTTCCTTTTAGAATCTTGAAGGCACAGCTATGGGCCTGCAAAAAGTCTTTAAGTCTCTAAAAATCTCTCTTCTGAACATATTTAAGTTTACAAAATTGAACCAGGATCTTGGTCTTGCAGAGGTGCCCGCAGAATGCTGAATTTTTAAAATTTTGACTTCAAAAATGTTTCCTTTTTCTGTAAAACTTTGAAAATTATGTTATTCGAAATTTTTTACTATGGATTGCTTTCTGAATTGTTGAGGAGCCCGAACGTAAAGAAATGTATAGTATTGGACAATACATCTGCAACTTTTTCGATCTTCCATACAAAATGGTCTACTTTTGTGGGATAAATCTCAGTTATTTATAGCCCGATATGAATAAAATTCACACAGCATGTTGGACGTTACTTAAGTGTCAACATATATTTTTAAGTATTTAAAAATTGAATACAAAAAAATGAAAAATTTTATGGATTCGATTGAAGTGATTTTCGCGAAAAATTTTCAAACGATTTATCTCAAAATATAAGAGACCTACACAAGTATCTTCAGCATAATTGTTAAACTCATCTAAATGTACAACATTGCTGAAGATACTATCAATCTATTTGGTCAATTTTTTGGTTTGTGTAAATTTTGAATTTTATTATTTCTTTTAATTCGTAAAAGAAAATAAAAGTTACAAATATATGTTAAGATTCAAGATATGGTTAAATTTGATATGAATCGATCCATAAAAAATAGATAAAAACCTCTAGAGTAGACCATTTTGTATTATTATTCGAAAAAGTTGCAATTGCATTGTCCAATACGGTAAGAGACATATTGATCGTATTTGAATTGAGTATATTAATAAAGCTCTGTTTCTAGCTTTAAAAAAGTTTTTCAATGTTATTTTTTTCGTCATGAATTCTTTTGTATTAGCTAACAAAAACATGGCATTTTTTTCTGTCACTTATATCTTTGCTTCCAAACCCCTTTGCTTTGAACATAAAGTTCCCAGAAATGTATTATCCTTTCTCATAGAAATAGTGATTTAAAGTCAGCTGTTAAAATTAATCATTATAAATCTTGCGGCCCGCGACTGATTTTGAAAGAGTTGAGATGGCCCGTGTAATCGGTTAGGCTGAGGACCACTGCTCTATGCCCTGGGAAGTCGAGAAAACTCCCAACCCGAAAAGATTCTCGACCGGTGGGATTCGAACCCACGACCCTCAGCTTGGTCTTGCTGAATAGCTGCGCGTTTACCGCTACGGCTATCTGGGCCCCTTATTATATCTTACATTCATATAAATTTAAAATTCATGTGTTCAATTTCAAATCCGAACTGATATGTTTAAAAATTTGACGTTATGCTTTTGTATTAATATCCAATGAGCCTTCATCAGATTAATCAAATGTCTCGCCTCTTTGAGTCCCACTAACAGATAGACAACTGATATTAATATTACACAAATGATTTATTCAACCATGATTACCCATGAATGTTGGCCATCACATTCCCATGCATGACGCCCAACCATCGAAACAATGGAATTCTTCAAGATATCATTGTCACGCCTCTTCCCACTTTGTTACAGAGCGTTCGTCTGTCGGTCTCAGTGATCGCCTGGCATCGACTGGCTCCGCCATTTTCCTCCCTCCCCACATCACAAATGGGAGGAAAAGCGGATGATGCGACAGATACCAATGTGTGATGGGCAATAAAATGAGAATAGAATGCGAAAACTAGCACACAAAGAGTGATAAATTGTTTCCCATGTTTCCAGTCCAACAACGGCGGCGGAAAACCGAAACCGAAAGCCTGGAGTTATCTGCCCAATTTTTTGGCAGCCGAATTAACAAGCATTTAAGGAACTCTGTGTTTTATCAAAAAGTAGCCAAAACAATAATGGTAACATGGAAATTGGCATTAAAAAATAAAAAATTACCTCAAGACAAATACAAGAAAAAAGTAAACAGCTCTAAATAACCCAAAAACTTTGAAAAAAAAAACTTAACACTTAAAAAATTAGAAAATGTCATTGAAAAATGTAGTAGTTAAAAAAACAAAAAGGCTTTTAATGCTATTTTGTCAGGTTTTTCGTGGAAAATATTCAATCCTTGTTGATCTTCGATTTTTTATTGCTGTTCTTGCGATTTTCCAGCGAAAAACATATTTCTTAACTCTATTTTGATTTTTTAATTGCTGATCAACACCCAATTTTTGCTTGCTTTAAATTATTATTATTTTTTTTATAAATTAGTTTACCATCACTTTTTAGGTTTTTTACGACCTGATTATATTTTCCCACATTTTTTTCCCTGGAACTGGACGACATCCCGCAGATATTGATGGAACCGGCTGCTGGGAGATTCGTCGCTCACAAAGCGATTTTTTTGTCTTATCCCAGAAGAGGAGCGGACGTAGGTTTGGGCGGAGGCGTGCACTTTTTTTCTGCCTGCTCATCGTGTGTGTCGAACGTGAGCGGAATTTAAATGCTGATTCATAAATTTATTTGTTTTATTGGTATTCCATACGTCACCAAATGTGGGGTGGAATTTACGGACCTGCCAGTCGGAGCAAAAAGCGTTTTCCGGGAAATGTAACCTGTCAGTCATCCGGACGGCGCGACGGGGGTCAAAGCCATCCAAGATGAGAAAATAATGTACTCATGTGACGGAACGAGCTTTAAGATTGAGCAAATCACGAAGCTATTATCCGGATTCTGTAAGGATTTTTGATGATGAGATAAATAAGACTTCTCATTCCACAATGTGTTCAATCCATCTGTCACTAGCTTTCCATCACTCATTGATGAAAAAATGCGATAAACGATACATGTTCTTGGGAATCTTCCATTAGAAAGATTGACAGGATCGATTAGATCAATCCACCTATTGTAAGACCCAAATGCTTCATCTGCACTTTGCGCCTACAAAAAAGTTATTGTAATTTGTACGATAAGTATAATTTCGCATTGAAATATATAATTCACAATCAAAACTATGGCTATCAATAAATAACGACAATAAACCTTCAAAAACGATACCAATCTTTTTAGAAAGAAAGGTCAAAGCATAGACAAACAGACGTGATACTCACACTTTATCTATCCGAAAACTCCCTAACCCTTTCAGGACAAATGAAACATAATGACTCAGCTTCTATGTTTGGCAGTAAAAAATCAAGGACGAAAGATACATGCAAACTTTCTTTGGAAAAATTGTACCTTCAGCTGTTATTCATGAGCAGTTCTCAAAATTTATATAACTAGGGTAAGTTACCAATTATTGTAGTATTACCTGTCATTCCGCTATGAGAATTAAATCCTTGAGCTTGAGCTTGATTGGTCACCCGTGGTTGCTACTCCACTATTGCCAGATCAGCTGCACTTACACAAGGAACCAACCAAATGACTGCTTGGGACTAACAGACACCCTCTGTGTATAAGTGCTGGTGACCTTCTATTTTTTAGGCAACAATGGCGCCTTCCACGTCAGAATGTAGATCAATGATGGGTAGGGGGAGGAATTGATGATGCATTAAACTGGCTCCCACAGTAGACCGGATATACAGTCACCCCACAGTTATGGATCAACTAAGGGTCATTTTTCAGAACAATATATGATTAAAAAACATGGTGACGCTGTACAAATTGAAATAACCTTCCTGACACTGCAGAATATAGGGTAAATGATGGCTTCGGCACCCTGAGGGTATTTTAATTCAGCACTAACTTATCATCCTTGTTTAAATTTATCTATGGAACAAAAGTTAACTTTAATGTACTCAACATATTCCTTGAACTATAACCTTCCATGTAAATCACATCTTTCACAAAAATATTATATAACATAGGTTTTATCATTAAATCAAATAAATGCTTACGAAATCATCGTCATTCGTGAGCTGCCGAATAAAACAACACAAGAACAAACTCACTACTTTAAAAGGTCCAATTCTCAGCTCTAATGTCAATTTTTTCACACAAGCTACGCACCGATCACTTATGCACTATTGAACTTTTGATTTGTATATAAAGCACTCGAAAATTCTCAATTTTTATGCTTTAAATCACAAATTGAAATTAGGCGGCGTCCACAAATTACGTAACGCTCTAGGGGGAGGGGGAGTTGGCTTAAGCGTTACGGCTCATACAAAAAAAATAAAAATTTTCATATAAAAAGCGTTACGGACGGGGGGAGGGGGTCAAAAAATTTCACATTTTAGCGTTACGTAATAAATGGACGCTGCCTTAAAGCACTTTAATTTCCTAGGCAATCAATTTTTATTACTGGACTAGGTTGCCAGAAAACCATTATTCAATTGCGGTGTATTTATTATTCACGATTTAAATTCACCGAAAAAATTGAACACAACTAATTAATTTATTGGAATTAGCCAACAGAGCATGCATTGGTAACAGTTGAGCCTTTTAATACTTTCTCATTAGTAGATTGTTGAGCATAATCTTCAATATACTGAGAAACATATAAAGTATACGTATTTTAACTATTTTGGCAACACTCCTGTTGTTCTACAGGCAATCAGAGGATGATGTTTTTGTGTCAAGTCATAAGTGAATTGATTTGCAAAGGGCCTATTCTGATTTTCTCATACACTGAGAATAATAGGAACGCAAATCAATTTTACTGGCAAAGTTTGGATTTTGATCCGAATGGATCGAACAATATTCATAAACCAGAAAAAAATCGTGGAAGTTTGAAAACAAATGTGCAAGTACCGTCGTTGGGGGTGAGATTTGGCCAAAAATGCGTAAGTCTTCATTTATTTTTGAACAAATTTCGCAATTTGACTTGATGTGTAAGGCCAAAAAAAAATATATATGTTTTCTCATTGCAAAAATACTCATATTGAATGGGTTTCAATGATTTTACTAAACCAGAGGCTGCCATCTTGGATTTCAAAATGGCGTCGGACATCGATTTCCGTCATCTTCTCGTCGCACCCGTTCCGAAAATACCCATATTGCACAGGTTTTCAATGATTTTCCTTAACCAGAGGCCGCCATCATAGATTTAAAAATGGCGTCGGACATAGAGTTTTCAAATTTCCCGGGAAACGGGAAATAAATTTGTCATTTTCCGGGAAATCCCGGGATCCCGGGAAATTTTCAAAAACGTGAAAATAGAGCAAATTTGATGATTTTTTTGATTTATTCGTGTTTTTGTTATATGTTTTTTATACCAGTAAACTTGTATGGCACCTACATTCTCTTTTTTGTAAGTAATTCATTTATGGTTTTCAAAAAAAATAAAATTATTGATTTCGATAGGCTTCAGAACAACACAAATTATGAGATTGAGTCCATGTGGAGATGCTTGACAAATCGTATGAAGTTCAAATAATATGTACAGGACGGACTCGATTATCCGGGATTCGATTATCCGGATTTTTACACTCGATTATCCGGAGTTTGTCCTTTGATATTCTTGTTTTTGAGATTTCATGCATAAATTTTAGATAATTTGGTATTGCAATATACAATATGAATGATTTTGCAGCTTTGAATGTAGGTTAAAAGAGGGGGTTTGAAAAAGAAGTTTTTTGTATGCCGGTCAAAATAAGTTCTTCCCAAGATCCCTAATGTTCCTAGAAATAACTTCTGGATACGCCACTGCATTATATAAATAAAACAACGAAAAAAGATAATATTGAAGTTCTCTTAATGCAGTTTTAATTTTTCTTTCAATGATTCGATTATTAGGAAGATTCGATTATCCGGAGTGAAAAAAATCGATACAACGGATAATCGAGTCCGACCTGTACCAACATTAAATCAAACCTTTCAAGAACTAGAATAAAAACCAACTAGAGTCTAACGATGGAAAGTGTGGTTAAATCGATGAAAACTTTATGAGCATACTCAATGCATGGATGATCCATCGAAAAATCCTGTATCCTGATTATAGCATATAATCTATTTAGGAAAAAAAAAAAACATATCGTCAAAGAGCTATTTAGTTTATCAACAATTATTGGATTACAAAAAAAAAACAACAAATCAATATCGATATAGTTATACAGTGATCTAGTAAGGTCATTGGTTAGAATGATATGAGAAGTAAATTATACGATAGTTTTGGTTTAAAAATGGATGGTCAATCCTTTTTTAATAGAACTACCCGGGAAATACAGAAATCCCGGGAAATACGGGAATCCCGGGAAACAGGAAATCATTTCCCGGGAAACGGGAATCCCGGGAAATCTCATTTCCCGGAAAATATTCCCGGGATTGAAAACTCTAGTCGGACATCAACTTTCGTTAGCCCCTCATCGTGCCCGTACAGAAAATATCCATATTGCATGGGTTTTCAATGAATTTACCAAACCAGAGCCCGCCATCTTAGATTTCAAAATGGCGTGGGAATCGATTGCCGTCATTCTCTCGTCGTGCCCGTTACGAAAATATCCATGAGAACATACCTTGATTTATTTTTATTGGCTTTTTCCCATTATGCGCAAGATTTTGGTTTCAGTATTTGTATCAATGATAGGATAGATAGGGAGCTTCTATAGCTATTGCAAATAGTGTATTTTTCCCCAAAGATAGATGATAAAGATATGCTTGATCCAACAGTGATAAAAAATGCTGATAGTATCTCCATCCGTCTATCAATTGATAGAGATAGTATAGTCTATCTTCTATTCATCATTTTTCAAGAAGTGATGGTATCCCTATCACTACCCATAGTGATAGTATCATTTGATAGTATCAAATGATAGACGTGATAATGGTAAATGAGAGGGATAAATTTGAAGCCTGTTACCTGGAATCGAACCAAGAACCTTGTGATCGATAGGTTCGTACGCACTCCCGTCGTCTATCGGGTTTATGGACATAAAGGTCGAAGGACAAAATGTTGAAAGGACAAAAGGTCGAAAATGATTTGCTTGGTGGGAATTTTTTCCTTCTTTGAAAAAAAAAAAAAATCGAGCTTTTGTCTCCCCTTTTTTGTTCTTCGACCTTTTGTCCTTTCGACGTTTTGTCCATTCGACCTTTTGTATTGCGACCTTCTGTTCTTTCGACCTTTTGTCTTTCGACCTTTTGTTATAGATTCCGTCTATCGACGCCTTGATGTGGGGTGATGCTAAAACGATAAGTAATGCTTTCGTATTGCAATCGTTCCATCTTTCTTAAGGCAAAATGTATGAATTTCTATAGTCCAGATCGCTGCATGTAGAATTGTTACGCAATAAGAACAAATCAAGAGAATCTTGTTCGACCATTCCCCCTTCCGCAACGGTCCTTGTATGAAAAAGTAAATTTTGTGTTTGAGCCGCACCGTTTGAGCCTACTCCCCCTCCCCCTAGAGCGTTACGTAGTTTGTAGACGGCGCCTTAGTCTGCACAAATTTAGTGGCGTTGTGTATTCAATATGACTCTCAGCTATTCTATTTATAACTGCAATGCTGTTCTCAGTGTAGTCTGTATTTTTCTGCATTGGCCCTTTCAACGAGTAGGGCAAGTGTACCATTAGTGGTGCACCTAAGGGAAAACTGCTAAAACACGGTGTTAAGATCATGAAATATATGATTTTAACGTATCATTCGATAGATCTCAAATCCTTCTATCATTCAAATGTATAAAAATCACGATTCATTTGAAATTTCCCTGCAAAAAGCCTTGTACCAATAATAGGAACACTGTTCCTTTAGTGGAGGTATATTTTAAGGATGGTTCCTTTAGTGGCGCAAACCATTGATTTCTTATGGGACCCTCCACCATGGGTACTGATGCACCACTATAGGTGCAAAGGAGCAAAAAAATTAAGCAAAATAATTGTTTTAAATAGTTTTACGGTTAAATTTCATGAATATTATTCGAGTACTTGTACCATTTTCGCATCGTACATAATACAAAAATATCACATAATCATTTATTAGCGCGAAACATGCCAAAACACACTACCTCCACTATTGGAGCTACCTCCACTAAGGGATGGTACACAAATTATGTCACGCTAAATTTCAACTTTTTTGACCACCACACCCCACCCCCACCCCTCTGGCACACTTTTTGTATGAGTCATCCGAAAATTTTGTAAGGCTTGTCACGCTTGGCTTGACCCCTCCCCCCCCTTGGAGCGTGACGTAATTTATGCACGACCCCTAAGGGAGCGTTTGCCCTAGAACATAATGAGTGACGTTCAATTTCAGGCATTGTCAACAAATACGAAAATTTACCAATACATAACCTAGTTTTTGTACATATTTGGATTGCCGAAGAGAACAATTTTGTTGCCGACAATAGTAATTGCATTGCCGATCAAAGAACAAGTGCCTCGTGACGTGGTGAGGAAAAATAGACGATTTAGAGAACAAGAGAACAAAATAGTGTTTTGTGCATAATAATTAATAAATTGAGTGTGCTCAAGTGTAGTTCAGGTGTCTCCTGTTAATTGTTGTGCTTTGTTATTGTGTATAATTGCCTTCCTAAAAGTTCAACTGCTTAGGCTGCCGAGAATACGTAAGTTCCCCTAGTTGTTTTTGTGAATACAGCTTAAAATTCGCGGTTATTTACCAAGAAGTGTCGATTTCAATAGAAATTCCAAACGATGTCCACCCCACAGATGTGGATCAGTGGAAGAGGCAGATCCCTATTATGGATCAAATCGACTCATATTATGGATCAGAACACTATAAAAGCAATTTAACTGCAGAGTAAACGAATGGTGTGTTAGTGATAGCATACGTTATGGCGTTTCTTTTGGAATCGTCTTATCATTGATTCATAACTGTGGTATGGATTTCAACACCCCACAGTTATGAATCAACGCTTCTGGGAATATGGTTGACATTTTATTTCCTACGGACGAAAAAAAAAAAATATTTCAGCATATTATGATTAATTGCGATGCTATACAGATTTATTTATTTTTTTTATAGGCACTCTGTGCTCGTGGCCACTACTGTGCCGGAATCAATTGATTTGTAGCTTCTTTACCGATACAGATCTATTTTCAACTTATCTATATTTACATCTGCTTTCACTCTCTCCTACTCTTTTACTCTCACACCGAGCAGGTAGGAGAGAGCTCTGCTGTTAGAGTGAGGCTAGCTGCCTGCGAAGAGGGTCAGTTTGTCTCAGTCACCATCTGATACTGACGGAGGATGGATGTGCTCCCCAAAGCACGGTCCTCCGTGAGGCGTTTTCTGGTGGCTGGACGGGTTTTTTGTGGAGGGGCTGGGAATCGAACCCATGACCTTCCGCTTATGAAGCGAAAGCGTAACCTCAAGGCTACAGACCCCCCTAACAGATTTATGATTAACGTAGGTAAAATGTGTTCGGCAAAATTGCACCTGTATATGATGAGATATTCCCATTTTAATCCAACTCTGATCCATATCTGTGTGCTATCCATAACTGTGGGGTGACTGTACCCCTGCATCTACGACAGTTTATGCAGGAAGGTATAGAGGTGGTAAATGTATGGTAGAGAGGCTTGCTGTTTGGTTAGCAAACTGCCTATGTATCAGCCGTAAGGAATGGCGTACTATAATGATGGAAGAGTGGAAACGAAGGGAAACGTTTTTTTGTCCACCTCGGGTTCTAGCAACTGTGACGTATTAAGAGTGGAAGATAGAACCAAGTGAAAGATACAACTACAAACTATAAGGAAAGAGACGGGCCTGAGATTGAACCCATGACATTCTCCTTATGAAGCAGAAGCGGTAGCCATTGGACCACCAACGCCGTCTATTCAAAAATTTGAAATTTAAATAGTTAAACTAAATGTAATAGCTAGAATCATTAATAATCAAGACACTATTTTGTGTCATTCATTCAAGCAAAAGATCGCTGTTTATCTTTACTCTGTGTTTTCTCTTATTTACAAATACTGTATTGCTGTATACGGTATTTGGGATGAAAGTTCATATACTTAGTCTCATGTTCTATGCAAACCTTATGGAACAAAAAGAAAATATTTCAGATCATGGTTAATCCAGTAAATTGAAGGATTTGAATTCCAAAACAATTTGGAGCCCCTACAGTATTTTGAGCACTTCTTATGATTTTGGAATGTTATTTGCTTCGTGTTTGACGTTTCACGCTAGCGATTTTGGCAGGGCTTTCTACACACAATTATATTTGTTGCAACTAGATGATGATTATCTGAAGAAGGTGACAATTTTTTTTAAGAAAGTGTTACAACAGTTTGTCTGTGATAGAAGGTTTAATCTACTCTCGCCAGCTTTTCCAGCTCAACCTTTTTTGATCTCAAAGGAAACGACCGCCTTAACCGCAACAAGAATAATGTTCTTCCATCAGCCACTAAAGCAGGAAAAATCAAATCTCAAGAGTAACATGTACGTCAGTTGACTGAATCGTTTGCATATCAGTTATTTCGCAGTCCAGAGAAATGGTAGAAAAATGTCAACCCATTCGCAGACTAGATCCCTTTCATTTACCCAAGAAAACTCATCCATTTCGGATCGGGCATAGATATCTCCTGCTCCCAACGGAACCCGTTCCTCCATCCTGGGCAGATGATACAACAGTCGGTCCCGATCATTTTCCACTTAGTTTGCTGCTTGAGCCGGCAACGACAAACTTTATCGACCGATGCTCTCTCGCTCCTGAGGCCCATCCCGAGGGTAAACTATAGAAAATTTCATTTTATTTCCCACAGTCCAATCACTTCAATGTTTATCTCTGTGTGCTGTGCTGTCCTATAGGAAGGGGGTCAAATTCACCGGGCCTTGGTCATAACCGTTCCGAACGAACTCCTCCCGGAGCCAATAATTTTTAAGCTTTGCCAAGATTTATCCCATCTGTGGAGCCTAAGCTGTGCGAGCGAGAGCAAAAGAGCAAAATTTCATTATCATATCATTTTCGAACTGTGTCTTTACTTGGATGAAGAGACTGACTAAGTCTTTAGGAATGAAGCAGTGCTTCTCAATCCAGGCATTGTTATTAAGATTTATTATTATTTTCATTTACATTGAACTCTTTTCTTATGTTTAGGTGTTATGTGTTATGCAACACTATCTTCTTCTGTATTATGACAGATAGTCCGTATTGACAAAATTTATCTCAACGTTGGTAGGAACAGTATTAGTATGATTGTCAATCATACACTCATTAGGAGAAGAATAAAAATTGTTGAAAACTCCAATCTAAATTATTGCATTTGTGCAGTTTGAGAACCACTGCTCTACGATAGCCACTAGTGCTATTAAATAGTGTGCAAGCAGTCTCAAATGAGTATCGTCGTCATCGTTGGTTATTGTTCCGGTTTGACTCCTGAAGTCGAGGCCAGCTTCCTCCGGAAATGTTTATGATTTTGTTATCTACATTTTCTCAAAACTTCCCAATCCCCAATCCTTGAAGCCACCCAATCCAACGCACAACCACTCGTAAAACAACAAACGGGTTCGGGTTCAGAGTCAGTGCCCCGGTCGAACTGTACGGCCAAATGTTTATGGAATTTCTTGTGTTTAGCCCATCTCTATGCCAACAAAGCCATCGTAGTCTCTATGGGTTAGAACATTGTCGTTTTACCCCTCTCAAAATAATCCCGTCCAATCCTAACTCCACCCAACGGCAAATGAATTGTCTGGTGACGTATAATGCCCGTCCATAGCTACCCCACGGTGTCTTGTTAGACCATTCTTATAAAAAAAAGTTGATCAAAACTGAGTACAGGTCTAGATTCCTAATAAATGTGGATGTGCTCATTGAACACTAGCTGAGAAGCAGGCTCTGTCCCAATGGTGACGTAATGCCAAGAATAAGAAGAAGATATTTCAAAATCCAGATAATTTCAAGACTCAGTAAACTTGTTCTGGAGATGGAGCGGTATCTGATGGTACCTCTTTTAATTCGGAATTTGACCGCTAGATGGCAATAGTGGCCATGAAACTTTTATTTTCGTTTTGCAGATATCTCAGGAGCCTGACCACTTAGATAGATTGCGTCTTCGGCAAAGTTGTTCAGTAGCTCAAAGGCTATCATACGTCAGCCACACTCCATTTTTAGGGCTTGAGTAATTCTTATACTGATTCTTTTGAAACATCATAGATGAAATTTCAAAACAAGATTTTTCGAGATTCCTTCTAAGATTTTTTCAATTGGCCCATAATAGTTGCACAACGACCTCAAGATTCGAGCCCTGTACTCAGTGTTGATAGACAACTTTATCTTATAACAACAGTCTAGCGGAGCACCGTGCTCCTCAGAAGCGCTCGAAGCCCGAACTCACATAAAGCTTAAACGGAGCCCCAACAAACTATTCATGGCGTTTCCAAACGAGGAGCGTTGATTTACCGTGTCCCATGTTACGCTTAGGCTTAACGCACTGCACTCTCCCTCAACGAAGAATAGTGATGCCGTTGACGATACTGTGGACTCACCCTGGTAATGACAATGTTCTCGCCGGTTGGCTGGTTTGTTGGCAGTCCACTCCGAAAGCGCATAGACTCACATAGAAATATCTACACTCCGATGCACATTAACTGGCCCATTCAGCTCCCAGCTGGAGTTTGAAGGCCGACGGCAGGTCAAAGCACGGCGGTGAGGTCCTTTTCTAATGTTTATGGATTGTGCGGAAGCCAGCTGACACCCAAATGACCTGGATCAGGCTGCCTCGGATGCTCGAAATCGTTACAGGTCAGAGGATAAATTAACTGGCCATAGCTTACGGGATAGTTCGGCACGTTAACATCTTCTTTTGGTGGACGGCTGATTGAAAAGAAATGGGGGGAAGTGAACTTTGAAAGCTTTGTTTCGGACCACATCGGGATGGATTCGGACGGAAGAGTTCAAATTCAAAATTTTGTATAACGAAAATAAATAGTACATTCATGCAATATCTTGACTATTGAACATTGTGAAGAAACTTGAAGGTCTTCTAGAACATCCATAAATAGTTCATATATACAGTTAGATAACAACATTGTTCGGAAAAATCAGGGATTAAACTCTGACAAAATTGAAACTCTCAATAGAGCGATATTCAAAAATGAAAAGGCAAAAGATGGCTCTTTTTCAGTGGTAGTAAAAACGAAATCCTGAGGCAAAGAAAGCACCGCGGAAGATGAACTACACACAAAAAGTTATCTATTTACATTACGCTTGATTTCTGATCACTACTTTTTTGATGTTGTTTTCTGATTGCAAGTAATTTACGTTTTTCATTACTTTCTATACGTTTTGACAGTTCTCGACTACCATTTTCCCATGCGCTCGTGTTGAAATTGAAATTTGAGAATCCAGCGCAGCGTGACCAGTGAGTGTAATACAAACATTTGTGTCGTCGCTCGGTGGCCAGTGAGAGAAACTGACTATTCAAAAGGTTGTTGTCTGTACCGTTTGTTGCTGGCGCCGACTGTTAGCGTTTAAGAGCAAACAGTTAACGAATTAAACAGTCGTCACCCCTCTCTCGCTCTCTGTAACAACCATGATGCGAGACATATCATGAGAGTCTTTTTATCATATTCTGCTACAGCTGTGATTTGATAGGGGGATAACAGTACATGATAAAATCCATCTAAACAATCTCCAAACTTGGGGACACTGTTGCTTTAGGATGTTCGGAATTTGTTTATTTTGTCATCAGTAGTAGTATAGTAAAGTATACAAACAGTAGAGTAGAATAGTAAAGGATACAAACATACAATTTGTTCATAAAAAATAGGATTTTTGTATGGCGAAAAATAATGTTAAACTTTGACAAAGAGATTTTCTTAGGAGTTTTTGGAAAAACTATTTAGCTCTTAAACCAAAAGCATTTTCTAAGATCTTATTTTTTTAAAGCATTGTAGAATAGTAGTTAAACGATGCACAGAAAACCAATTACGATTTTATCAACAAATAAAAAAGATATAGTATAAACAAAGTGTCTACTTTATAAAACGTTTTTATTCGCTTGCTTTGATCGTTCTCCAAAATAAAATGAGACAAATTCTGCAAATGCATAGGCATAACCGTGTTGACGGTAGCGAAGTCGGATCCAGTTAGTTGAGGAACTGTTCGGGTTGGAAATCTGTTTAACTTCTCTAGGCACAGGGTATATTCGTGTTTGGTGTAGGCACTCGTCACCCGCATAGCCATGAGCCGGAATGTTAGCTGCTTTCGCTGCCTTTTCGCCGGCATAGTCTACGCCAGAGTTAAGAAAAATTCTGAGATTCACACTACAGTAGGCAAGTGTAGCAAATTACAGTCAGCGAAGCCAGTGAATCGCTGCTGTTGGCAAAATGCCTCGAAAATAGCAAAACACTCGTTGCTGAGGGTTACCCAAAACTACTGTAGAAAAATGTTCTATTTCCCTCTGCATTTTCCGCATTTACAGCCGTCAATTCTGCTGTCTGGACGCTTTCTCCGCGCACGCGATTACCGTCCGAGTAGAATTCACCGTCGTTTATCGATACGACTGTATGGGTCCATAACTCATGAAGATAAGATAGGCTTATTTCTGGTAGAAATCGCGTAAGAAATTGGGAAATTCCTTAACAAAACCATTCGGTATTCTTCAAGGTACTTTTTCAGGATTTCCGTAAGCGAGGAGCGAACGACCTTGATATCTATCCTGTTCACATTACAGTGTTCAATTTCCCGGTGGGCTATGGTTCCAGTTAACGGTTTGCATCACAAGAAGAGTAGGATTACGGTATGTGACAGCCTGATTGTATAACGATTTTTAAGAATTCTCTAAGCCCAACGAAACGGCAAGGAGTTCTTCAAGTTTTTCAAACGTTTTTTCGCTGAATAACTTCAAAGATTTCTCTAGACATTCAGCCAGAGAAGGTAGGATCTGATGAAATAGGATAGGAATTTCATCAAGCTCTCAAAGAATACATTCATTCATAAATTCATCCAGATACTTGTTCTGGGTCTTTTCTTGAAAATCTTCCATACATTTTTCGAGGTTCTGTTCTCGCTTCAAACATACAAGAAATTATGAAATTTTCCAAACTATTATTCTAAAGATTCCATTAGAAACATTTTCGAAAAAATCGTCAGAAAGTTTTCAAAGATTCTGCAAATTATTCACCGAATAAAACCCGCTAGAAATCTCAATTTGAGAATCAAGCATTTGATATATTTTCTACAGTGATCTCTAGTTGAACTCATGTAAAATCCATAATAAAACTAAAGACACTTTTCATGCCAACTCTAACAGATATTTGCGGCCCCCTCTCAGATTTTGATGAAACTTTTTGGATGTGTAGACCTTGACTATGTAAGTCACTTTGTATACTTAGTTTTTGGAAAGCGTCTAACTGTATCCCAATGTTTTTTCTTAATTAATAAAATATTAATCTAAAAATGGCAACTCATACAAAAAAGTGCTGTATGGATGACTTGTAGATTGTCTTGTTCCCGCGGCTACTATCCGACCACAATGTTCAACCAACGTTCTCCAACAAGACAGCGAAGTACCGCGGCTTGGCGGAGGAGTTGAAGCAGATGTGACACCTAGAGGACGTCCGTGTTGTTCAGGTAGTCCTCTCAGCGACCGGAATTGTCCCAAAATCTCTCCTAAGGACCCTAGACGAGTTGGAATTGAAGAAGGACTTACACAGCATCCAAAAAGGGGTGATTCTTGGAATTCCAAGTATAGTGAGAACCACCACAACTGAGAAGCTCATCCAGAAGACTCATCAGGATAAGAAAAACTTATAGATATAGATTCCCCGGGGTAGGTGAAATTTTCCAATATTTTTTTTTGCTGAGAAGTTTTAAAACTCTATAATAATTTTCAATAGAACTCAATAAGTGAGTCAATTTTGTCTAAACAGTTTATAAGGAGATGAACCAGCCTAGGGCTGAAAATCTCCTTAATAAAGCTATAATAATAATAATAATAAACAGTTTATTATAAATTAACAGAAAAATCATAAAAAAGGCCTCATGAAGCGATTTCTGGCCACAAAAACTCCTTGTAAGGCTCTTAGAAAAACTTGTACAAATATCTAATAGAAACACTAACGAGTTCCTGGAGAATTTGTAAGTCCTTGACTTAACTGAAATGGGATGCCTGAAAAAAATGAAGAACGAATTCAAACAGGGTTGCCAATTATCAGAGGGACTCTCGCAAACTTCTTGTACGATTACCTTAAAGAAATAATAGAAATTTCAACAAGGTGTGTACTTGAAAAAAGTTTATAAAATTCCTGGAGTAAGGGACTACAAGGATTTGGATTGTTCAATGTACCATTGGGTGAAAATGCTTGTGTTTATGAAGGAATTCTTAAAGAGATCTAATCATGGTTCTAATGGGGTTTTGAATGGCTTTTCCGAAATTTTTGGGACATTTTTGAAAAATCAATCATTGACGAAACAATACATGTCAATTGAAATCTTATGCAACTTTTTTCCGCAATCAAAAGTACTATCCTAAAGTTTTGATATTTTGGGCAGGGCTGGTAGTAAGTCACTTTTTAGTGACTTGGTCACTTTTTTCGACCTGGTCACTAAAAAGTCACTATTTTCGACAAAAAGTCACTAAAGTCACTATTTTCAGGAAAATGGTCACTAAAGTCACTTTTTTCGTGATCAGATGATAATGAAATCTTAGACAGGGATAGCTCTTCAAACATAATCAACAAGAAATGGATATTTATCATTATCAGGGCAACTAAAGTGTGATTTTGAAATCAATGTGTTAAGATTCTTGACTCAAGTAAAATAGAGACTTCCGACTAACTTTCTGGAAGAATTCAGGTGAATATTCCCTAGACATTTCCAACGGAAAATGTAAAAATTTCCTGAGAAAAGTTTTGGAGAAGATATTGGCAAAACTTAGGAAGCGACTTCGGGAAGAAATTTTTGTCCGAAATATTTGGATAAATTTTGACACAACGCAGGACTAATATCTAACAGACGTGCCGAATAAATTACCAGTGAACTTTCTGCAGTAATCTATCACTCAAAATAATCCAAACGTCATTGCTACGTGAAAAATCACGTAGCTCATTCCAAATTCATTTTGCAGGCTTTTCACTTGACTAAGGTAATAATTACTAGAGTATGGATAATCACCAAAAGGAGTACCGGTGATTGTTACTGTAGCTCCCAATCGCACTTACGTGGAAAACGCGTAGGCACTTGAATTCATTTTGATCACCTGCATATCGTGTTCATCCTCTGTTGTGCGCAAATTTAAAGATGGTGGCCGCTAGTTGTCCCAAGAGCTGATAGTCTTCATTTAAGATTGATTTCCAGGTACCGTATGCGTGAAAATGTTTGCACCATTGCGCTGCGTCAAAATTTAAAAAAATTGAAAAATTTCGGTTTTCATGTTTTTTATTTATTTAAAGGGGGTATGTTTTTTTGAGTCTTAAACTATGTTAATCGTCGATCGGGTGTCGTTTGCTGCAATTACGGCCTCCATCCGCTTTCGGAACGCACGGCAGGTCCTAATAATGTAGTGGGGGTCCATTTCTCTCCAGGTACGGGTCAATGTTTGTCGGAGGCTTGCTGTACTTGGGTGGCGTTTAGAACAGGCCTTGGCGCGCCATATTGAATAAGATCGGGGCTGGATGGCGGCCACATATCCTTTGCCCAGAACGGCAGATGTTCTTGCAACCACTTCTGAGTGCGGTTTGAGGTGTGGCACGAAGCCCCATCTTATTGAAACACAACATTTGGATTCGGGCCGTATTGTTCTTTGATCCACGGAAGGACATGCTTACTTAAAATCCCGATGTAAACCTCCGTGTTCACCTTGTCGCCTTCTGGAATGAACACCGGGTCCATTTTTTTTTGCCATCCAAATACCATAACGATGGCAGAATGCTTGGTCAGAAACACGTTGTAATATTCGTCGGGCACGTCTTTTAACGGGAGAGAACTAATATAGCGGTCGGTTCTGGAATTTGATACGGGATCGACGGTAAACATGCTCTCGTCGGTGAACAGGATTACCGTTTTTTTTTTCGCTTGAGGTAGTTCATGATCTTCTTACATCGCTCGACTCGTAGCTCCCGGATTCGGTTGGTAATCATGTGAGTTTTTTTTCGTGCTCTCGACTTCGCCCCGCAATCGTCCTTCACGATCTTCCGTACCGAAAAATCACTGATACCGTGTTCCTTCGCCATTTTCCGCATTGAACGCACTGGATTTGCCCGAATCTTCCGTTTGATGGCAGCGACAATCCTAGGGACCCGAGCTGACCTCGGACGACCTGTGGCCACCTTTGCGGATAGTTGTCCTTTCTTTTCTCGGTCTATAACCCTCTTCACGGTCCACTGGGACACTCCACCGGCGATTGAAATGTCTTTTTGCGACATTTGCGCGTGGGATAAATCACGAATCCGCTGCCACTTCGTCATGGTGGAACTGTCAAACTAGAGAAATCGGTTTCTTTTACTCGCAGCCTACTGTGGTATTAGTTATAGCTTACGTGCATGCAAAGAAAACCAAGGCTTTGTATGCACAGGTGCAACGAGCGCCTTATTTGTGCGATGGTGCAAACATTTTCACGCATACGGTAAATACGTGTTAGAAACCGGTGAATATCAATTTTCTATAGCTTATATCATATTTACTACAGCTAATGAAACGTTAAACACCAAATCCGACGAAACTTCAAGAACGGCACACTTTTTAATGGAACGGCCCTTAGCAAACTTGAGAGGAACTTCCGTTTTTTCTCATATGATCGTATCACCATGTATACCGGCGTATCACTCAGTGGATATTAGAGAAATTGTTACTGGCTGCTGTTGCTTGATTGAACACAATAAATAGTTTTATTCCATCAGTTTGTGTATTTCTTTTAAGTGAAAAAATATTCAATTGCAGGAGTCTATGGAAAACAGAATTGGGTTTTATGTAAATATTCCTATAACATTTAATAAAAAATACATCTAGGATCTATTGAAACACTCAGTAAAAGCTACGTGAAAATTCACGTAGCAGCTACATGAAACTTTGATAGAACTGACGACTTCTATTTGTTCATGCGTTCATTCAGTGGTACCAATGGTTAACGTAAGTGCTACGTGAAAAGTGCGATGGAAAAAAACCACGTATGTTTTCACGTAACAATGACGTTTGGATTATTTTGAGTGTACGGCTATAGAAGGAATCCTTAACCTGCCTCCTGAAAGAACATCATCAAAACTCCACTATATGCCTATATACTATAATATACTATAATAAGCCAAAGACGATTACAAATAACAACAAAAATTCAAAAAGTTTGTCATAAACTCGTCCAGGATTTCAATAGCAAGTACTAGTTTTGCTAGGAACCATTGCAGATATTATATTAGATATTCCAACATATAAACTATACATGTTTTCATTGATTACCTTTTGGCAGTTTTATACATGACAATGGTCAACTCTTTCTATACAAAAAACACGTTACTCTAATGAATTCTTGAACATTATGAGACGATAATAATTAATTAAAGATGATATCAGTGACTATTCCCTAACATCAAATCCACCTGTTTATGGAGCAACTCATATGAGTAAAACATATGCGATTTCTATAGTTTATTGTTTGCTTTATGATCTAAGTATTTAAAATTAGTCATTTTAAGGGTTGTAGATCAGATAAACCGTGTGGTCTCAGTCGCCACTGAGTGATATGATTGTTTTCAAAACCTAATTTAGTTATTGAAACGATCAATTGAAATATAAACATTTTAAGTATGCATGGAATTATTTTCTAAATCTTTATGCAAGACATTCATCGAATTTGGTTTGTCTCGAGTTCGCCAATAATCAGTTGTGTTCTAGAGTTACCGTTGTTTATTTGGAAGAAATGGTTTAACTTTACAGAAATTCTGTCGAAAATTTTGCTTGAGTGTTAATATTTCGTTCGTTTTTGAACTTGTAATTCTGTAAGGATTTTTTTTTTCAGAATACTTTGAAATAAATTCACGATTTTCACCACAGTTTTGTCTTCAACCAACATTTTTCCACCGATTTATTCCACAGATTTGTTGAGAAGTAGTAATTCTTCAAAATCTTTAATGAATTTTACCTGTTAGTTCATCATGAACAGGAATTATGCTAAACATTCTATCACGTGTACCATAGTTCATATATTTGATTTTTTTTTCGACTGAAATCAGAAATATAAAATAGTAACCTATATTAAGTAAATGATCGTCTCGTAAAATATGGTATGTGAAATCTCCAATGAGCCATCTTTTTGTCTCATTCCGGATAGCTTATTGCTTAAGATTTGAAATTACTGCAGTTCTTTACATTCTAAATTCACCCAATATGTAGATTGGCTACACATATAACGTATTTTCATTTCTAGTCATTTTAATGACTAAAACTTGTAATTTTGAAGACACTTCTAGGTCACTTTTTGGTCACTATTTTGATCATTTTGATCACTAAAGTCACTATTATTTTGCTGTCCAACTGCTACCAGCCCTGTTTGGGGTATCCTTTGATTCTTTTGAGCAGTGTTTTCAGCTTCAGTTATGTGTAACACCGAATGACACTAGAGGCAAAATAAATTTTGTATCATTTATGAAACATGGATATATATTAGAATTCTCTCCAACTCCAACAACGCTGAAATATAGTTATTTAGCTAGAGAAATTTACATTTTTAACAATAAACATAATTACACTCGTTAACTTCAAATTTGCAGGAAATGAGACGATAATACATTGCAGGAAAACAGAAATATTGAGTTTTATCGACTCTGATCTAGCAGTGTTGCTAACTATTTAATAAAATTGTTTTTATCGTCACTCTGTTCACCAGTGTTTTTAGCTTTATGGAGATTTTAGCTGGCAAGCTGTAAAGAAGGGTCGATCTCAAATGGGATGCAGTGTTAAAATGAAAAAGATTGGAATTTATTGAAAAAATACTACTTCCTAGAACTCTATGGATTATTGAAAGCCCACAACAGCTTTACCCACTACATTGGTCAGCAAACACAATGTTGCAACGGAAGAAATCCGCATCATCGATGCAATTACTAGTGCACCGCAAAATCCTTCTCCGGAAACCCGTGATGCTGCAGCCACACAATCTCCCCAATGGCTGCTTAATCACCCCGACAGAGCTCTTCACTTCATATCCGGTATTTTACAATTGGATCACGTTCGTTCGTCGCCATTATCTTTTCGTCCAATACGACCCTCAATGTCACTCAATTGACTGTTTAACGAGAAACTTGCGACGATCGACGCGCCACCATAATTCATACAACGGAGGGTATTAGAACTAACTTGGAGGTGATGATTTCGCAATTTGGAGGTTAACATCACCTCCAAACACTAGCGATTTTGCGGTGGGAAGTTGACGTTTGATCACGAATAGGATACAGTACACCACGTAACATCAAGCTTTTCCCGGATCGTCGAGAGTAGCTCAAATCCAGCTCAATTCCCTCCGCCGTTCGCCTGACAATGAATCTGGCGGTTTCGAACGAAACACATAAGTACATACACATATTCTCGTCAACAAATCCCACTGCAGCAGAAAAGCTCAAATCGACCGCCACCTCCTTCCACACGGGGCCAATGATAATCCCTTTAGAATTAAAAAATAAAATCTACTGATCCGCCATAAAAATCATTTGCTCGCTGCTATCGAATGGTGACTTGTTCGAATCGATGCAACACACTTCTGTGTGATAATTTTGATACAACACATTTTAATCCTGGCGGCAATTACCAGCTTGATGAGAAGTATCAACTAGAAGCTGAAATTATTCCACAAAATAGATTGTATTAGCGGTTTTGGATTGGATTTGGATTGGATTGGATTTGGATTGGAATTGGATTGGATTTGGATTGGATTTGGATTGGATTTGGATTTGGATTGGATTTGGATTGGATTTGGATTGGATTTGGATTGGATTTGGATTGGATTTGGATTGGATTGGATTGGATTTGGATTGGATTTGGATTGGATTTGGATTGGATTTGGATTGGATTTGGATTGGATTTGGATTGGATTTGGATTGGATTTGGATTGGATTTGGATTGGATTTGGATTGGATTTGGATTGGATTTGGATTGGATTGGATTGGATTGGATGGATTTGGATTGGATTTGGATTGGATTTGGATTGGATTTGGATTGGATTTGATTGGATTTGGATTGGATTTGGATTGGATTTGGATTGGATTTGGATTGGATTTGGATTGGATTTGGATTGGATTTGGATTGGATTTGGATTGGATTTGGATTGGATTGGATTGGATTGGATTGGATTGGATTTGGATTTGGATTTGGATTGGATTTGGATTGGATTTGGATTGGATTTGGATTGGATTTGGGGATTGGATTTGGATTGGATTTGGATTGGATTTGGATTGGATTTGGATTGGATTTGGATTGGATTTGGATTGGATTTGGATTGGATTTGGATTGGATTTGGATTGGATTTGGATTGGATTTGGATTGGATTTGGATTGGATTTGGATTGGATTTGGATTGGATTTGGATTGGATTTGGATTGGATTTGGATTGATTTGGATTGGATTTGGATTGATTGGATTGGATTTGGATTGGATTTGGATTGGATTTGGATTGGATTTGGATTGGATTTGGATTGGATTTGGATTTGGATTTGGATTGGATTTGGATTGGATTTGGATTGGAATTTGGATTTGATTGGATTTGGATTGGATTTGGATTGGATTTGGATTGGATTTGGATTGGATTTGGATTGGATTTGGATTGGATTTGGATTGGATTTGGATTGGATTTGGATTGGATTTGGATTGGATTTGGATTGGATTTGGATTGGATTTGGATTGGATTTGGATTGGATTTGGATTGGATTTGGATTGGATTTGGATTGGATTGGATTGGATTTGGATTGGATTTGGATTGGATTTGGATTGGATTTGGATTGGATTTGGATTGGATTTGGATTGGATTTGGATTGGATTTGGATTGGATTTGGATTGGATTTGGATTTGGATTGGATTTGGATTGGATTTGGATTGGATTTGGATTGATTGGATTGGATTTGGATTGGATTTGGATTGGATTTGATTGGATTTGGATTGGATTTGGATTGGATTTGGATTGGATTTGGATTGGATTTGGATTGGATTTGGATTGGATTTGGATTGGATTTGGATTGGATTTGGATTGGATTTGGATTGGATTTGGATTGGATTTGGATTGGATTTGGATTGGATTTGGATTGGATTTGGATTGGATTGGATTGGATTTGGATTGGATTTGGATTGGATTTGGATTGGATTTGGATTGGATTTGGATTGGATTTGGATTGGATTGGTTGGATTGGATTTGGATTGGATTTGGATTGGATTTGGATTGGATTTGGATTGGATTTGGATTGGATTTGGATTGGATTTGGATTGGATTTGGATTGGATTTGATTGGATTTTGGATTGGATTTGGATTTGATTGGATTTGGATTGGATTTGGATTGGATTTGGATTGGATTTGGATTGGATTTGGATTGGATTTGGATTGGATTTGGATTGGATTTGGATTGGATTTGGATTGGATTTGGATTGGATTTGGATTGGATTTGGATTGGATTTGGATTGGATTTGGATTGGATTTGGATTGGGATTGGATTGGATTTGGATTGGATTGGATTGGATTTGGATTGGATTTGGATTGGATTTGGATTGGATTTGGATTGGATTTGGATTGGATTTGGATTGGATTTGGATTGGATTTGGATTGGATTGGATTGGATTTGGATTGGATTTGGATTGGATTTGGATTGGATTTGGATTGGATTTGGATTGGATTTGGATTGGATTTGGATTGGATTTGGATTGGATTTGGATTGGATTTGGATTGGATTTGGATTGGATTTGGATTGGATTTGGATTGGATTTGGATTGGATTTGGATTGGATTTGGATTGGATTTGGATTGGATTGGATTGGATTTGGATTGGATTTGGATTGGATTTGGATTGGATTTGGATTGGATTTGGATTGGATTTGGATTGGATTTGGATTGGATTTGGATTGGATTTGGATTGGATTGGATTTGGATTGGATTTGGATTGGATTGGATTGGATTTGGATTGGATTTGGATTGGATTTGGATTTGGATTGGATTTGGATTGGATTTGGATTGGATTTGGATTGGATTTGGATTGGATTTGGATTGGATTTGGATTGGATTTGGATTGGATTTGGATTGGATTTGGATTGGATTTGGATTGGATTTGGATTGGATTTGGATTGGATTTGGATTGGATTTGGATTGGATTTGGATTGGATTTTGGATTGGATTTGGATTGGAATTTGGATTGGATTTGGATTGGATTTGGATTGGATTTGGATTGGATTTGGATTGGATTGGATTGGATTTGGATTGGATTTGGATTGGATTTGGATTGGATTTGGATTGGATTTGGATTGGATTTGGATTGGATTTGGATTGGATTTGGATTGGATTTGGATTGGATTTGGATGGATTTGGATTGGATTTGGATTGGATTTGGATTGGATTCTGGATTGGATTTGATTGGAATTTGGATTGGATGTGGATTGGATTGGATTGGATTGGATTGGATTTGGAATTGGGACTTTGGATTGGATTTGGGATTGGATTTGGATTGGGATTTGGATTGGATTTACGATTGGATTTGGATTGGGAATTTGGATTGGATTGGATTGGATTGGATTTTGGATTGGATTTGGATTGGATTTGGATTGGATTTGGATTGGATTTGGATTGGATTTGGATTGGATTGGGATTGGATTGGATTGGGATTTGGAATTGGGAGTTGGATTGGGATTTGGATTGGATTTGGCATTGGATTTGGGATTGGATTGGGATTGGATTTGGATTGGGATTTGGATTGGATGTGGATTGGATTGGATGGATTGATTGGATTTGGATTGGATTTGGATTGGATTTGGATTGGATTTGGATTGGATTTGATTGGATTTGGATTGGATTTGGATTGGATTTGGATTGGATTTGGATTGGATTTGGATTGGATTTGGATTGGATTTGGATTGGATTTGGATTGGATTTGGATTGGATTTGGATTGGATTTGGATTGGATTTGGATTGGATTTGGATTGGATTTGGGATTGGATTTTGGATTGGATTTGGATTGGATTTGGATTGGATTTGGATTGGATTTGGATTGGATTTGGATTGGGATTGGATTGGATTGGATTTTGGATTGGATTGGATTTGGAATTGGATTTGGATTGGCTTTGGATTGGATTTGGATTGGATTTGGATTGGATTTGGATTGGATTTGGATTGGATTTTGGATTGGATTTGATTGGATTTGGATTGGATTTGGATTGGATTTGGATTGGATTTGGATTGGATTTGGATTGGATTTGGATTGGATTTGGATTGGATTTGGATTTGGATTGGATTGGGGGATTTGGATTGGATTTGGATTGGATTTTGGATTGGGATTTGGATTGGGATTTGGATTGGATATTTGGATTGGATTTTGGGATTGGATTTGGATTGGATTTGGATTGGATTTGGAATTGGGATTTGGATTGGATTTGGATTGGATTTGGGATTGGAATTTGGATTGGATTTGGGATTGGATTTGGATTGGATTTGGATTGGGATTTTTGGATATTTGGGATTTGGATTGGATTTGGATTGGATTTTGGATTGGATTGGATTGGATTTTGGATTGGATTTGGATTGGATTTGGATTGGATTTTGGATTGGATTTGGATTTGGATTGGGATTTGGATTGGGATTTGGGATTGGATTTGGATTGGATTTGGATTGGATTTGGATTGGATTTGGATTGGATTTGGATTGGGATTTGGATTGGATTTGGATTGGATTTGGATTGGATTTGGATTGGATTTGGATTGGATTTGGATTGGATTTGGATTGGATTTGGATTGGTATTTGGATTGGATTTGGATTGGATTTGATTGGATTTGGTGGATTTGGATTGGATTTGGATTGGATTTGGATTGGATTTGGATTGGATTTGGATTGGATTTGGATTGGATTTGGATTGGATTTGATTGGATTTGGATTGGATTTGGATTGGATTTGGATTGGATTTGGATTGGATTTGGATTGGATTGATTGGATTTGGATTGGATTTGGATTGGATTTGGATTGGATTTGATTGGATTTGGGATTGGATTTGGATTGGATTTGGATTGGATTTGGATTGGATTTGGATGGATTTGGATTGGATTTGGATTTGGATTGGATTTGGATTGGATTTGGATTGATTTGGATTGGATTTGGATTGGATTTGGATGGATTTGGATTGGATTTGGATTGGATTTGGATTGGATTTGATTGGATTTGGATTGGATTTGGATTGGATTTGATTGGTTTGGATTGGATTTGGATGGATTTGGATTGGATTTGGATTGGATTTTGGATTGGATTTTGGATTGGAATTTGGATTGGATTTGGATTGGATTTGGATTGGATTTGGATTGGATTTGGATGGATTTGGATTGGATGGATTGGATTTGGATTGGATTTGGATTGGATTTGATTGGATTTGGATTGGATTTGGATTGGATTTGGATTGGATTTGGATTGGATTTGGATTGGATTTGGATTGGATTTGGATTGGATTTGGATTATTGGATTGGATTGGATTGGATTTGGATTGGAATTTGGATTGGATTTGGATTGGAATTGGATTGGATTTGGATTGGATTTGGATTGGATTTGGATTGGATTTGATTGGATTTGGATTGGATTTGGATTTGGATTTGGATTTGGATTTGGATTTGGATTGGATTTGGATTATGGATTGGATTTGGATTGGATTTGGATTGGATTTGGATTGGATTGGATGGATGGATTTTGGATTTGGATTTGGATTGGATTTGGATTGGATTTGGATTGGATTTGGATTGGATTTGGATTGGATTTGGATTGGATTTGGATTGGATTTGGATTGGATTTGGATTTGGATTGGATTTGGATTGGATTTGGATTGGATTTGGATTGGATTTGGATTGGATTTGGATTGGATTTGGATTGGATTTGGATTGGATTTTGGATTGGATTTGGATTGGATTTGGATTGGATTTGGATTGGATTTGGATTGGATTTGGATTGGATTTGGATTGGATTTGGATTGGATTTGGATTGGATTTGATTGGATTGGATTGGATTTGGATTGGATTTGGATTTGGATTGGATTTGGATTGGATTTGGATTGGATTTGGATTGGATTTGGATTGGATTTGGATTGGATTTGGATTGGATTTGGATTGGATTTGGATTGGATTTGGATTGGATTTGGATTGGATTTGGATTGGATTTGGATTGGATTGGATTGGATTTGGATTGGATTTTGGATTGGATTTGGATTGGATTTGGATTGGATTTGGATTGGATTTGGATTGGATTGGATTGGGATTGGATTTGGATTGGATTTTGGATTGGATTTGGATTGGATTTGGATTGGATTTGGATTGGATTTGGATGGATTTGGATTGGGATTTTGGATGGATTTGGATTGGATTTGGATTGGATATGGATTGGATTTTGGATTGGATTTGATTGATTTGGATTGGATTTGGATTGGATTTGGATTGGGATTTGGATTGGATTTGGATTGGATTGGATTTGGATTGGATTGGTTGGATTGGATTTGGATTGGATTTGGATTGGATTTGGATTGGATTTGGATTGGATTTGGATTGGATTTGGATTGGATTGGATTGGATTTGGATTTGGATTGGATTGGATTGGATTTGGATTGGATTTGGATTTGGATTGGATTTTGGATTGGATTTGGATTGGATTTGGATTGGATTTGGATTGGATTTGGATTGGATTTGGATTGGATTTGGATTGGATTTGGATTGGATTTGGATTGGATTTGGATTGGATTTGGATTGGATTTGGATTGGATTTGGATTGGATTTGGATTGGATTTGGATTGGATTTGGATTGGATTTGGATTGGATTTGGATTGGATTTGGGATTGGATTTGGATTGGATTTGGATTGGATTTGGATTGGGATTTGGATTGGATTTGGATTGGATTTGGATTTGGATTGGATTTGGATTGGATTTTGGATTGGATTTGGATTGGATTTGGATTGGATTGGATTTGGATTTGGATTTGGATTGGATTGGATTGGATTGGATTTGGATTGGATTGGATTTGGATTGGATTTAGGACTGGATTGGCTGTGGATTTGGATTGGATTTTGGATGATGGATTTGGATTGGATTGGATTGGATTTTGATTGGATTTGGATTAGATGATCTTGGATAAGGATTATTTTGGATAAATTGGATTTTGGATTGGATTTGATTGGCATTTGGATTTAAGGATTGGATTTGTGATTAAGATTGGATTTGGATTGGATTTTGGATGGATTGGTGGATTTGGATGGATTGGATTGGATTGGATTGGATTTGAGAGCTTGGAATTTGGATTGGAATTTGGATTGGATTCGGGATTGGATTTGAATTGGATTTCGGATGGATTTGGATTGGATATTGGATTGGATTTGATTGGATTGGATTTAGATTTGGATTGGTATTAAGGATTGGATTCTGGGTGATTAAGATTGGATTTGGATTGGATTTGGATTGGATTTGGATTAAGGATGGGATTTGGATTAAGAGGATTTGGGATTGGATTTGGATTTGGCATTGGATTGGCATTGATGGATTTGGATTGGATTGGATTTGGATTGGATTTGGATTGGATTTGGATTGGATTTGGATTGGATTTGGATTGGATTTGAGATTGGATTTGGATTGATTTGGATTGGATTTGAGATTGGATTTGGATTTGGATTTGGATTGGATTGATTGGATTGATTGGATTTGGGATTGGATTTGGATTGGATTTGGGATTGGATTTGGATTGGATTTGGATTGGATTGGATTGGGATTTGGATTGGATTTGGATTGGATTTGGATGGATTTGATGGATTTGGATTGGATTGGATGGATTTGGATTGGATTTGGATTGGATTTGGATTGGATTTGGATTGGATTTTTGGATTGGAATTTGGATTGGATTTGGATTGGATTTGGATTGGATTTGGATTGGATTTGGATTGGATTTGGATTGGATTTGGATTGGATTTGGATTGGATTTGGATTGGATTTGGAGTTGGATTTGGATGATTGGATTTTGGATTGGATTTGGATTGGATTTGGATTGGATTTGGATTGGATTTGGATTGGATTTGGATTGGATTTGGATTGGCATTTGGATTTGGATTGGATTGGATATTGGATTGGATTTGGATTGGATTTGGATTGGATTTGGATTGGATTTGGATTGGATTTTGGATTGGATTTGGATTGGATTTGGATTGGATTTGGATTGGATTTGGATTGGATTTGGATTGGATTATGGATTGGGGATTTGGATTGGATTTGGATTGGATTTGGATTGGATTTGGATTGGATTTGGATTGGATTGGATTTGGATTGGATTTGGATTGGATTTGGAATTGGATTTGGATTGGATTTGGATTGGATTTGGATTGGATTTGGATTTGGATTTTGGATTGGATTTTGGATTGGATTTGGATTGGATTTGGATTGGATTGGATTTGGATTGGATTTTGGATTTGGATGATTGGATTGGATTTGGATTGGATTTGGATTGGATTTGGATTGGATTTGGATTGGATTTGGATTTGGATTTGGATTGGATTTTGGATTGGATTTGGATTGGATTTTGGATTGGATTTGGATTGGATTTGGATTTGGATTTGGATTGGATTGGATTTGGATTTGGATTGGATTTGGATTGGATTTGGATTGGATTTGGATTGGATTTGGATTGGATTTGGATTGGATTTGGATTGGATTTGGATTGGATTTGGATGGATTTGGATTGGATTTGGATTGGATTTGGATTGGATTTGGATTGGAATTGGATGGATTGGATTTGGATTGGATTTTGGATTGGATTTGGATTGGATTTGATTGGATTTGGATTGGATGGGATTTGGATGGATTTGGATTGGAGTTTGGATTGGATTTGGATTGGGAATGTTTGGATTGGATTTGATGGATTTGGATTGGATTTGGATTGGATTTGATTGGATTTGGATTGGATTTGGATTGGATTTGGATTGGATTTGGATTGGATTGGATTGGTATTTGGATTGGATTTGGATTGGATTTGGATTGGATTTGGATTGGATTTGATTGGATTTGGATTGGATTGGTTGGATTGATTGGATTGGATTGGATTTGGATTGGATTTGGATTGGATTGGATTGGATTTGGATTGGATTTGATTGGATTTGGATTGGATTTGGATTGGATTTGGATTGGATTTGGATTGGATTTGGATTGGATTTGGATTGGATTTGGATTGGATTTGGATTGGATTTGATTGGATTTGGATTGGATTTGGGATTGGATTTGGATTGGGATTTTGGATTGGATTTGGATTGGATTTGGATTGGGATTTGGATTGGATTTGGATTGGATTTGGCATTGGATTTGGATTGGTTTGGAATGGATTTGGATTTGGGATTTGGATTGGATTTGGATTGGACTTTGGAATTGGATTTGGATTGGATTTGATTGGAATTTGGAATTGGATTTGGATTGGATTTGGATTGGATTTGGGAATTGGATTTTGGATTAAGATTGGATTTGGGATTGGATTTGGATTAAGATTGGATTTGGAATTGGATTTGGATTGGATTTGGATTGGATTTGGATTGGATTTTGGATTGGATTTTGGATTGGATTTTGGGATTGGATTTGGATTGGATTTGGATTGGGATTTGGATGGAATTTGGATTAGATTTGAACCTGTGGTTCACCTGTATTAAGTCGGAAACCAATTAAAACTTGTCAAAAGGACCATTCAATATATTTTAAAGTGTGTTTCTAAAATTATACACACTAAACTCTATGTATATTAATTTCTACGATTACTTTCGAAATACATTGTACGTCTTCCGTTTTTCTCGAACGTGTAAAACAGCATATTGCCTCATACTTTGGCATTGAAATGGTATCAAAAGTACGTCTCGTATCTTGGCTGAAAGGAAAAAAAGCAGCGCTAAATTTCAACTTTTTGTACCCCTCCCCCCCCCCCCCCCTTTGTCACGTTTTTTGTATGAGTCCTCCGAAAATTTTGTAAGGGTTGTCACGCTTGGCTTGACCCCCCCCCCTTGGAGTGTGACGTAATTTGTACATGACCCCTATCATGAATAAGGTGCAAAAACGATTCCATACTGTCTCGTCTTTCCACTCTTTCTCTTCCGATTGCTCGCTCGTCGCCTGCTTTGATTACGTGTTGTAGATGTAGTGCTTATTGCTGTGTTACCAGGGGCAACGTTTCGAACTTGGCTTTCATGCCAAATTAATATGATTTACAGTGACCCCACGCAGTTGAATCACCAACAATTTATGAATCAGCTGACTTCAAAAGACAAAATTATTATCAAACTTGTCACAAAACATCACAGAATTATTTTTACTTATAAGAAACTATGTGTAAAAATAATGCTGTGATGTTTTGTGACAAGTTTGATAATAATTTTGTCTTTTGAAGTCAGCTGATTCATAAATTGTGGGTGATTCAACTGCGTGGGATCACTGTAATATTTGGTTTCTTTTTGAAGAAACGAAAGGGGTAAGACAATCGAGATTTTGTCCTTGAATGGAACGTGGTAGCAGGAGCGGACAGGAGAGGATTTTTGACATTTGACTTGTTCATTTGGTCGTAAAGTGAAGTGCGTATTTGATTCCATCTCCAGGTAGCTCTGATTTTTTATGGAGACAACGAGAATGATACAGTTGAATAATTGAATCTTATGAAATTACTAAGATGCCACACTCTTGAGTTTAAGTGTGGTGACAGACCAGATGAATGTTCAGTCAGTCTTTACTGTAGCTCTTTTGACTGATAGATCTGATTTGAAACTTTTTAATAATTTTAGTAAATTTTAGCATGTTTCAAGCCATGGAACATTTACCAAAAGAGAATTTACTGTCAACATTTCTGGTTTCAAAATCGTTTCAAACTTTCACAACTTTATTTAAATATTGTATCGAATGCTTGTTTAAATGTATTTCTTGAAAACCCCACATAAATTCACATCGCATTCCTCAAATCCAAACAAAACAAGAGTCTGTGACAGACAAAAGTACATCCGGAAACCCACTCGTGACAAACAGCCCCCCGGTACCGAAATCAGTGCCATCTGCTGATACATTAATCATGAAATTAAATAATGATAAAATATTCATGCCAAGCCGAAACATGAGCCAAAAAATTTGTTCGTACATTCGATTCACTGCGTGCTTCACACCTCCGTCCCCTACCATCCATAAGTGCTCTCTCCATCATCCACTGGGATTCCAATTTTCACAGTTTATCAACGGTTAATCACCGAAAGCGAAATGTGTGTGTATGTGGCGATTGTTTCTTCCTTTGTGTCGCGTGAATTTCACTCATTCCCATCGCCATTTTTTTTTTGTTTTTGTCACAGCGGGCGGATTAATCGTGTCATAGGCAGCGCAGCAGTTATCAACAATTCTGAAGGGACGGCACGCGGTTGATACGGTCGGAATCACTTGAACGGCCTATGACGATCGGGACGGCGTGGCTTGCAATGTCCGGTGCTGCTCTGGAGAGGGCTCGCGCGATTATTGGTTGACAGGCTCGTTTCCGCAGTTGGAAAATAATTTTCAGCATAAATTTGTCGGCCCGAGTGGAACCACCTGCGGGGCGGCGGCCGGTCGAATTGAAGCGCTTATTACGTGCCACTCCGAAAGTGGGGTGGATGAAGTTTTATAAATCTTCCATAGTGAACCCCCCGAAATGGTTTCAATGAACCCTTTCTGTTTTGTTGGAGCTATAATAACATAAATATTCAATTTATCAAAAGACCAATTTGATTATTGAAATTTCGCTGAAAATCATCGAGAGTAATGCTATAAAGTTTGACGGCCTCTGCCTGCGTTGTTTGCTGTGTTCGATACTCTTAACCATTTTTGCTTCTTCATACTCCTGATATATGACTAGCAAGTATATATTGTATGAAGCATTTTAGTTTATAACTTGCATTTGGAAAAATGTTAACCAATTTGATTCGTCAAATGCTTAAAAAAGACATTTCTTATTTTTAAAGATCCCTCCAGGTATTCTATCAGGGATTCAAACAACGCTGATGATGAACCATGTCGTACTATGCATTCTTACAGTTAGCTTCGATATTTCATTTCCAGAAGACAAAAAGTTATTTTATTAAATATTTTTCTACCATCACCTTCTATCGTCCTCACGGCAAGACTGACTGCTCCTCCTCGGTACGTCATTACATTCCCAAGGTCCGGAAATAAATGAAAGATTATCACTCATCCGAAGTGAGTGTCCATAAAAATGGCCCTTGAGGAGACCGACACCGGGATAACAAACTAAATGTCCTCTTATCCCACCTTTTTACTTACAGCGTCCAACCTGAACGATTGGCCAACGAAAAAAAGGAGAGGAACTCCTGCCATAAAGCATGGCCCGACGACTGAAAAGTTTCCGTAGTACAAAAGGCAAAAAAGTTAAGGCTCTTCCAGGCAAAGCAGCGTTGGGAATCCTAGACACAAAAGCACAAAAGGAAAGCACCTCGTCATTTTTCATCAGTTTCGTTTTAATGAAGGAATATTTATTCTCATAAGCACCTTTTCTGCTCTTGTCTTTGCCTTCCTTCTTGGCCACCTCACTCAACTTGGCCATGACACCGCAATGTAATGAACAGATGGGCGAACGACGAAACAAACGGACGGGCGGACGGACGGTCAGACAGATTTTCCCTCGTTTTCCGGTGTCATCATCTCGGGCTGTTGCTTCATCATTTTACTAGGAGCGAAAATAGGTATACCTATAGGTTGGAACTACGTATAATCCGGACCCAGAGGTGTCAGAAACAGTCAATGCACAGTGGTCCAGCAAGACTTACGTTTTGTTGCAGTATGATATTTATTGATTGGATAATGTGCAAATAAATTATGAAAGAAATTCATTGAAACCTGGTTTTAAACTCCTTAGGGATCCAAAGTTTTTTTTTGGGTTGATCAACTGGATGGAGCAAGTGGTGAAATTGCTATCATTGTTCATAGGCGTATGGAACATCAACATTTTTCGCCATTTGAAATCAAAGTTTTTGAACCATTGGGTGTTTCTGTTGAAACACGGCTTGGTAAATATAATTTCATAGCTGCCTATTTGCCTTTTCAATGCTCTGGGCAGCTAGGTAATTTGCTTCAAACTGACTTGCGTAAATTGACACGCAATGAATAATTTTTTTTGTCATTGGTAGCTTTGCCGCAAAACATCGCTCATGGAATAATTCGCAAAGCAATTCCAACGGCAGCATTTTATCTGATAAGTGCTCTTCAGAATATTTATCAATTCAATAACCTGATAGCCTTACTTGTTTTTCCGCTTCTAGAATCCCTTCTACGATTAATTAGGTTTTAACTGAATCTAGTCACTGGTAACTCACATTGATTTCGATTCTGATCATGTCCCCTAGACTGGCCCTTAAACAAAAAAGTTATAAAACTCAACGGGGCACCCTCTAGATATAAACCTTAGGGTAAGAAAACAACTCTCTCAAAATTTCAACACAACTGGTTGTTCTACCAGCAGGCGCATTCAATTTGAAGTTTGTATGGGATTTTCGTCTCAAATTGATCATATGTCACTGTGTTGTTCCGTATACAATTTGATCGCGTTCAATTGAGCCCAGAATGACGAATACACTAGCTAATATCATAATGAACATAATTGCAGAAGGTTGTACCTGGCTTTAATCTCATTTTCATTAACCTTTCAGTTGTTGAAAGTTATGCTTAGATCAGCACTCCCGCACAATCACTTATATGCATGCGCCTGGGCAGCAGCTCGCCCAGCGTCATAGGTGGCTATGATGCGTTTAGTGGCTTCCTCCAAGCTACATCGAAGACATACGAAGCAGTATTGCATGATCTACTTCAGATTGTTAAAACACCAACTTTATCAATTTTAATCATGATACAACCTTCTACATTATTGTTCGCTATTATATCAAGTAGTGTTGTTGACATTTTGGGTCCCATTGAACGCGATCAACAATTTTCCTGAACCAAGCAGTAGATGATTTGCTGTTTTTCATATGTTCGAACTGAAAATCCCATATTAATTTTGATTCAAATGCGCCAGCTCATGGAACAACCAAATAAGCTGATTTTTTCAAAAAGGCTTCCTCTAACCCCAAGGAATAATCCTGGAGGGTGCCCCGTGGAATCGTACAACTTTATTTTTCCCCCATACTGAGCTGGACCAGTCTAATGTCCCTGTTACATTTCAAATATCCCAAAAAGCGAGTCTCAATCCTATCAACTCCACTTTCAATTATTTACGAACTGTTACTTGGGAGTCGGATGACTTGGGAGACCTGAGTACTGGCGAGCTAAATTCCTGTCGGTAATGGCCTTCGACCGACGATGGTGTGGGAAATTGGGCCGAATATGTGGGCCGAAGCTGTCGACTGATCGGGTATATTATCCGGTTTCTTCAGCGGTATCTGGTCCTAATTTGGACTGGGCGCCTTCAAAATGTTTGTGTAAAGCACTATTGGGTCCTAAGGGCATAAAAGGGTTATGGTAGGTTTAGGGTTAGGGTTAGGTGCATGGGCTACTGGGTTTATTGCTAGGTAATTATTCCTAATTGGTAAAATAACTTACCTGATTCACTTATTTTAACGTGTTAATAAATACACCGTTTAATGCAATCGGTCAAATGTCGGACAATCAGTGTCAACAACCAGCATTGAACCTTCGACCTACAGATTCCAACACAAAAATGCTATTCAGTCGGCTATGCTTCACAGAAGGAAAAAAAATTAAATAAGAGCAGCATGTCATTCGATGTCTGAGGCTACTTATTGCTCTTAAGAGGTTGACCATATATACCAATTTCTTGTGTTATATTTAATTCGGCATTATTCAGTTGATCAGGAATTGTCCACACCTCAATTTGGAATTATTATGGTATAAAAATATAGTTAAAAACGATAAAAAAACCTTATTGGGGTATTCGAAAGCTACTGATGACTCCTCAAAGCATAATACTACAGTCAAACCTCCATGAGTCGATATCTGAAGGGACCATCGACTCAAGAAAATATCCAGTCATGGAACATGAATTTGTTATATAGAGCTCTTTCATATCTTATTTATGTCTGGTTTGTTATACCTTGGTTTTGTATTTAATTGACAGTGGCACTTATCAAAATGAAAAGCGGTTCCATGCCAATTGAAATCTCTTTCGATGACTAAGTATGTAAAATATTCCCGACTTGATATGTCTACTGGATTTCATTTTCGACTTACATTGTAGCCGATGTTGGATCAATGCTGGGTTGACATCAGGTTCAAACATGTTGATGTTGGGTAAATGATGTTGGTCCAATGTCGGATTAAATGTCACCAATGTAGACGATTGTCTGACATTTCTCCGAAAACCATTTCGTCGAACGATTTCTTCCCGAGCTTTTTCTCCCGAAAACCGTTTCCCCGAATGAACAATTTCCACGAATGTACTGTTTCCCCGAAAGCTTTTTCCAAAGACATTTTTTTTATTATCGGACTATATGCAGCGGAGTTCCATTTAGGGGCCTTCAAAATTAAGGTGAACGCCGTCTAAATGTAAGGCGCTATTGTGAAATCGACATTAGTTTACTGAAAATTATCTAGAGGACTTCCGGTGATTTGTCATTGAAGTGGAGGTATTAGCTGGTGAAGTAGCTCTGGAAATCAATGACTCATATACAGCTTCAATTGAGTATTCTAGCAAAATTCGGACATTTTCCTAATTTTGTTTTTCTGTGTTTGGATTGATTTTGATATTCCTAATGAAAAAGAGAAAAGCCTTAAAAATCAATAAATTTGCCCAAAGTTTGCTTCAAATAAATTACAAAATGAACTCCAAAGATTTCTTCAGGAGTTAATTTTGTGATTTTCAAGAACTTCATTAGGATTTCGTTTTAGATACTTTCAAAAATAAGTAATATTTTTCTAAGGATAACCATAGAAGCTACCTCAGATTTTTTTTTATCT
Source organism: Aedes aegypti (assembly GCF_002204515.2). Lineage (NCBI taxonomy): Eukaryota > Metazoa > Arthropoda > Insecta > Diptera > Culicidae > Aedes > Aedes aegypti. The sequence goes on from NC_035109.1 coordinate 376,103,261, forward strand.
TTATTAACGAGATTTTTAGCCCTGGGCTAGTTCATCTCGGGACCAACGGCTTTACTTCCCTTTCGAAGGAAGTCGTCACTGAAATATTTTTAGTGACTATCTCGGGGATGGGATTCGATCCCAGGTCCTCGGCGTGAGAGGCGTGTGTTCTAACCACTACACCAGGTCCATCCCCTACCTCAGATTTTTTTAAAAGAAAATAATAAGTACTCCCGGAATGTACCCAATGATTTTATCATCGGTTTCTCAAAACTTTTACCAAGATTCCCGTTGACAATATCTTCAAGATTTCAAATAGTATATTCTCAAACCTTTATCTTGAATTTCTTTCAAAACTATCGTTCAGATTTCGACAAGAAAATTTCTTCAGGAATCACTCCAGAGATTACTCCTAAAATTCCTTCAATGAATATTGTAGAAGTTCTTAGAGAAATTTCCCAAAGATCAATCATTTGCCAGGAATATCTCCAGAAGAGGACTTTTTTTTTATAAATATATGGTGAAATTTTTCAAAAATCTGGGAAATGTTTCAGAAGGGAATAACAAATTAACATTCTCATTAAAATTGAATGTTAACCATGATGAACTCCTACAAAGTTCTCTGAAAGAACTCCTGGGCTCCTAAAGAAGTCTTGTAGGATTGCGTAGATAAATTGCTTAGATGATTGTAATAACTAGAATAATTACTGTAGTATTAGCTGGTGTGGAATCTCAGATAAACTTTTGAAGAAGCCATGAGGATTTAACTTGGAAAGTACACTACAGGAGTAATTTCGCATGAAATGTTGGATGAATCTTTAGAGAAATTTCTGAAGGAGCATCATGAGCAATCTTAGGTCATATTTGAAGAAGAATTCCTGAAAGAGTGTTAAATATATTTCCTCGGATAATCCCTGGAGGAATTTTTGGAGCATTTCCTAGGGTAAATGTTGATGAATCCTCAAAGGCATACAAATAAGAAATCCTGAAATGCAAACTTTAGAAAATTGCAGCTGCTACTGATTTCATCAGAAATTTGCCCTTCTTTTATTAGAAGGCTGTTCTTTATAGATAAATATATCAATAAAAATTAACAGAGCAACTGTAACTATATTCCATTTTTTTCTGGTAATTATATGCTATTACTTCAAATGTCATTGTTAGAAGAAATACTACAGATTTTGAAGCTTAGATCCAACATGTTTAATGCTTTCGATCTACTCTCACTTTTTTTTTAAATAGGCGATTTTTTCTATTTCTTTTGGTATTATTAGCATATTCAGTATTTATTACTAACATGCTCACTGTATTTGACGTTCTCGACTAGATGACTCGTTTAGGAACGTTTCGGGAAAATTGTTTCTATCCAAGGCAAAAAAAGATTTTTATCAGGAAAACTGATATTGATTGTCAGAAACAGTGTTGTGAAAAACTCAATTTCTCACAACTCACGCTTGAGATTTTTCATGCGTGAGTTGTCAATCATGCAACTCAGCAGTCAAAAAATCATGGATGAGTTGGCTCACCTTTTTGACTCATTGTCTCGTATTTCCACAGTTTACTCACACACGGCAATAATTTCTTGTTAGTCTGGTAAAATTATAGTAATCCTTTCTAACGTAAACAACAACATTCGGATTTCACGAGTTTTTGCCGGGTTTTGCGACTGAATCATTTTTTACGGTTTGAGTTGATTGAGTTGATTTTGCATCAAAATTTCAAGCGTGATATTTGCGAAGCAGATCTCTAATGAGTTTGCTCTCACGGGAGAGCGTATTGATTGAGATTTTGAGTGTGAGTCTATCAACACTGGTCAGAAAATCGATAAAGAAGCATGTTCTCTGTTAGAAGTATCTAGAAGGAAGACTCAAGGTTCAATTATGTAGTGCAAGATACAATAGATTCTAAGGATCAATGGGCTCACTGTAGCTAATGCCTGATATAGTATAATGAAATTACATTTAATCTAGTGCGCGTAAGTTATGAGGACATTTGGCCGAATAAGGTATCTTTGCATAATAATACGAAGCAATGTGAGAGAACAGCCTATTATTAAAAAAGGGAAAATTTAAATTGAAATGTCATCAGCTCAGTGCCACTAAATATTGGAACAATATAAAGTATATAAAAACAGCCTATTATTCTAAGAAGGCAAAACTAACCCGAATGTTCATTCAGCCAAATGTCCATAAGCCAAATATCTATACTCCAAAAATACCGCTTCCAATAAAACTGCCTATCATGAGCTCGCTTTGTTCATCAGGCTATCACAAAAAAAAATCTATTTTTTTTGTCAAATGCAAGTGGCACATTATTTTTGCACATCTGTTACTTTAAGCACATGGAAACTTTCGTCTAATCTTACGTCAGCTAAATACTTTTTGGCAGCAGGATCAGGAATAACTTTCAGTATGTCACAGTATGTGTACATTCGGGAAAATAGTTTTCAGAGAAACATTAGAGGTCGACTATACAACGGACGTTTGCTTGTCAGCTGTGGCTCATTCGAATGAAACATGTTACCCGTCAGTAGCTGGTGGCTCTCGACTGATCCATTGGCTGTTTCGAATGAATGCTTAAACGCTTTTGAATTTTCAATACATTCTGTGCTAGATAATGAGTGGTTTCACTGTGCAAGGTAAAGAAAAAAATCAATTGATTTTGAGACTTTGCAGTTTTGGTTCCGACGTCACACTGTTCAGTCGCGCAATTATGCTGATGTAGGGGGAGATGCCCCAGTACCGGACAGCACCAAATACCGGACAAAGTTGAAAAATTGAGAAATCATGGACAAATGAAGATGGTGAATTAGAAGAAAAGAAAGCTTTTGTGGAGAGTAATGTTTGCATAGAAAAATATATCCTTGAATAATGCATGCCTTTTAGAAAAAAAATAGATGTTGGAAAATCGTTCAAAAGTTGACGTATCGCCTTAAATTTGAGCCTAGCTAGCAATTATTTTGAATATGACAAAATAATTTGGATCACGCAAGCATGATCAAATATAATCATAATTTGAAAGAATGAATGTATTTTGTAAGGTACCGTGGGGTAAGTGGATACAGAAAAATCAATAGTCAACTTCATTATTATGTACAGCTTACGTGAATAATGTAATACAAACTTTTTTCTGTGGATAACAAATGAGGGACTAATATACTTCAAATCATCATTTATTTAGATTTTTCTGATATTTATGTATTGAGTATAAGGGACTTGAAAATTTGCGCCAAACAATCCACTTACTCCACCATAGTGGGGTAAGTGGATTACTACTAAAAAAAATCTATTCTCAAAACATATATGGTGTGATTATGTATACTCAGAATGATATTGCTCTCGTTCTTGTTATTAGTGCTAGTTATGTCATGATTTGATACTTTAAAAATTAAAAAGTGTCTTAATTATATGATTAAGAGTATTAATACAGTAGTTCACACTAATTCGAATAAAAAAAAACATTGTAGCTAGAATTATTTGGATAAAATTCTTCTATATATTTACAAAAGTTATACTGAAGTATTGTAAGATTATTCCTGACGAAGTTTTCGAAAAACATTGGTAGTTTAAAATATTAGTTACATTTATGTTTGAGTAGCAAACTGAAATCTTCTTATTCTATTTATGAATGCATTTCTATTATCTGTCTAGAACAATTTATATGGTCAAATAAGGTACGATAGTATGTTTTCAATTGGAAAATTTGTAAATTTTCCTCTTATACAACTTAGTTTTAATAAACCACAAAAAGTTTTGTTTGAATTTTGCAATATTCATTCTCTTATATTTTCTTGCACCAGAAATATTAACATAAATATTAGGTGTATTAATTCAAATTTTCTATAGTCAATTAGACAAATTTAAGCTAGTAATGAGAAAAAGACAAATTTAAGCTAGTAATGAGAAAAAACAAAACACTATTTGCGAGTATTCAAAATTATTCAAATTATCGTAAGCAGTCTGCCAATAAATTATAATAATACATGATCCACTTACCCCACCCCATTTAAAAGTGGGGGTAAGTGTATCATGTCCAATACATCTGTATTTATTTATAAAAATCACATATTTTTCATTGTGATTCATTCAATAAGAACTGAAATGTTTATCATGCGTTGAAAAAACTAGTAGAATTTGATTTAAGGCTGAGATACAATGGATATTTGATTGACGGAAAACAATTTTGAAATTAATTGATTTTCGCAGCCAACAAGTTTGCTTGTGTTAGTGTACGTGAAGTACCAGTTTTGCATTAGTATCAGTGTGGACGTAGGAACATAACCTAAAAAAATACAATGGTGCAAAAACATTCAACATATTCAAGTATTTATGCTCAATATGGACAAATGATCCACTTACCCCACTGATACAATTCTCCCACTGTACCTTACCATATTTAAGCTAAATGTGGAAAAACTACAATTGTGATCGAGCACCTCCGTTCACCCAGTTTTGGACAGCTTGCTTTGTCATATGATATCTTTGTAATTTTTGCACCAGTGTCTCAAAATACATTCATTTTCGCGAATTTCGTCGATCATGCAATAAAAATGAGAAGAATGAACATTCAGAACAACATCGTAAAAATTGTTATACGAAAGAGGATTTTGATGGACATCATGCAATTTAAAAAAAAAATCATATTGTGTTTGTATATGCTGCAAATGCATTAAATTGGCTATGGACAAATTGGCCTGGAGTAAAAACATTCAATGATGAACAAATAACAGAAATCGAGCCATTTCCAGATTGTGTCCGGTATTGGGAGCCATCTTTTAAGATTGGCCAATTTAGTACTAGAATACATCATCAAAATGTAATGTCAAAATTCATATTTGTATTTTCAAATTTATTTTTTTACGCTACAAAAATGATTTTATTTATCATAAATGGATAACACCAATAACCAATATTTTTTCTAATTGTGAATGAAGTGGCATAAGTGTACGGTAATGGGGTTTCTGTAGTTCACTAATTGACTAATTAAGAGCATTTTCCTTCTATCTTCAAAAGGTCTGGTCGAAGAAAAACATGATTTTCTACTCAAGTTTTCCAATATAAAGCTCTCGTTAAAGTATTTTATGAGCTCGAAATATGCGTATCTGTCAAAGTATACAAACTCTAGTGAAATTTAATGGTGCGGTATCAAATTCGGTTTTCATTTATTTTTGGTATTCGGTTCGAAGATTTATTGTTGTCTATGACCATCTGTTGGCTGGACCACTGTGCAGTGGAGGAAGGTCGGACCCAGCCAAAGTGTTTTCTACTCCCACGACGGCGAAGCAAAAAGACGAAAAGTGCGCTCCTTATGCTCAATGACGCTGCTAATGAGAGTAAATGAGTCCTTCTATCAGCAACAGCCACAACAAAACAGCCGGACGGTCGTCCTTCTGACTGTCTGTTCGGTCGCCCTTCATCCCGGTATAACGTACACACCTCTGTATCTATTACTGTATACTACTAAGTCGTGCGTAGACCCACAAGCGTTCCTCCTCCTCAAACTGTGAGTGGGAAAACAAAGTGTAGGCGGATTGGAGTCCCACTGGGGAGGCTGAGAATTACTGACTAAATGCCTCTTCTCGGAGCTCTCCAGCGGATGAAAAATGGATCTCCTCTCGAGCAAGGTGCCATTGCACTGAAAAGGCGCTGAGACTATCAGATCAGGTACTTTGTCACCACCTAAGAAACGGACCGGTCATAACTCAGGGAGTTGTTGTGGGTGGAATTAAATGGCTGTTTTGATTTATAGACGAAGACTTTAGTTACACCAATTCCCCTACCGCCCACAGATTCTTGTGTAATTTGTTAATTCAGCTTTGGTATTGCGTATGTTAAGGTTTTTTTCCTACTGGCTGTTGAATAAGAAATCATCAATATTAACTTCTATTATAGTCGCCCATTGTGGGTAACGGATGTTTCAATTAACACTACGAACTGTCTGTTCCGGTGGAAAAAATCCACCGCACAGGAGCCCCTTAGTTCATCGTATGATGCGGCTTCAAGATTATCATGTCTAGGAATGAAAGATTAGGTGGGTCTTTTTTTTTTTTTTTTACAAGGGGGAAATCTGCAAACAAATCCCCAGAGAGGGTAACTCAGGGAATGCGGGGATGACGCACCAACGACGACCCGCTTAAACCAGCCCACAGTGCTTCCAAGGGCCTATATTCGTGATCGAAAATGTTTTGCACCAAAAAAGTTGGTTTTAGAGGTATGGTGTCTTCAGAGAAGTTGTTCGGGATGTTGAAGCCCTTCTTAAGAAAGAATTATTTTTGTGATGAATCCACCTAGCAGTGAGATAGGTTTTCACTTTTTTGAAAAAGTGGAGATACAACAATGGTGTCTTCGGCAAAGTTGTAGATAATTTCACTACATGAAAATTTGCTGAAGACACTTTAGCTCTATCTATTGAATTTTAAGAGATATGGGTCATTTTTTGTGAACGACCCCTTAAAACTAGTTTTTTTGTTATATCTCTTTCTGAGTATTTTTGAGATTTTTCACATGTTGTAAAAAGTTGTTTAAATTGATAAAATACGCATTTCTTCAGAAGACATAAAAAATGTATCTCTTATATTTTCGGAGTTATATGATATTTTATGTTGAAAAATCGGCTATTTCACCTTCCTCTAACATTTACAGGGGCAAATTGGGGCAACATTTTTAGCTTGCATATAAAAGAGTAACTTAATAGCTATCAAATCCATGGTAACTGACACGTGGCACTGCGTTCTTTGCCTACAAAATATGTTCTGTAAAATATTGAAAAATTAAAATTATGCAACTTTTAATACCGTTTATTTTTTAAATACGCCATTTTTCAGGGCTGAGTGACAATTTTCAGGTCTTTTACGCAATGATATATTAGGTTTGGCTAATGGTGATATTGTCTAAGATAGGATATCTTGAAATCAAACGTCATACTTCTCATTTACAGTGAAAACTAGATGTATGACTTCTTAGAGATAGCCTTTATTACGTAACATCAGCTCTATACTGAACGTAGTATAAAGCACATAGAATAATGTTAGTAATTTATTTGCCCTAAAACGGAAGTCATCCTAATTAAGCCTAAAATAATAATAATAGTAATAATAATAATAACAATAATAAAGGAAAGAATGTTTTCTTTAGTTTTGGTATTTTGCTCTTTTGTATTCACAAGAGAACATAATCTTTATAAATCTATCCGTCTTTTCATATATATAAAACTAAAGTGGCGTGACATACGAACAGAATGGCTTTCAAACGGACTATCATTTGTTACCATAAACAAGCTATAATTTCGCTGATATGTGTATTTTTAAGATTTTAGATACTAGTTTTTGAGCATGTGAAGAAGAAAGTTTAAAATAAGACCCTTTTTATATATTTCTGTGCGATAATACAGTCGACTATCCACATCTCAATATTTTTGCCAATGTAGATTATTTCTTGGATCCTCTCTCTCAACAATTTCTTTCTCCATAAAAGACTATCTTTTAACTATTATTATTAAAAAAGTGTTCATATGATGATTTGTAGTCTTAGGCGAATTGATTATTTACATTATCCACTGTGCTTAAAGTGAAACATATCGAAATCTAGAGATGGTCATCCCAATGGCCGAATTATGCTATATCTCTGTCCGCATTCTAAAAGCACTTAACTGAACGAATATTGAATTAACAAGCATTATATTCTTATTTTATGCTTTCTACTAATGCACAAAGCTAAAATAAAAATCACTATCATTCGATGCCTACTTCGCCAGATTTGTGTCTTAAAAGTTTTAGTGCAATATTTACTTAATATAACTAACTATTTCACGTTAACTATATCCAAAACAATTTAGTATTTGAGAGATCACGTTTTTACAGTCATAACCGAAAATATCATATCCTAGAAGACCTGATAATTTTCCACTCAGCCATGAAAAATGGGAACGGTTCATCTGGCTTAAAGCCATTTAGCATTTGGTCATTTGGCATAACCCCAATTGAAATAATGGCCATTTATCATAACGGTCATTTCGCATAATTAGAATAAAATTCTTTCTTTCAATATATACCTGTTCTTTATAAATGAGTTTATGTTAAATGACCATTGTGCCAAATGTCCGTTATGCCAAATGTCTTTTATAACAAACGGCTTGATGCCAGATGAACTTATGCCAAATGGATTTATACCAAATGACCCAGACCCATGAAAGATGGCGTATTTAAAAAATACACGGTATTAAAAGCTGCATACTTTTAACTTTTCAACATTTTACGGAACATATTTTGTAGTCAAGGAAAGCAGTGCCACGTGTCAGTTACCATGGATTTGATAGCTATTAAGTTACTCTTTTATATGCAAGCTAAAAATGTTGCCCCAATTTGCCCCTGTAAATGTTAGAGGAAGGTGAAATAGTCAATTTTTCAACATAAAATATCATATAACTTCGAAAAAATAAGAGATACATTTTTTGTGTCTTCTGAAGAAATGCATATTTTATCAATTTAAACAACTTTGTAGAACATGTGAAAAATCTCAAAAATACTCAGAAAGAGATATAACAAAAAAACTAGTTTTAAGGGGTCGTTCACAAAAAATGACCCATATCTCTTAAAATTCAATAGATAGAGCTAAAGTGTCTTCAGCAAATTTTCATGTAGTGAAATTATCTACAACTTTGCCGAAGACGCCATTGCTGTATCTCCACTTTTTCAAAAAAGTGAAAATCTATCTCACTGCTAGGTGGATTCATCACAAAAATAATTCTTTCTTAAGAAGGGCTTCAACATCCCGAACAACTTCTCTGAAGACACCATACCTCTAAAACCAATTTTTCTGGTGCAAAACATTTTCGATCACGAATATAGGCCCTTGGAAGCACTGTGCAGCCTATGCACTGTGCTTGAGCAATTCTTTTAGAATTGCTCAAGTGGTGAACAGTGCATCGACATTACCCTTGGCCTCAGACCCTTATCTCCCCGGAACCACCTTACGGCATTTCTTCGGGGAGGGGCCTGTGCATATAGCACAACACGTGTAGCAGAAGTAGCTTAGGCAAACTGCTTCTCCTAGCAGACTTACCAGGTGGGTCTTAATAAAACTCCAGGTGGGTCTTAATAAAACTCAATCGCAATTGGAGTATGTGAAGTATCAAGCCGCTCTTAACAGTATTGTACTTAACATGATTAGTTAATAGTTTTGCAACGTTTAGAGTGTACCGGAGGCGGTCACTTGGACCTAATGCCCTGAAGAACTGGCTCTAGTTTTGTTGGATACTAAACCGTTTCAATTCTAACTAACACTAACTTGCGTTCCCATAAGCTTGACATAGAGTTTGAGATACAAATTGTCCACTTTATCAGAAATTTGAGGCATCCCGAGGACCCGAAAATGGTCATAGTAGTCATAGTTGTCCAATTTAATCGTTTACCAGAAGGTTTATGATGATGCGTTTTTCTTAAAACTCCTCGATGTAGAGGTTACATTATAGCCGATTCTAAAAATTATCTGTGACTTGCCTACCTCCAGGGGCACAAAAGCACATAACCCTTGTCACCCGACCTGACCCAGTGATCCACCGCAATAACTCCGGCCACATGAATATTCCTGATATCCTTTGACCACTTTTAGAAACTATATGTGTGGGCCAGTATACTTTTTTTTGTGTGTATTAACGACACTTTACATCAGGGTGCATTCGTGTCGAAGATCCAGTGTACTGCCAAAAAATAATTGAAATCCGTTAAGTATTCGCTGAGCGGTGAGGGTTTTAGAATTTTTTCTTCTACTAAGGCCTGTACTGGTTAAGGAGCATCGTATCATCTGAGATATAACTGTCAAGTCTTCGCGCAATTGAGATTCAGACTACTTGATAAAAATTTATTAAGTGACTGAATTCAGATGGCTGAATCTTCAGGATACTTAGTTATTCTTAACCCATTGTGGTAATGAGTTGTAGACTCTCTTTACGATCATGCTATTTTTAGGGCGCTGTTTAAACCTATTGTGATATGGAGCTGGATGATCTCATTCCGCTTGCGTTTTTCTCTTTAAGGAACCCGACGCCTATTTCCACCCCCTTCTTCTTCCATCGGGAGAAGATGAAACAGGTTCAAATATGGCGATGGCATAAACCTTTCAATTGACGATGAATGTGCCTCTGGAGCCGGTCTTTGAATACCTGATACGTTCAGGTTTTATCAGTAAAACAAAGTTTTCTAACTAATCAACCTAACCTACACCCATTGTTCGTCTTTTATGTCGAGAGAACAAAAGTACAACATCGTTTTTTTCTCCTCAAAAAAGCAGCTTTTAAAACAACGCAAGTAGAAAGTCATGCGAGAAAACACAAACAAATGTGACTTAAATTGGCAGGAAAAACTGCAATGCCACACCCGGTTGAACAAACCTCTCTAACCACCTCAGCACATATGCATTTCGCAAACGACGGAAAAAAAGCTCCCAAAGTTCTACATCTACACCACGCCACACATGCCGGGTCGCAATTTGAAAAATAATGTCATGAATGTGGAAATAAATAACTCAAGTCATTTGTCTGACTCACATCCTACGGTTTTGTTCCCGCGCTCACTCCGGCCTCCCCATCATTCCCCCCCTTCACGAAAACTCATATGTTACTTAGACAGGTACCGCACCAGCATAGTTTTCCTTATTGCAAACTTATCCCGCTTTTCCAGCTTCCACAACTGCACCAAAAACGGTGAGGGCGACGAAAGCCAGAGCCAAAGTCGAAGAAGTGGTATTTTGTCATTTATGTGTTTCCAAACAATTGTTGGTGCGATGGTTTACCACCTGGAAGCTCCCTTTACTTCCCCGTCCCCTGACGAGCGAAACCGAAGCAGCTTTGTGGGAACCAGCCATAGGTAGGTACTGGTGCAAAGTCATTGCAAACATGCGAAGTTGGAGAAATAGTACCATGAAACAATAACATCGGAAACCGACAAGAAAAGTGATTTCATGAACAGGAAACTAATGGAAAAGGAAGCACTCCATTTTTCCCGATGAATTCAGTTACTTCGAAATCTAAGACCAATATTACAAAACAGATCTTCGATTTCAAATTATTAGAATAGAAAGCGTTGTGTTTGGAAGGGCATCTAATTCTTCCGAAAGAGGTGCGCTTTGCGAATAAGGACCACGTGATTATTGAGCTGAAATCGAATTCAGGTTAACTTCTAATTCCATAAGTCAGTTGCCAACATATTGTCAGTCAATAATGAACGATTTCAACACATAATATAAGTGAAACTCGAGCTCAAAAAGTGGTACTCACTTTAATATTTGCATGCTGGTATAAGGACATCGAAATGTCTATGCAAACTAAAATCTGACAATTTTCCATCTATTCTTCTTCTTCTTTCTGGCATAATGTCCTTCCTGGGACAGAGCCTGCTTCTCAGCTTATGAGCACTTCCACAGTTATTAACTGAGAGCTTTCTTTGCCGATTGACCATTTTTGCATGTGTATATCGTGTGGCAGGTACGAAGATACTCTATGCCCTGGGAATCGAGAAAATTTCCTTTACGAAAAGATCCTCGACCAGCGGGATTCGAACCCACGACCCCTCAGCATGGTCATGCTGAATAGCTGCGCGTTTACCGCTGGGCCCCTTTCATTCGTTATGTACCTTGATGAAAATGTGGGTGACAACTTTGATAAAATTTGCAATCTATTTGGCAATTTTTTCCAAGAAATCTATGCTACATTTTCGGAAGAAGACCGTGATCGCAATTATTTTGCGTTTTATCCGGAATTTTTTAGAGATATTGGTGTAAATCAAATCCATGTGCGGGAAATTTCAGACGCTCTAATGAATTTGGACGTTTTAAAAGGACCTGGCCCGGACACGATTCCACCATTTTTTTAGAAAAATTTAGCAAATGAACTAACAGCGCCATTGTTTTGGTTTTTTAATAAATCCCTTGAATCCGGAATCTTCCCAAAACAATGGAAAAGCTCCTTTTTGCCTACCATATAAAAACCGGCCGAAAATCTGACATTAATTATCGTGGTATTGCCACTATCTCAAGAGAATATTTGAATAATATTTGAATTTATTTGAATAATATTTGAAATGTCATAACTTTTTTGTTTATTGGCTTACCATCACCAAATTTTTATGGTAGATAGCTAATATAATGGACCGTTTTCCCTCGTTGGTGTTCCGATAGGGTTTTGAGATATTTGAGTTTTTGTGACAAAAATGATGTTTTTTAATGCAAATTTTTTTACTGTGTGTATTTTTTTTTGGAATCTTTATTTAGTTGTCTAACAATCGAACGAACCGTTTTTGCTGTGCAGCTTTTTGAATATTTTTGAACCATTTTCACATACACCCTTTTGAAAAGTTAGTCGTGACTCAACTTGAAGATTTGATATCGGAAAATGACGATTTAGATGGAACTGAAAAACTGTGCAAAGTTTCAGATATTTTTGAAATGGTCGATCAGAATCGACTTGCATGCCTCCGTGGAATCCCTCTCTTGTATTCCAAAATTTTTCGAGTCAATTGTCAACGAAAAACTATTTCTTCAAATCAAAAATAGTATTACTGACACACAGCACGGCTTCTTTAAAGGTCGCTCGACCTCATCAAATTTACTTCAATTTGTTGACTATTCATTGAATGCGATGGACAATGGAAAACACGTAGAAGCTCTTTATACGGACTTAAGCAAGGTGATCGCATAGACATACCAATGATACTTTTCAAACTACAAAAAATCGAGCCAGGACTCCTGAAATGGCTTAAATCGTATTTAACTGACCGCCAACAAATCATAAAATTCAAAGGAAACAAATCAAAACCAATTCAAGTCACTTCGGGTGTCCCTCAAGGCTCTCATTTGGGACCTCTTCTTTTTATCATGTACGTAAACGTGACATTTTTAATAAACTGAAAGTGTTAATTTATGCCGATGAGATGAAGCTCTACCTGGAAATAAGAAACGAAGAAGACAACGAAATAGAAACATTCTATACATGGTGCAAAAAAGCCTATAAGAACTAAATGTAAAAAAATGCAATCTAATTTCATTTAGGAGAAAAAGAATAACACCACACATTTCAATTGCATTAGGAAATCAAAATGTGAAAGAGTAAGAGACTTAGGAGTAATCTTAGACTCTAAACTTTCTTTCGTAGACCACTACAATACAATAATCCACAGGGCTAATAACTTGCTAGGCTTCATTAAACGTTTCTGCTACAACTTTCATGACCCATACACAATTAAACCTCTATATATTGCATATGTAAAATCAATCATGGAATACTGCAGCATTGTATGGTCTCCTTTCTCAATCACACACGAAGATAGATTAGAATCTGTACAAAAACAGTTTCTACTATATGCTCTTCGTAAATTAGGTTGGACATCATTTCCACTTCCTCCGACACGAATGCACATTTAACGTGTGAAGTGTCGTTAATAAAACAAACAAACAACAACATTTCCACTTCCACCCTACAAAGCACGCTGCATGCTTATTGACATACACACTTTGAAAGAGCGACGTGAAATTGCAAGGGCTTCATTTATAAATAATATCGTTTCGCAACGTATTGATTCTACAGAAATATAATCAAAACTAAATTTGTACATTCCTTTTAGGCAACATCATCGAACAAAAATGCCAAAAATGGCCCTCTAAATTAAATGATGGCTATTTACAATCAACATTGCGAAACTATTGACTTTACCATGTCTCGGCAAAATCTAAAAACATACTTCAAATCCATTCGAAATCCGAACACATAAATTGAAATAAAATGAAATATACATCACTTACACTACATTTTTTTCAATTTTTTTTTAAATTTCGTAATTCATAGTAGCATTGAGAAATAAATCAAAAATATGTACATATATGTAAAATAAAATAAAAATTTGTTTACATCGGCGAACGTGCAGACGGTCATCTCCATAGAGCTTAGTGACATTTGAACACACGTAGACTAGCATACGCTCGTCATACACAGTTTGTTTTTGTTTTCCTCAAAGAAACTTGCACACGCTTTCCAGACTCACCAAAATGCATATGGAAATATTACCCAATTTGAAAAATTTAAACCCGTTTTCTGCGTGTTTTTCGAGACTGAGTGCATATTGTTTTCCTCTAAGGTTCACAACTACATCTACACTAGGGTACCCATACCATTGGGCGTGAAAACCACTATAGAAGTACTGTCAAAGTGCATCAAAATCAGCTGATTTCAAACATCTCGGTAAAAGCACACACGGAGAAACGCAACAACTCAAATGTGAGATAAAAAATACTCAAAATGTAGTACTCCCTCATTACTACTAATTTGGATATTATCAAGTTCTGTCTTTTTAAAACTTTCAACCCAGTTTTGATACTATTTTTTTTCAAAATTTCTTAATTTTCAGTTATTTGCAAGTTGACGTTTTATTTCCATTTTAATTTGCTTCCCATTCTATGAAAGTATGTAAAATCATGTGTTGAAATAGTACTAGGTTTTTGGATGAAAACTTCAACTATACGCCATATTCATTTCAACGCAAGTGTTTTCAATGAGTTGATCGCTGATTGGATACAATAATTTCTCGGGTAAGTCGAATTGCATTATTTACGGACTTCGATATACTTTATCTTACGAAGGTCGTAGGTGTCATCTATTGCTCGACTATCAAAAACTCTATTTATTCGCTAAAATCTTTAGAATAATGGAAAAGTATTGATTTCGTGTCAAAAATTGAGTCAATCCCATATTCGTACACCTAACAAAAAACAAAAATTCAAAACTATTTGTTTATGTGCTAGATGATTGCTCAATATCTTCATTACGTTATTTAGATGTAGTAGAAAACGTTTGGAAAAAATATATGCGGACATATTTGAAACTTAAGCACAGACAAACAGACGTAACAGTTAGAACAAATTTCTTCAAATTCCATCGCCCAGTTTACACCATCATCATCTGGTGAGCATGATACACGAAAAGGTGTTTCGTGCAACAAGACCGGCAGATGGCGTTAGTGTGAAACGTCAAACGCGAAGAAAAACGATGCGCGCGCCTCTGGGTGTGAGATTTGTAACATAGCGAATTTGAAATGATTGTTAAATGAGTGGTCGATGGAAATTTCGTCAGTGTTACGTCTGTTTGTCTGTGACTTAAGTAAATTTAAGAAAACAAAACCCACTTATTCAATGTTTTTTGCTAAAAACATTCTTCGAAAAAACAGTTCGAACAATATCGTATTTTTTCAAGTTCACATCATTATCACTTACACTTGTGGGCTTCGTAGCCGTGCGGTTAGTGTCACCAGGCATTTAGCCGCATCGTGCTAGGGAGTGTGGGTTCGATTCCCGCCTCAGGCCGGTAAACTTTTCGTGAGGAATGTTTTCCGACTGTGCCACTGGGCGTTGCATGCTAGTCCGTTGTCTAGTGTGGTGCTTCCTTCAAAGGGCATAAATGCCCACTGGAAGCATTAACGTGTCAGTGTCTCTCTTTAAAAAAAAAAAAAAAGTACGGATACTGAACGAGTATTAAAAACGTATTATCAGTTTTAGAGTACTTACGAGTGGATATTGGTATCTCATACTTCATAATCTTGATTAATATAGCATTTATAAAAAATCTCAAACCAAAAATTTTAGTCAATTTCTTTCAGTTTGACTTTTAAATAGATGTACCTAATCCATAGTAAATGTTTCCATCTAAAAATTGCGCAATGATTATATTTATTTCATATTTTACTACCAAACATTATCATAGAGATGGATAACCGTAACCGCAACACATCGTTATTTGAAATTATGGAAACAACAGGTTATATTCTAGAAAAAAAGTATATTAATGCACTCCGCTCACTAGAAATATTTTGTATTTTTATTATAAAATAAATAAACCGCAGAATAGGGTCCTATTTTAAGTATAATTTGAATATAAATTCAAAAATGATTGAATATTGAGATAACATCAATTAGGTGAAGGTATGTACAGTAGAGTGATGCATATTTCGAATTTTTTGCTCCCCTATGCTTAAACGATTTAAATTATGGTAAAAAGCATCCTCCCAAAATTTGAAATGATTTGGAAGAAATTTGACTGTGCACACGCCATTTGAAGTTTATATGGAGATTACTATGGAAAACGCCAACCTTTAGTGTTCAGCCCTCTATTTCTTCGTCATAATATTTTATGGAAAAGTGAATAAACTCTTCTCATGTGAAATTCTTCCAGCTACAACTTTGCTGAAGACCACATTTTGATTGGACGTCAGGAAAAATTGTTATTCATCATCATAAAGTTGGTTTGCATGTAGCATGTTTCACCAACTGTTCAGCAGGCAACCGTGGTTCTCCTGGCGGGAAGAATGGACCGATGCACGAGTTCACTATCTGACGTTTGAGCGATGCCGTGTTATTTAAGTGACCATGGCAACGAGTGAATTCGGCACCGCTCAAACGTCAAACTAGTGAACTCGTGCATCGGTCCATAGATCAAAGTAATCCAGGCTACTATGTTCTACAGCAAAACAGCAGTGTTGCTCTAATGGTGGTAAGCTCCGACGATGCTAATACGAGATTTAATCTGGATTTTCTAAAATCCGAGATTAAATTTATTACCGTGTTCGTTAAGCATCAAAACCGGTATTAAACGAAAAGCACGCAGCCGCGTGAGAATGTGTGCGTATGAGAATGAGAAGCAGAAATGAAGAAAGAAAAGTGTCATTACTTGTTGTTTTTGTTTTGTTCGTTTGTTTTATGTCCAGGGACGGAAGTATCCGAAAACGGTCAATCAGTCTTTTGGCCAACCTTCGACGGAGTATCGGAATTCGTGTCCGTCGGAATGCTGCAGTTCCTGAAATAGACGGTTGTGCCGCGGAAAAATTCAATCACTGGAAGCAACAGCAGCAACAGTTTGGCGCATCAGGAACCATCATCGAAAGCGACCTCGGCCGATGATGTCATTGATTCCGGCGGTGCAAATCATAGTGGTGAACCGGCAAACGACGAGCAAGCCCTGCAGGAAGCCGAACAGTTGGATAATCCGACGGAAGTCCGGTCGCGACTGTCCCGGAATCTGCATATTCTGGCCGAGCAAAGTTGCATTTGCTACTTTGTGCAGTACCTGGAAACGAAAGAAGCCCTAGCGTTGGTCAAATTCTTGCTCGACGTGGAGAGCTTCAAGGCGGCTGCCAGTGCGGACAATGCCCGGGTTGATGGCGGAAATGGCACTGGGAAAGACGGTGTTTGGTATTGTGGACTGCAGTGAAGTGTATCCTTGGATGGGTTCGACAGTTTATTCTACCTGAGCGTGGATTGCGATTTAATTTCCACATATTCGGAGAACGCTTTTGATGATAGAACTACCACAACGGATGAAGGTGACCCGGGTTGTCGAACGTCGGGAAACTGCATCTACCGAAAGTATTTGGTGAGCAACTCGCCCAGCTACATAGAAGTGACGGCCACGATTATGTAGCGCATTTCGTTGGCCCTGTGCGGTGGAACTTGCAGCGAGCGGATTTTCGACGACGCCCAACAGTACCTGCTGGAGGCGATGGAGAAGAGCTACCTGAATGCGTTCCTGGAGAGCAGCTTCTACAGTAAATATACCTTTGAGGTGCTCTCGAGCGACAGTTTAACCTTGAAGGATATACTCTGCAGCGAGATGGCTCTGTTCTACTTTATGGAATACCTGGAACAGAAGGGCAAACGGTACATTTTGGAGTTTTGTGTGACGGTCAGCCACTTTCGCAGGAGCACCGAAAACAGCCAAGGACAAGAGGATGCTGTCGTGCTGTACGAGAAGTACTACTCACTCCAGGCGACCTGTCCATTGAAAGTTAGTGATAAAATCCGTTTCCTGGTCGAAGAAGGGATCTGTTCACCAGAAGCAGGAATGATCAAAAATTGTTTCGAAATTCCTTCGAGGATAATTGAACGATTCCTTGAGAAGCGGTACTTCCAAGGATTCCTGAAATCTTAACTCTAATAACAATCTCTCGGAGTTGCTGGGGTAGATTGAGGCCACTGGTGAGACACATCGTGGTGCCTGCTCTGTTTCCTTTTCTCTTTTCTTTTTATTCCAGTTTGCGAGTATTTCGAACCGTTCGTATAAGGAATTCTTTAAGGAATCCCTCCAAGAAGTGATTTGTGAACTACTTCATGTTTTCCTCTAAGAACTCCCTGAAGAAACTCCTAGAGGAATCTCTGCAGAAAGATCTTTGGGATTTATCCACCAATTCCTTTTTTTTTTCTTTTTTCCTCATCTGTAGAGCCTTTTAACCACTGCTTCCATTATTTAGGAATATTGTGGTATGGTATATCCTTTCACAATTGAGATGTCTGTCAGGTTGATGTGTCACACTGTCTCAACTGAGCACAACTCGTTTTATAAAGTCTATTACCCTATTAGGACTACCTTGCCAAATTTCCAAGGGCTCTAATAACCCTTTCCCAAATGTTAACATTCTTTGATCAAGCAATGCTCCGCAGTTGCAGAGTAAATGCTCAGCAGTTCCGTTTTCGGCTTTACAAAAACGACACTCAGACGATTGGATTTTTCCTAACTTTTTAAGATGATACCTACTTGGGCAGTGATCGATCATCAGGCCAGTTATTACCCTAAGATTTCCTTTATTAAGATTCAGTATAGCCCGGGCTTTTGCTAGACTGGGTTTTATGAATCTTTTCGCTTGCTTGGATGTATCCGTGGCGTTTCAATTGGATTCTACCATGGACATTTCCCAATTTTTCAGTTTCACCCTGAGAGTGCATTGTTTTCATATCTGAATTTAAATTGAATTCCTTGATGATCTTCATGTGACCATCATCACCATCTAGTATTTTATTATAACGAATAAACTGCAAGGCATTTTTTGCAGCATGCAGTTTAATGAATTGATGTAAAGGCAGTATATTAAGGTAAAGATGAATCGAAGCCAAACTTCAAATTTTCAAGAGCACAAATCTGGAGAACCGAACACCCGTTTGAGCTGAAAACTTAATCGATTGGTCACCACCAGCTAATGACCAATCGATTAAGTTTTCAGCCTCAACGGATGTTTGGTTCTCTAGATTTGTGCTCTTGAAAATTTGAGGTTTGGCTTCGATTTATCTTCACCTTAAGAAGGGCATCCAAGGCAACCGATGGTTTTCATTGCCCCTGTCATTGATATACAAGCAAGTCTTTGCAACTTAGCCAGCTTTTTCTGAACGGTTACCTCATTTGTCTTGGGCCACCATACCAGTGAAGCATAAGTAATTTTTGGTCGGACTATTGCTGAATAAATCCAGTTTACCATATTAGGTCGCAGTCCCCAAGTTTTATGTGGGGCATTATTGCACACCATAGGGCATTAGTACTCTTACTTAGGACCTTTATCAGATGAGAGTTCCAGTTCGATTTCTTATCCAAAGTAACCCCAAGATGTTTAACTTCTTCCGAAAATAGAATTTGAACTCCATTCAAAGAAGGCTGTGTAAGCTTTCCTTTTTTTCCTTCTGGTAAAAGGCACGGTAATTGTTTTTTAAGGGTTTACGTTTAACCTTTCTTTACTACACCATTTGAGAGTAATGTTTAACGCAGTTTGCAACCGATCAGAAGTCGTATTATCAAACTTTCCGCGAACCAAGATGACCAATTGCTTAGATGATATCTGAAGAAATCCGTGAAGCAATCTCTGGTGGAATTCCTGTAAGAATTCATAATGGAATTACTAAGGGCATTCTTGAAACAATTCCCGTTTCATTTAGAATTCAACTGAGATTTATCATGAATTACCTCGAGAAATCCTTCTAAAAACCTGCTGGGTATTTTCAGGAATACCTCCAGAGATCTCTTCAAGAATTCCTTCAGGGATTTTTTCATGAATTCCTCCAGGGATTTCTTCAGAAATCTCTCCATTAATTCTTTCAGGAATCCACGAAGCAGAGGCACGTTCACGTTCGAAACCATGGGTAGGACAAACATTGGCAAATATTTAATTTGCACAGTGAAGCTAAGCAAAATATTAACCCTATGGATTTCGTAGGCTGGACATTGAAAGTTACTATATTTGAAGGGCTCAAATGCCAGGGATGTAAGTGATATCTTGGTCGGTTTTGAATTAAATTGAGGAAATCCTACTGCTTCATGGCGTTCTAACGATACTTTCAAGTGATTTTTCTACTCAACAGAAAAAAATACATAGGTAATTCATAGAAGAGTTTTTTTTTTTGACTCCCATAGAATGAAAAATTGCTGACAAAAATTCAAAGTAGATTGTCTCAAAAATAGATTTTTCAAACTAGTGCGACTGAGTGGCCTAAAAATTAGAAATTAGGAAATTAGAAACCTCTTGTCTGAAAAAAAAGCACAAAAAGAGACCTAAAAGTAACCAAATAAGAAAGCAAAACAAAACCTAATAGGAGCCAGGAGATAAGAGTTTGATTTTTCGTAGCATCAGAGCAGACGACATTACGACATATATGTCTGTATGTGTTTTCTATAATTCTCTCTAGGAATTTCATTAGAAATTCTTTCAGATATTTGCTTAAATGTTTAGACAATACTCCGAAAATTTCTAAAGCATTTTATTTAGTTGATATTTTGCAAGGAATTTATCCACGAATTTTCATAGAGTATTTTCACAAGAATTTTGTTTAGGATAACTCAAGAATTCAACTTAGACTTTCTCAAAATTCCTCAAAAAAAAATGTTTGATGGATTTTTCAAAAAAGTCCTAACTGCTCCCAAATATTATCCAGTGATTCTTTTAACGATTTCCTTGGGAAATTTTTTAAGATTCCCAATCAAAAGTTTTTCAAAAATTCAATCAATTACTTGTCGAGAAATTTCTATGGATTTTCAATAAAATTGTCATTCAGGATTTATAAAGATTTCAACTAGGGATTTCTCTAAGCTCCAGAGATTTCTTTAAAGATTTGAGCAGTAATTCTTTGAGATTTTCTCAAGCAAGTCTTGACAGATTGTTTTCAGGAATTCTTGCAAGAATGCGTATAGGGAAATGCCAAGGTTATATTGAAAAAAAAAAGAAAACATGAAGTATTTCTAAAGAGGATCAAAGTAACATCTGATAGAATTTATGTGAATTTGAAAGAAATTCTTTGAAAAAAAAAAAAAATATTTTTGGATTTCTGAGAGAACACGTGGATGAATATTGAAGGAACAGGCAGGATTTCTCGAAGTAATAATAATAATAAATAAATCCCAAGCTATTTCTTTTTTTTAACTCTGGAATAAAGCTTTATGGATGTCTGCGAAGGAAATTCTGTAGAAATGTAACAACTGGAGAATTCAGTTGAAGTAAAATTAACATCTGGAGGAAATTCTAGGATAGTTTTTTTAGTGGAGGTAGTAGCTTTAGAATTCTCAAGGATTCCCTAAGGTAAATTCCGAAGAAATTCTTCTAAGCATCCTTTGAAAACCCACTGGAATAATTTCTGGTAGAATTGGTAGAAAAATCACTAGAAGAATGTCTGGAGAGATCCCTATAGGGGACCCTGAAAGTATTTCTGTGAAATTGAGTAGTTTTTTTTCAGAAAAAAAACTGAAGATACTTAATGCTTGTGTTTCGTCGCGCTGAAACTCCATCAAATAGTTTGTATGTATATTGAAAAGATGATATATAATTAGGTAAATTTATTTATGAAGCTTTGTGCTGAACTTTTTTTTGTTGAATCGTGGGTAGGACAATCCTTTGACTGTCCTACCCAGGTGTTTTTTGCATAGTACATATCCTACCTGTCCTACCCACTTCCCGCGGCACTGCCACGAAGTATTTAGAAAGAATCCTCGGAGAACTTGAAGCCTGGGAGAAATTCCTGGAATCTCTGGAAAAAATCCTGGGAGAATTTTTGGAGCCATTCCAGATGGAATCTCTAGAGAAACTCTCTGTAAATATTCCTTAAAAAAATAATGGAAAAAAATCTCGAAGGAGTTTTTTTAAGAATCTTCGGTGGAATTTCTGAAGAAATCTCTGAAATTCTAAAGAATTGCTGATAGAATCTCACGAGAAATTCCGGAAGTGATTTTTGAAGGTATTAAAAAAAATCTGGAAGAATTCCAAGTGAACTCTTTGGATGGCATTTCTGGAAATATCATCGAAGAAATCGCTGAAAGAATTCCTGGAAGAATCACTGAAGAAATTCCCGATGAAATCTCTGAAGAAATTTCTGAACTTAAAGGAATCTCCTGAAGTGGTCTCTGGAGAATCCCTGGTAAACCTGGAAGAATACCTGAAGATATACTTGGAGGTTTTTTCGAATTTTCTTAAACGAATTTCTAATGGAATCCCTGATTAAATCCATGGAGGAATTCTTCATTGAATTTCTGAAACAATCTGTGGATGAAATCCTGAAGAAATAACTGGCAGAAAAGGTTTGCTAGCCAACAGTCATTTTTGATTCACGCTTTTGAAATTACTGTACATCATTAGGGTCCGCCCATAAATGACGTAGCATTTTTTTCACATATCTTTTACACCCCCTTCCCCCCTCATAGTATTTTGTCAAAAATGCTGTTAACCCACCCCCTTGGAAAATACGTAGCATATCAAGCACCCCCCTCATATTTATTTTTTGTTTTCCTCAGCGATTGGGCGATAAAACGAAACATTAAAATCCGGAAATTCAAATCAAAGTTTGATATTACCTGATATAAATTACAGATTGAAATATCAGGATTGCCTGACGAATGAAAGTTTGATATACCGTAGCGCTCAAAAGTAAAACAGTTTAAACAAACTTCCTTCCTGTTCAAGTTACTTAATTTTGGTATCCAGTTTATACGGGTTAAATTCAATTTGTAATATTTTGCTGCTGTTACCGTGAAACCCTAAGACAATTAAAATGTAGAAAAAAAATGTAAAAATCATTGCTAGGATTGATAAAGTTAACATCAATGAGAAAGCGTTAAAAAATATTGTGTAATATATTGAACAGACATTTTGTTATTATTTGAGGATTTTTCTTTAATTATTTGTGCCTTAGAAAAAGATTTTCGTGAATATGATCAACAAAATACCTTAATTAGTAATGGATTTTCGTCATTATTATCTAAATCCAAACCATTTAGCAAACAGTGGCCAGATAGAGAAGAATAACACTTGTAATATTTGAAATGTTTAGAAAATCTTAGCGATTTTTATACAAATTTTCATGTTTATTAATATTTCAACTAAAATATTCTTACACAACTAAAAATAAAACAATTAATAATTTATTAATAATTAATAATTCCATGAAATTACGACTGATTCAGTTTTCTGAATGATTGGACAATTTGGATGACACTTGAATTTGATGTCCTTTTTTATCCAGGCTTTTTCATCAAGAGCATTGATATATCAAAATAAATCGATAAGTTGATTGAGTGGAGATCTGCTGCAACATTTAAGGAATAATTCATCAACGTTGTTATTTGGCTGAAAGAGCATTTTGTATTTTTTGTAGAAATAAAGCTCCAACAAAAATATGAATAAAACTGAAGCGGTTGATTCTAAGTCTTGTTAACAAATGAAAAAACAATGTTTTCCATGTTGATAAAGCATCAACTTCTCATTAACTTATTAAACTTTGAATTTGTTTATTTATAAATAAATTGATTTAATATATAAAAAACTTTATAAAATCTGTTTGTTTGAATTTATCGAGAAAATTTGTTGGAATGTTTCTAATTTTATCATATATAATAATGGAGCGATATTAAAACGAGCAGTGATAAAATCGAGAAACTACTGTACTGCAACACTTCCGTACTTCAGGTAGAATTAGCATATAAGTTATCCCTAAAGAAGTGTAATTTATTCAGACTTCTTATTATGGTCGAAGCCATTCCTCAACATTTTATCAATTATTGATAACATCTGTAGACTCGTTAAATTCAACGTAAACACATTTTTTTCTGATTTGGGACCAACTAATTTTTTTCTCTGGCAAATCCTCATTAAAATTTCATACAATAATATCAATTTATTTCTGTATTCCTTTATTAAGAAAATAGGTACATTATTCTCTTGCCATCTGTCAGAAATTTAAGGTGTTTAACGTAAAATTATGATTCGGGGGACAATTAGGAAAGGTGCAAATATTAAAATTAAAAATAAAAGTTACATAGAATAACTTTTTTTCTCGTTTTTGATTCCTTTTTTATCCCCTTACCCCTCGTACCGTGCAAATGGTCCAGGACATAGAAGAACATTAATATTTGTATGTGCATATGAAAATTCCTTGAAGAAAATGTTGCCCGGAAGAAGTCTGTAATGTAAGTAATGTTGAGTGGCAGAAATTTCTGGAACAATTCCTTAAATAGTTGAAAAATATGTTCATGTAACTATGTAAAAACTCGGAGAAACGATTATTGAAAAATTTACTTAAGCAATACTTGAAATTGTTTTTTGCAGAAACATCCTAGAATCCTACGTAAAGAATAATAGAAAAATTTCTGATGGCTTGTTGATTATAATCCTAAAAAGTTTTTAAACAAAAAAAAGATTTTTTTATAGATCTTTGTCCAACGATGGCGATCGCTAACAATTCAAAACGAATCGTTATCGATCGCTATATAAAATCACTGACTGGATGACCAATTACATGTTCTGGAGGAATTGTGAATAAATAATTCCTTCATTCTTTGATAGTGCACTAAGTACACATGTTGAGTATGTTAGTATATTTTTTTTGATCGTTCAAATCGTGCTCAACAACATAATAAACGCTATAAATACATATGGACAGGGATCTCATTTTACCTCAAAGAATTTCTTAAAGTGTTTCCTGTTATTCCACAATAAATTTATTCACAAGTTTCTTCACAACCTGTTCCAGTGGTTTCCCCAGGTTTTTTTTTTAATTTTTTTGGGCTTCTTGGACCCGATAGTAATATATAATTATAGCTTCAGAAAAAATGGCTATTTTGCACAAATAGCAATTACTTAAAAACATAACTGCTATAATTTTTCCAGGCGTTTCCTCTAAAACTTTCCAGAAATTCGGCTAAATAAACATCATATATTTATCTATTTATTATGCATGATTATAGAAACTTCTTCATAAATTCATTAAAAAGAAATACATAAACTTTTCCAGATTTTTTTCTTGGTATTTCGCAAAAAAAACTTCAAGTATCTCTGCAATACAGTCAACTCTCCATAACTCGATATTGCAGGGACCATCGAATTAGGGAGGTATCGAGTTACAGAACACAAAACCAATGCAAATGCGATCCAAGGGACCATCGAGTTAGCCATGAAAACCAACTTTTACTATGGTTCTCTAACTCGATATCGAGTTACGGAATATCGAGTAAGGGAGAGTTAACTGTAATTCTTCTAATTCTTTTAACGAGCATTAAACACTTGAAAAGTGTGTGGAATATTCCTTACTGAGTTTTCTGAATTATGATTCTCCGAGTCACTGGAAGATATACCTTATTGATCCAGGGAGAATTCGACAAATGAGAAATTTCAGGATTGATGCTGGAAGAATTGACTGAAAAAAAACTCTTGGTTAATTTATGTAGTTTAAAAAAACTCCCGAATTATTGAACGAATTTTCATGTGTACCTAAAGTAAACCCTGGAATGTATTATTGAAGAATCATTATTCATCAGAATGATGACCATTCATTTGCGTGTGACCTGTACAGTCAGATTTCGTTATAATTTTCAAAACACAGCAACATTGCTTTCCTTAAAAAAAAAAAACTATTATAAAACCCCAATGCATAGGGTAAGGAGAGGCAAGATGGGTCACCTAAGGAAAGGACCCCCTTATCTTCCCATACAAAAAGAATTGACTTTCTTTTTCTGAAACATTTCACACACTAATGAGCTATGATAGGTGAATGAAAAGTATGCTTGAACGATTTTTTAGAACTCAGAAGCAAAATGGGTTAACCTTAGCTAAATTCAATTTTTCTCTGAACAAATATGCAATACTCATACTTTTTTATGCTCTCCTAATTTTTACATACCTATTGACTAAACAAGAACAACAAATTAACTAAAAGATTATTTATTTCGAAATCCTGACTTTTTATCATGATGAACATATATCATTTATAAAATATGTGTTTGATTCAAAAGCAATATCCTATGCATTTTCATAACGACGTGTAACTTCCACCTTTTTTAAGCGAAGTATGTTACAAAATAGTGTTCCAGCAGAAAATAGAAAATTTTAAAAATTTGGCTTCAAAAGTCAAGATGATCTACTTGCCCCTTTTCCAATAATAAGTCGATTGTATCTAATGTTTCGCTTAAGGCACTTAAGATATTACACCATTAAGCTACGTATGCTGTTCAGCTCAAGAAAAGTAAAAATTTCTGCGGAAAGAAATGGTCAAGAAATTTTCTACAGTGAGCCCCATTGGAATTGACATTTCCTTTCAACTGCGTACTGCGATCAAATAAAAATGCTTTTCTTGAGCATTTCTTGCAAGAAATTTCCTACGGATCGAGATAGGCGATTACTTTTCTGTTGAAAGTGCATACTTCCCATTATTTTTTACAAGTAACAAACGTAAAAAATAAAACGAGCTGGTGTCTCTCAAGTAGCTAAACGTTAGTCATTTAATTAAATCATTCGTGTCACCAAAATATAACTTTTGCTTCAAAATCATATTAACCTACCTTGCCCCGTGACCCATCTTGCCCCTTCGTACCCTACAA
Organism: Aedes aegypti; assembly: GCF_002204515.2. Classification (NCBI taxonomy): domain Eukaryota; kingdom Metazoa; phylum Arthropoda; class Insecta; order Diptera; family Culicidae; genus Aedes; species Aedes aegypti. The sequence goes on from NC_035109.1 coordinate 376,129,886, forward strand.
ACTGAGTTTAATGGATGTATAGACTCAGAGCAGTTTATTCATCTGTACATGCAAATTTCATAATAAAAAAATTTATTTTTACTTTCTTTTTGGAGATCGCTCCTACCTGCACTGCACTCGACGTAGTGGTCTTCTTGCGCCATCCATCGCTTGGGGTGTTGAGCTTGAACGGCCACAGGAAGTTGTTGCCCTTGCGGAATGGAAGTCCGGTAGTGTAGATCTGATACGCCAGATCCACGACGCATTGCATCTTGTAGGGGTAGCCGGTGCCCAATTTACACTGATACACAAAGTTGTCGGTGCTCGGAATGCAGCTTTTTCGGTGCTTGTCGAATCCGCGCTTTTTGATCAGGTAGCGAACAGATTTCAGCGTCGGGTTCCCATAGCTGAAGTGATGTACCGCTCGGCAATGCGCATCTTGGTGGCTTTGTTCAACTTGATGAATGTGGCGTCATTGATCTGTCGCAGTCGGAACAACTGCAGCTCTTTGCAAATCTTGGGGGTGACTTTATCGATGCCACGAGCACTTATGAAGAAAGCAGCATTCGGCTTGGCTGGAATGCATATGTTGATGGCCTTCTCGCCCATTTCATGGCCCATGCGCAGGCCGCACGAAATAGTTATTGTCGTCAAAGGACCAGCGACCAGATGACGACGCTTTTCAAGTTGTTGGAACGGCTGATTGGCTTGAATTTGGATAAACACCTTCAGCCGAAATATCACTGTTCAGTATTTATCGAATGTTAATAGTGTATATTATTAGTTATACTAACCTTTTAACTTAGAAATATTGCCGGAAATATTGGGGACAGCTTGAATCTCCGACGCAAAAAAACTCTTTCTGTTTTGTTTTGATTTTTTTCCTTTTGACGTTTGTTTTTTAATGGCTACACTAGTGTGCGTGTGATCAAAATTAAGCACGTAGCCACATTTTTGTTAATCTCGAATTTTCTTTAGTATGCCAAAATCGGCGTACTAAAATTAATACCGGGATTAAAATCGAGGATAATATCGATTGGTGCTTAGCAAAATCGAGGATAATACTTGATTGGCGTATTAACCTCGATGGAGCTTATCACCATAAAAGTAGTTGAATGACCATCTCAGCATGGTTTAGACTTTGGAATCAAGAATAACAAATTATCCTTACGTCCCAACAAAATGTGGTCTTTAGCAAAGTTGTAGCTGGGAAGATTTTACATCGGAAGAGTGTGTTCGCTTTTTCATATTTTATTATGACGAGCAGATAGAGGATTGAATACAAAAGGTTTGGCTTTTCCATAGTAATTTCCATATAAACTTCAAATGGCGTGTGCTCAACCAAATTTCATCCAAATCACTTAAAATTTTGGGAGAATGATTTTCATCATAATGGACACCGTTTAAGCATAGGGGAGCAAAAACTTCAAAATTTGCATCAGTCTAAAGTACAGCATAGTGTAGGGTACTTTGTTGTAAAACTTTGTTGTTGTTCTTAGTTAAAATTATTTCCACAGACAAGTTTGAAACGTTTAACGTGAAGTTGTTTAGAACAAAAATTTGGTTTATATTGTTTGAAAATAACATTTCAGAAGAGTTTTGAAGTTATGACATAACAATTTTCTAAACTCATGGGGGATAACCACTTTTTATGACATCTGTAAACTGAATATATTTTAATCAAAACTTTTTCGGTGCTCACGAATATATTTTTTAGATTGAATCCTACAACAAAATTGAAAGCTATTGTTAGAATTATTGGATTTTATAGCAAAAATCTTTGAAAAATAGGTGTTGGGGCCGGTTCGCGATTTCCGTTGGAATTGGAACGGTGGAGAAAACGGCCACTTGCTGTAAAGTAGTCACTATGCTCGGCGGGAGTGGCGCTACCAACTACTCAACTATAAAAGCTCACGGAGTTGTCGCTAACTTCCGCCAGGAGTCTTTCTTCTGCTCGAATGGAAACTGGTCTCACTTGGAATTTCACTTTAATAATTCGGAATACTATTTGGTACAATTTGGGATAACTTTATACTTTGGAAGCTCAATTTGAAGTGAATTTATGTCTTTAACCTTAATCTTACGAATCTTAGCTATCTACTACAACTACTGAATTTAAATTTATGCTACTCATTTCTAGCACTACTATCATCGCCTAGCACTCAAGTGCAGTACCAGATTAGGTGGGTTCGGCGCGCGAATCTATAAAACACTGATTGGAAACTGATCGAGAACAAACAACTGGTATTTCTAATATTTACCTAAGTTTCATATATGTCCGCTTATAAAATGTCCAAATGTACTCTACTATATCTGAACAATAATACGATTATACGCTCGAGACACACTCGTTTTCGAATGCGACATTTGTATTTCACTTATCATTCACAAGATAATTTAGTCACATTTTATTTGGAGCAGATTAACAATAGTATTTTTTTTCCTCATACGACATTTGTCGCTGCGCAGGGTTTGGTGGGGTCGAAGCCTAACCCGAGCAGAAGAAAATAACTAAATTGAGGTATTCCATACCAGATAACTTCCAATACTTACAACCTGAATGAGGTATGAATGACCCCTGCATAAGAGGTAAAATATCTCAAATAATACATTCTGCATATTCTACAAATACCAATATAAAAGTGAAATTTTTAAATAGCAGTTTAATACCTCCAGTAGTCCTCAATAGCTATCGAATACCAAAATAAAGTATTTTTAATTATTTTAAACATTTTTTTCAATTACATTATAATACCAAAATGAGATATTGACAACTGAACAATACCTAATTATGGTATGATACCAAAATATAGTATGCATAAGTTATTGCGAGCTATTCTTTCCTCCTCGGGAAGCTTGTTTACTCAGCACTAGCGCCATGCAGATAGTGACTGGCTTCAAGAACTAGCGCCTACTTCAGGGAGGTAGGGTAAAAGGTCTATTGTACAGAAATGAACCAAATACCGTTTTGACTCATATTCCGAACTCTTAAGGCCAACTGTGGCTGCAAATACTTCTCATGGGCGTAAATTAGATGATATTTGTGAAAATTTCAATTTGTTCGTGAAGTCAAACTATTAGCTGTTGGGTGTGCCGATAAAAAATTTATTTAAACTTGTTGGAACAACATTTTGATTCAAATGCCGAACACTGTATGCAATCTGTCAAATATTCCGAACACCTTGATTCAAATTCCGAACAGCACGAATAAATCGTATTCAAATAAATTGTTCCACAAATAAATTTATCTGAGCTTGTTTTACTGACCTCGAACTAGAGAATCATCACTACTCCCGAGGTCTAAAATAGATTAGAATATGTTTCAATTTAATTGCAATTGACTGCCATTTCCTGATGATTTAATGACATATTTCAGCGAAACATTTCAACCAAATTGCCATGCAAAAAGCGGGTGTTCGGAATATGAGTCTGTTCGGAATTTGAGACAAAAGTGTATTATATATTTATATATTCAGAGTGGTAACGAATAAATTGGAAATAACTATATTTGGCACAGCTCTAGAATTACATTTATGCCCCTTATATCCGATAGTTGAGTTAGTCTATATGAAATTTATGTTGTTCTTAGTGAGTAGTATTTTTTGGTGAATGGAAGGATTAATAAAAACTTTTTCTCGCAATGAAATGTGAACTATTATGATAGGCATTAATGTTTCCGAAAAGATCGCATCCTATGCTTATGAAATATGAATATTGAGAGGATGACAGAAAACATTAACATTTTATGAAATATTAAAAATGTATTCTTTCTTCAGATATTGCTTCCCAACGTTGTCGAACGCAACGTTTGCAATCTTTGCAGCAACTGGTCTACTGTTCTAGTCATATGGTTTTTGTTTACCATTGGCAGTGACAGTTCGACGTCTTCTACTTTCGATATGCCACTTGCTAGCAGCTGGAAGCAGAGCTACCAGATGATTTGATAGAAAATCTTTATCCACAAGGTTAGAAAATCTGTGTCCCATACAAAAAATCTGTGCCCGTACAAAAATTGTTGAAAGAAAATCTGTCTTCCATACACTGAGGCAAAAAAAACTTAATAATTTCTTAAGGAATAATTATGATTTGGTGCCACAACGATTATTGTTGAATTTTTTTAAATTTTACTTATGATTTTGCTGAAGAATTTCAGTAATACATTTCATAAGTCAATCAATGAAATTCGGTGATAAACGCATTGATAATAGCTTAATTGGAATTATCAATCGATAATATTATTCGCCTTTTATTTCAGACGTGTTAAAATTTGACATGTTTTGATATCATGTGATCTGTTCTCGATTAACTTGTAGCCAACATCGAAAGCGGAGTAGTTCTTCTAGCCGCTAGATAATTGTTTCATTTGTATTTGTATTTGTATTTAAAATAATCCATCTGACAAATTAGTCTTAATGAATAAAAACTTGAACATAATATACACTTAACACAGATTACTGAACTACAGATCGTATTCTATTAGCAAAATGCCTCGTCGGTTCATCGAACTCGAAAAACTCTTCGACAGCTGAGAATGCTCGGATGCACGCTGAGATGGGTTCGTTGTATCCAAATACGGTGCGATGGAAACTTGATTGGAACAGTGTTGTACTCCGGAGAACTCGGTTAGGAACACGAAATTCTAGCAAACTAAGCAGTTCTGGAGCATCGACTTCGCCATTTAGCAACTTCGCTATAAGCAACGATTGCTGTATCTTTCTTCGTCGATCCAATGTTTCTAGTCCCAGGAGTCGGCATTCATATAATTGTTGTTAAAGAATTCAAAGCTCTCACTTATGAAACTTATGATCCCATTTTCGAAATGTTTAAGCGTGCAATGAAACCATAATTTGGCTGGTTCATAAGTCTTGATTTATGGAAAACCTAAGTATTTTTGCCTCAGTGTACAAATTTAAATTGTGCAATCTGTATCTGTATATGTGGCAGCCTTGGCTGGAAGTGGTTACAAGTTTTCAACTCACTTTCACTACTAAGTTCTACATATGTAATGTGGTTTAACCTAAAGCTTGTAAAAAGTTGTCGTATATATATATATATATATATATATATATATATATATATATATATATATATATATATATATATATATATATATATATATATATATATATATATATATATGTATATATATATATAGATATATATATATATATATATATATATATATATATATATATATATATATATATATATATATATATATATTTGAAAACAGTAAATTGGCAAAGAAAGTTCGCAGTTATTCATCAAGGGAACGCTCATAGAATATTTCGCTGCAGATCAAGTGCTGTCCCAGTGTGGACGTAACATTCGATGAAAATTACTTGGTAAAAGAATGGATTTTTTTTTTGCAAAATATCAAAAGCTCTAATTCAAAGATCTATCAATGTGACTTGATGCAAAAACAGCCTATAAACGAGAGCGAATTATTTTTGGTTTAAAATGTTTAAGGCTCCAACGCAAAAAAAAAAATTTCACAGCATAGCTCATATGAACAACACATCTTTAAAAGAAAATATTTGTGCAAAACTTTTCAACGGTTCAATATAAATTCTAATTTTGGAAGTGTACACCGTCTATTATCGAGAGAAGGGGAGATTTGTGATTGAAATAAAAAAAAATTCAGCATATCTCGGAAGGAGAAAGCGTTTGCCCCAAAAAATATGTTGAATATAGGCAGGTGCTAAAGTAATTATCATTCTAACAACACATATGGCAAGAATTGATAAAAGAGCAAAATATAAAAATGGTTAACATTTAGCTTTACTAAAAAATAAAATTTAAAACAGTATAAATATAAAGATCAGCCTATTTCTAAAAGAAGGCAAAATTCATAATTAAACCAATAGAAGAAAGGACTCCAAAAATTATTGCTGCATAATAAAACGAAAAGACATAAAAAAGTGCGTTCAGAATCATCGAAGTGATTGTGCTACTTTTCCCCGAATGACTGGTTTCCCTGAAAAGTTGTGACGAGAAAGAACGATAAACAGTCAAAAGAAGGAAGTATTCTGTCATTCTAGGCTATACACATGTTGGCAAAAATGCTGAGGACGGTAAAACTCTAAAGAACCGGCAAATAAATAAAGAAGGGTGCATATTAGATGGTCAGTTCGTTCACCACCCTGAAATGTATAAAGTGATGACAATTATGAGTGCTAAACACTTTTTGGAGAAATGGGCTAGTCGGGGAAACGGGATATTCGGGGACCCGACATTCGGGGAACTGGCGTTGGAAGGAAACGACATTCGGGGAAAAGCAGCACAACCCATCAAAGTAACTGCAGTGATCAATTTCCCTTTTCGCTGATAGTTTGAGCAGATCAATTGAAAGGAGGGTAATTTCTGGATAAATAATAAAATACTATTGGCAATAACTTTCCTTCTTCTTCTTCTTTCTGGCGTTACGTCCCTACTGGGACAAAACCTGCTTCTCAGATTAGTGTTCTTATGAGCACTTCCACAGTTATTAACTGAGAGCTTTCTTTGCCGATTGACCATTTTTGCATGTGTATATCGTGTGGCAGGTACGATGATACTATATGCCCTGGGAATCGAGAAAATTTCCTTTACGAAATGATCCGCGACCAGTGGGATTCGAACCCACGACCCTCAGCATGGTCATGCTGAATAGCTGCGCGTTTACCGCTACGGCTATCTGAGCCCCCAATAACTTTCCTAATATGCTTAAATTTATTCAAGAGCGAATGGTTGTTAAATAAAGTATCATTTTGTGTCAATTGACTCCAAAACAAGCCTGATGTCATCAGAATCATTCAACAGAAAAGTAAAAACGAAAAATTGAGAAATTCTTGATTAGAGACTCATTATGCCAAATGACTATTATGCCAAACGACCATTATGCCAAACGACCATTATGCCAAATGACCATTATGCCAAACGACGTTATGCCAAACGGCTTTATGCCAAATGACCTACCACAGATGGAACCATCGGCCAATACCAAATGTTTCAGATTGGTATGGAAGAAACCATGGGGAACTTCCACCTGACGCAGTTTCTGTCAGGACATGGACATTGATATTCAATATGTAAACACATGAAATTTCACCACCATACTTCGGTTTCACATCACTTCAGTATGAACTGGATTGAAGAATGTAAAAAATGTGGCTTGAGGTCCAAGTAAAAGTCAGGCCCAAGAAAAAGCAGTGTTCTAAGTTCATATCGACAAATAGAAAAAAACTTCCAACAAATAATTGTTTCATTTTCCGAACAAAACAGGATTACGTAAAGGCAACAAGGCGTTGCATAGCTCTATGCGTTTAACGTTAACTGTTTGTAAAAATGCTTTTCACTTTGAAAAACAATTCAAACTGATTTCAAGACTATTAAATGACGAAGTCCTAAAAACTTCATCAAATAGTGATTAGCTGATTAACCGAAATTTGTTATTTCGTCACAACGAGTTACGTACATCACATAAATACATTTATTTTGAATTCTTTGTCAGTTTGATGACGATTTGGAAAAAATGGGCTTAGAAAGATTTTAAAGTTAATAATAATATGATCTTCTAGCTTGTGACGCAAATATCGATTGTTTCCAAATTAAATGATAAAGAATGAAACTAGTTTTACATGCCATACACTATCAGGTATCAACTAAACCATCGCATTTTCCTAGAAAGGATGGCTTATAATGAAACTTACCCTTTTTTCACAACACTCGGTGGTCAACGGCATCCAAAATCCTGCTCACACGTTGAACAAGCATTTCGCAGTCCAACCTCCCCGCCCAGCTCAAAATATAATTAATTGCAAAACTTGATCTATCAGTTTCAAAAGGGAGCGGATTCCAGAGGATTAAAGTTTCCCAAAAATTCCAGCCATTCATCGTTGGCCACCTAGCAAGGACCTTTGGGCGGCGGCATAAAAGACGGAACCGGGATGAGATGATAAATCGCTGTTGCCCAACTGTTGATTGGAACAAAATGGCTAACGGTACAAAGTAGCTTGCCATCTATCATCATATGTCCTCTCGTTTCCGGTCCCAAGGCTCCAAGTAGCACGGGGTCCCCCCTGGGAGAAAAAGAGGAGCATGTGCCCCGGTAGATAGAATAGTAACCTGACACCACAGAACGTGGTCGGTTCTGATGAGGTAGTGGTAGGGTGGGATGGGTTTTTATCGACACCCATCGTGGAAAGTTCTTTCCATCGCATCTCACCGGTGTGATACTCGGAAGCAGCCTCAAGAGCGCACATCTTTCTTGGCCCACTTAAGCTTTCTATATAGGTGGGGACATAGATCTAGCTATCGGTATCAGATGAGCCTGATGAAGATGGGTATGAAAGTTGCAACACGTAGGCAGAATAGCTGACATTTCAAGGGGGACTGATGGACTGTGACCCCTTAGATCGATGACTAACTACGCACTGGAAGCCCCAGAAGATACCCGACAGAAGAATGCTTTTGAAGCACTGTGGTTGGAGATGCTGCACGAGAAGATGACATCTTCCTGGTGCTGTAGCACGTTCCTTTCTCATCCACGTGTCCCATTTATCTTATTTAATCTTAATTCATTTATTCACTGATAGTAAAGCGATATCCCCTGCTGTTGGGTGCTGAATATAACTATACTTTTGCCACACGTTCCCTGCTGATGATGGCAATGGCGCAGGCAACGAGACGGTACATGCATTCTCAATCCAACGAGCGCACATCCCAGGGCTGGTAGCGACTAAGTGGCCAACAAAATAACCTTAGAGTTCATTTTTTTATGTTTATAGAGACTTTACCCAGAAGGGGCATTCGTCTCTCTTTAGAGTTCAATCTAACGCGTACCTTGATGGCTTCTGCGTAACGTCTCACCATTCCTGAGAGTATTGCAAAGCTCCAACGGTCTTTTATAGTTGCCCCAAAGGCTTAGGGTTGCCAGATCCTGTTCCACTGTGTACAACCAGCGTATTCGTGGCCTTCCACGAAGTCGCCGACCATTACGCAGTCAGTGGCCACTGCATTATTTTCGCAATTCTTTCTTCCGACATTTGCACTAGGTAATGAACCCTCTGTCGTATTTCACATGCTTACTACACATAATTTTCTAGTTTCCCTCTGAGTCCGCAGCACTTCACGCTCGAAAATGCCGAAGGCTTCCTGGTATTTTCCGTTCCAAGCTTCGTGCCCGTAGAGAACCACCAACCACCAGTGTTGCCAGTCACATAAACATTTGTATTTCGGCCGACTGTATCGCATGTAACATTTCCTTCAACTTTTGTGAACATTCGGTATCGTTATCTTTGAAATTTATTGAAATCTGCATATAATTGGCTAATCTGATAACAATCGAGCAGTGTTGCAATCAATTATCAGAATATGAAAACTTGAACGGCCATTATGGAAAGTTCTCAAACCATGCTACAACCGTGCTGAATATCTCGTAATATTGTTTGTTTAATTATAATCCTAATATTTTTAACGACCGATTCTTTCAACGAGACCTTTATAATCATCCATCATATAATTTTTAGCTTATGGCTTTTGAAATTTCAGTAGGATATCCAAGTTTTCAACCTTGTGAAGCTCAGAATCGTTGTTGGCAAGCGGGAGCACCACGAAGAACCTTGCATTCCATTCTGACATTACTATAGGAGTGAGGCGTCGAAGTTGTGCCATGCCTACTAGATCGTTTGATGTCCGATCCGATGTTACATTCTCGGAGTTCTTTCAACAGGCTTTTGATTGTCAACCATCATAACAGGGTTGGAAGACAAGATCTATGACAATGTTCATTCAGTACCACACATCCTTCCTCTTCTCAGGAAAAAAAAGTTTGAAGTGATGAGTTTTCACATCATTTCCGTCATCACGAAAGCTTTCAGGAATTCAGGATGTATATTTCACATCGCTAAGAACTTCACCGATGTATACTGTTTCATATCTCAACTGTTCACTTGTACATGCGACTTTGAAACATTTTTTTCGCTGTAGGATACCCACACAATCAGAACGGCGTTGAAATTATTGATCGGTTGAATGTCGTTCCATACATTAGAAACGGCAAGCTAATTATATGAAATGACATATCTAGGACGAATTTTGGACAAAATATTGCTATCAATAAACTGACATATATGCGTTCAACAGAGTAGCATCAGTGTTTGACTTTCATCTTGTTGTACATTCAATCCACCGTACTTTCACAGAAATACTCACTCAAAGACTTGTTTGACTGTTGTTACTTGTTTTGATATAACATATCTACTAAGTTACTAGCCATCATTGGGCTTACACATCTTATTCTATAGATACCTTTTCGACCGCCAGTCGCGCATGCATGTGAACATCACTTTTATTAGGAACCAATTTGTGACCACTAGTCGCGATAGCAAGTGTACACCACCATTACTTAGAGCAAATATACGACCACCAGTCGAGTTAACAACATCAATAGCAGTTACTATGAACAAGTATGCGACCACCAGTCGCGGTAGCAAGTGTACACCACCATTGCATAGAACAAATATACGACCACCAGTCGAGCTTACAACATCAATAATACTTGCTAGGAACAAGTATACGACCACCAGTCGAGTTAACAACATCAATAGCAGTATCAGGTATCAGAAGGCCGGCTCCAAAGGCACGTTCCCCACCAGTTGGGAGATTTGTGCCATCGCCATATTTGAGCCTATTTCATCATCTACCCGATGGGAGAGGAAAGGGAAGGGAAAGATGGGAGGAAATAGGAGTGGGATCCCTTGAAGAGGGAAGATCGCATAAGCGAAATGAGAGCATGTAGCTCCATACCACAATGGGTTCGAACAGCGCCCTAAAAAGGGCACTGCAAAACGCATGAGCGTAAAGAGAGCCTATAGCTGATTACCACAGCGGGTTAAGAATAACAGGATGTCCTGAAGATTCAGGCTTCTGTATTCAGTTTCACTTAATAAGTGTTTACCAAGTAATTGGAATCGCATTTGCGCAAAAACTGGACAGTTACATATCAGGTGATACGAAGTTCCATAATCGGAGTCACAACTATCACACACAAATGAGTCAGCACGCTGAATATTTGCCATGTGATAGTTGAGTCGGCAGTGGCCTGTCAACGCTCTGACCAAGAGACTGCAATTCTGCTTTGACAGATTTGTTAAATACTTCGCCACCCTTGGAGATGGCTCAGTAATGTACAATTTTGTTTGACGACATGACTCCAAACTATTCCAATATTGCTTGTGCTGAGTTGCCGCCCAAGAGTTTATCTGAAGCTTCACCCAGCACTTAGAAATTGGAATAGCCGGCTCAGGGCCAATGAAGTCATGCGATGCTCCATCGCGAGCTAGCTCATCAGCCAATTCATTTCCAACGATGGAAGAATGGCCAGGTACCCATACAAGGTTTACAGAGTTGACTGAATTCAGTTCCTCAATTTGAGTTCGACATGCGATAACAAGCTTCGACCTTGAGTTGGCCGAAGCGAGAGCATTTATAGCAGCTTGACTATCTGAACAGAAGTATATGACTTTACCCATTACGCGCTGTTGAAGTGCTGATTGCACTCCACACATAAGGGCAAATATTTCCGCCTGTAAAACGGTGCAGTTTCTACCAAGTGAGTTAAACTGATTCAGCCTTAGCTCACGAGAATATACTCCTGCACCAGCTCTACCTTCAAGAAGGGAGCCATCAGTGTAACATACTATGTTGTTTGATATACTTCTTTCCAAATAGCCAGACGTCCACTCTTCCCTTGAAGGGAATTGTGTAGTAAATGTCCTGTAAGGAAAGTTACAAGCAATTGTGAGATCACTTGGAGCAAGGACAATTTTGTCCCAATTCACCAAAAGTGGAAACAACGAAGTGTGTGTAGATCTACGATTCACTGGATTTTTCTCCAGTAGATCCAGTACCCATAAACGGTAAGAGCAAGAAAGTGCTTCTTGTTTAAGATATATGTGTAGTGGCGCAACGTCGAAAAGGGCCTCGAGCGCCGCTGTGGGAGTTGTAGAGAACGCACCAGACATCGCCATCAAGCACATCCTTTGGAGATGGCCCAATTTTGATTGGATTGTTCTCACTTCGCCCTTTTGCCACCACACAAGACATCCATATGCCAATATTGGTCGAACAACTGTTGTGTAAATCCATTTGATATATTTGGGTTTGAGGCCCCAAGTTTTACCAAAGGTTCGCCGGCATTGACCGAAGGCCATACAAGCTTTTTTGACTCTGAAATCAATGTGAGCTGTCCATAAAAGTTTGGAATCTAGAATGACTCCGACATACTTTACTTGATCAGTCACATTAATCTCAGTGCCAAAAAGACGTAAAGGTCGAATTCCATCGCGGTTTCGTCTTTCCGTAAAAAGAACAATAGATGTTTTATTCGGGTTAACCGAAAGGCCATATTGGCGACACCAACTCTCGACTACCTGAAGAGCACTTTGCATCAGGTCGAATAGGGTGCTAATGCACATACCAACTATCAGAGCTAGATAGTCGTCGGCAAATCCATAAGTTGGAAAACCGCAATTATTGAGTTGCCTCAATAGCGTATCTGCTACGAGATTCCACAAAAGTGGTGACAAGACTCCCCCTTGGGGGCATCCGCAAACACTCAATTTTCGAATCGCTGCTTGACGCAATGTCGAGAAGAGATGTCGGTTTTTGAGCATTTGATGAATCCAATTGGTAATCATTGTAGGTAGCCCATGGTTTCGTGCGGCTTCCAATATGGCATCGAAAGACACGTTATCAAAGGCACCCTCAATATCCAAGAAAACACCCAAGCACGATTGCTTCTGAGCGAATGCTTTCTCGATATCGTATACAACTTTGTGTAAAAGAGTCACAGTGGACTTTCCAGATTGGTAAGCATGTTGATTCACATGAAGAGGCATGTTTGCCAAATAAACATCACGGATGTGATGATCGATAATGCGTTCCAGACATTTCAGAAGAAAAGAGGTCAGACTGATTGGTCTAAAACTCTTCGCTTCCTCATACGACGCACGTCCTCCTTTTGGGATAAACTTTACAGTAATATCACGCCAGGATTTGGGAATGTACCCGGTAGCAAAACTGCTTACAAGTAGCTTTTTCAAAACATGTTTGATAAACTCAAATCCCTTTTGGAGCAGAACAGGATAAATTCCATCCGCACCTGGAGATTTGAAAGGAGCAAAACTATTAAGTGCCCATTGAATCGATTCAGTAGTTACGATACTGCGAGCCGAGGCCAGAGACTCGTAACTACATGAAAAGACATTTGGTTCATCCGTAGATGCTATGTCCACACATCCGGGGAAGTGTGTATTGAATAAACATTCTAAAACTTCTTCATCGGAAGAAGTAAAGTCACCATTAGGTAAGCGAATTTCGTTCACTTGGAAATCCTTAGATTTTGCAAGAATTTTGTTCAACCGACTGACTTCACTCAAACTGGAAACATTTGTACAAAGGTTTTTCCAGCCGGATCGTTCAGCAGAACGAAGAGCCTTCTTGTAAGCCTTGCGAGCTGACTTGAACGACTCTGATCCAGCTGAACGACGTCTGTTCCAACTCCTTCTACATTGTTTCCTGAGTCTAGTCAGATCGGAATTCCACCATGGGGTCCCTCTTGTAGTCTTTACAGACCGCAGAGGACATGCTTCTTCAAAAGCTTCCATAATGTAGGATGTTGTAGTATCTACGGCATCATCCAGATCACTTGGATTTTCAATGGACGGAGAATATCCATGAAATTTGGTCGCAACCAATTCAATGTAGAGTTCCCAGTTTGTTGACCGGGGATTCCTAAAACGCAAAGTCTGCGCAGTTACATTTGAATGTTCAAAGAAGATGTAGCGATGATCAGATAATGATTCCTCATCTGATACATGCCAATTCGTCAACTCGTGACTGATTCTATTCGAGCAGAGCGTTATGTCTAACACTTCTTCTCTATTAGAAACCATGAAGGTTGGGCGATTGCCTATGTTAAGTAATCCAAGGTCTGTACTACTTAAGTATTCCATCAGACTGGAGCCTCTCAAATTGATATCCGAGCTGCCCCAGATGATGTGATGAGCATTGGCATCACTGCCCACAATCAGCGGAAGGCCTTTTGTTACGCAGTGTACGACAACTCGTTTGAAGTCATCCGTTGGGGATGGTTCATCATGTGGTAAATATACCGAACAATAGACGTATTTCCTGTTGAGGTCACCAACAGAAACATCGATTGTGACAGCACATACATCTCTGGTAGTTAACTCAGAAATGAGTGTAGCAACAATTGCTTTATTAACGAGCACGCATGCGCGGGGCATGGAGCGCGAGTTTGCCATTTCAAGCTTGCTAAAAGTAGCAAAAACTGGGTCCACAAGGTTACCTAGATAGAAGTTCCCTCTACGAAAGTAGGGTTCTTGAACTAGCGCCACTTGGGCTGCACCATTTTGCATGAGTCTGCAAAGATTGATCGTTGCTGTTCTTTTATGCTGAAGATTGATCTGAGCTAACCTAACCGTAGCCACTACCCAAACTAGGCAGGATTAAGCTTTTTGCAATCTCAGCACGAAAAAGACCAGCAACGAAAAAACCAGATCGGTATCTATTTAAAGTCGCCAAAGGCGAAAGAGCACAGAATACACTGTGTAAAACGCATAATGCGAATCCATATAGGTGATAATTTAAATTAAATGTCAACATATTCATAATCCCACCCTTATTAGGCCTCAAGATAGAGACTGAAGAAGGGTAGCCGATTATCTCGGAGAAACACAAGGTCACCTGCACCATTGCTCCGGGTAGCACAGGAAGGACTCAATACTGTGGAGGGCGCCCTGGTACCCCACAGGCTCCGTTTGCGGTTAGGTTTTATTTAGACCCCCCTAACCATTCATTCTTAGGCACGGTACGCATCACACCATAAATTAGGGGTCACCTGTGAGGTGGACTTTTACCACCGGAACAGGCAGTCCGTAGTGTTAATTCTTAGCCAGTTGAAACAACCGCTACCGACACTACGCGGCTATCTAGGCTGCTCGGGAAAAGGAGGTTAATATTGATGATTAACTCCTGACGTGCCCAAGCAGCCGAGAAAATATATAATATATATTTACTATGAACAAGTATGCGACCACCAGTCGCGGTAGCAAGTGTACACCACCATTGCATAGAACAAATATACGACCACCAGTCGAGCTTACAACATCAATAATACTTGCTAGGAACAAGTATACGACCACCAGTCGAGTTAACAACATCAATAGCAATTACTATGAACAAGTATGCGACCACCAGTCGAGTTAATAACATATTCATTGCAACCATCTGTCGCGTTAAAGACAACCAAATACCAAACCAAATGCAACCACCAATCGCGGCAATTATATTTTTTTAATTGCAACCACCAGTCACGTTAAGGACATTTTTTTGCATTGCATACATCAATTGTGTGAAGGGCATTTTTTCCATAGCAACCACCAGTCGCGTTAAGGATATTTTTTTCAAACATGTTATTATTTTTTTTAACATGACATTTATTTAGAAATAATAATGAATTAAGTAGATTTGAATAGTTTGGATCTCACCGGTTATCGACACTAAATTCACAAATTTCACCGATTCAGTATGCTTCACACTTAACTTGTTCGTTAAACTTTACGGGATACACAATGTACTGAAGCAAATAGGAAAGAAAACATGTTTGCATTATTGGTCAAATTTGACCAAAACATCTATAATACTGAATCGATTAAAATTCGATTCGTCCTTTGTATCGATTTTATTTAAATCGATTCGATTTCTTCACTCGTAAGCAAATTTACAAGAACAACGACTCAAAATAAGATCAAATCCCTTGTATTAGGATTTCATGTTGTTTCAACATCAAAAAATCGATTAATTGGAACGAAAAATCTACTTTTGGAACACCAGTTCAAACTCGCCCATGGTTAGGAATATTTGCACACACTTACATTTATATTTCACTCTATTTTATTTTATTGAAATTATGTTTTTATTTGAAAGCAGGAGAGATAAGATATAGAAATGTGTGTATCATCACAGAAGAAACGATGAAATGATCACATACAACCAAAGCGAAGTTTTATTATTATTTATATAGAAATTTGCACAGTTGATAAATGTTACGGGAGTTTTTTTTTCGATTGAAATTACTAATTGATAAGTTATACAAATTGATTAATATTCATGATGAAACACTTTCTATTACATTCAAATATTTCCATCAAAGCAATCTGTTTGAATTCAAATGCAAAACAAAATATTCACTTCAAAGCCTGCATCGCGCAACTCAAATAGATGAGGTGATGCTGGTGTTCAATAAGAGCAACAACAAGAACAGAGAGAAACATTGCTGCTTCAGCGAGTAGTGAAGCGGCTAATGCATATTAATGTCATATTTCCTCTTCAATCAGTTTTCTCTTATTCATAGAAAATACCACATTGCTGTTTACTTACAATTGCCTTTTTATCAGATTCAAACTTCACTCCACAATCACTCTGAATACATATTTTCACACGCGGTTTAAGAAACACTCGACACAAACACATTTCCTAGTGGACACTCCCGCTTGCTATCGAATCCAGGCTCTCCAGGAAAAACGAAAATTTATTTAAAATTCTGGCAGGTTCGTCAAATGTGAAGCTCAGAATCGTTGTTGGCAAGCGGGAGCACCACGAAGAACCTTGCATTCCATTCTGACATTACTATAGGAGTGAGGCGTCGAAGTTGTGCCATGCCTACTAGATCGTTTGATGTCCGATCCGATGTTACATTCTCGGAGTTCTTTCAACAGGCTTTTGATTGTCAACCATCATAACAGGGTTGGAAGACAAGATCTATGACAATGTTCATTCAGTACCACACAAACCTCGAAAAATAATTTTTCAGATTCATTTCACACTAGAACTGTGCGTTATCATGTGATGAGTTGTATCTAACCCATTGGTGGTAATCCTTGGAATCCTTGGAATGTGTACTTTTATCCCCAAGATCCCAACCGATACTTTAAAGGTTCTTTCGGGTATTCCAAAGATTGCAATCAACATCCCGCAGACTCTTGCAGGTATTCGAAATATTCTAATCAGAATCTTCGATTTCTTTCTTCGGTGGGATTCATCACAACGATCATCGCAATTGAATATATTTGTTTTGTAGAATTGCAAAGTTCCCTTCGGAAATACACAGATTCACAACAGATGGCAAGGATCCCATCGAAATCTTGAACATTCTTAACGAAATGTAAAATATTCCGATCAGAGTTTCAAAGATTGTCACAGGATTTCAAAAGATTGATAACTGGAAGCAGCTTTACAACCCACTCAAATAATTTAAACTCAAATTTTTGGTTTATTTTGTTTTCCGTGTCCCTTCCGAAATGTCAGATAGGAACAACCCCAGTGTTAAAAAGAAAAACCCCTGTGGCGTTTTTGTCGACTAAATAAACGATCATGATCAAACAATTTAAGGTTCAAATTTGGACCCATTTTAAAAATTGAAGTTTAAATACACGCAAACAAGTTTTATTGTATACTAGGTAGACTGGCCCTTAAACAAAAAAGTTGTAAAACTCAACGGGCACCCCTAGATATGAGCCTTAGGATAAGAAAAACGCTCTCTCAAAATTTCCACCCCATTGGTTGCTCCACCAGCTGGCGCATTCGATTTGAAGTTTGTATAGGATATTCGTCTCAAATATAATGAAAATTGATCCTATGTCACTGTTTTGTTCCGTATACTAATTGTTCGCGTTCAAATAAGCCCAGAATGACAAATACATTAGTTGGTACTTTGATGCTTGAGGTACCCAGACAACCAAAATGTACGTATAACGAAATCACCTGGAGGCTCTATATGTGCAAAATTTCACTTATAAGATGTTGCGAAACGGCCTTCTACGTACAAAAGTGGAGGCGATATGCGTGCATATATTATGTGATGAATAATAACATACAATGCGAGTGTATAAATATTCTACCGAACTAACCTGCAATATTATGCGACTTAACTTATGATAACAAATGATGATTTGACAGCTGCTACGGATTGATCCGACTTACTTTGTACGTGTGTACGGGACGAAACAAAATGTACAAATGAACTCAGAAAAAAAGTGTTTTATGCGAGGAAACTCATCAATCAGACGAGTTTATCCACGGTGTTTAGCGAGTTTGATGTAATTAGTATGAATAAACGAGTTGTAACGTGAACTTTCATGCGATTTCTGGTTGTCTGGGTATCTTGATGCTTGAGACAAAAACGTGTTTCGCAGTGTCAGTTTTAGTTCATGCACTCCCTTCTCTAGACTATTATTGCTTAGAAAACATATTGTAATAGCTAATAAACGGTTTCTTTGCATATAATATGATAAAACATATGAAAAACATGCTAAAATGGGGAATTTTGGTGAAATGCTCATGTCAACGACCCATGAGGTGAAGTCCAACACCTGTATTTACATCTTTATCTTCTTATCATCTTAAGAACATTATCTCAATTATCAAATCTAAACACACACACAGCCAATATTGAAAAGCATCATCTTATAAACATTATCTCAATATATCCCAACACGAATGCCCTGACGAGGGTAAAGTGTCGTTAATAAATAATAATAATAACGTCTCGATAGCTTATAAATTGCATATAATGAAAAAATCTTATGAGAAACCTAATAAAAATAGAGAATTTGGATAAAATGGGCACCAGAACTACTTTCATCCAATTCCTTAGAAAATTTTACATAAGATACAGGTATTTTCTCAAGGTTTAAGCGTTGTATTGGATACAGAATTTTTCGCCGGTTTGTTACTTTTTTTCACACTGTGCAATGTTTGAGAAAAGGGATCAAAAAGAGACCGAGCCTGAAATCAAGACAACAAAAAGAAACGAAGCAAAAACCAGGAGATAAGAGTTTTCATAATAATTCTTCAAAGCATCATACCAGACCTAACGACATTTCTATGTATTATTTTTTTGAGTTAATTGTAACAATACGGATTAGCATAACTGCTTCTATTGCTGTATTGAGTTTTTTTTTATGATTTTCTCCTAGCATTTCATTAGAAAAACATTGCTTCAGATATAACTCCGAAGATGATTTTGGGAGTGCATTTACTGATTTTTATGAACCTTTCAGGAATTCCCACAACTAATCATTTGGAGACTTCTCAAAGATCTCAAGTCTTTCAGGAATTATTCTAGTTATCTTTGCATTGATTTTTCCAGCAACAGTCCCAGAAATCTTTGAATGTTTATCCAATTATTTCGCCTGACATGCCTCTGTCAGTTATTTCTCTTCAGAAATAAGTCTTGAGTTTCCTCCTATGACTTCTTCCAGGCATGTCTCCGAGCAATCGTTCAGGATTTTTTCAGAATTTTTTAGAGTTATTTTCTAAAGAAAACCATATGGGATAAAGTTTCTAAAATATTGTAGGAATGACAAATGGAACAGTTGTTGAATGGATCATAACTAATTAACTTATCTAAACTGAAACATTTCCTATAGAAATTTTTGGAGGAACTTATGGAATAGTCGCGTAAGAGTCTATGAACGTTTTTTCTGGAGTCTTTAGAATTTCGCACCAGGATTGACTGTGAAGAAAGAGATTCTAGAAATCTCTCTGGCTTGAAAAGAGACTTTAGACATAGTTAAAAATAGAGACTTGCATTTACTTCCGGGCTGTCACGTTGTTGCACTTCGTAAAACCGATTTATTTATTATCATTTTACAAACAGAGGTATCAATCCATACCAAATCAAAATGTATTCCTCAAGTTAAATCGACAAATGAAATTGAATAATATTGAAAGCATTACATACGGTCATAGTCGATTATAATTTGAAACAAAATTCAGATAATTTCGAGACTTGGGGTCTTCAGTAAAATTGTTTTGAAGATTCATTTAATTCGTAATCTGGCCGCTAGGTAGCACTGGTGGACATAAAACATTTACTTTTGTTTTGCAGATACTTCAGGAGCCTATCCACTTAGAAAGATGGCGTATTTGACAGAGTTGTCCAGTAAGGCAAGTGCTAGTTGATTCAAATTGTTGCCACCAGATGTTGCTAGTGAGCATGAAACTTTTGTTTTTGCAGAAGGTGCTTAGAAAGACGGCGTTTTCTGCGAAGTTGTTCAGTACCTACCTCAAATGCTATCATTATTTTAGCCAAGAGATTCAAGATATTGACACCAGATGAAGCTGCTCACTAGCTTCACTAGCTGAAACTGTTGTTTTACAAATATCTCAGGATTCTGACTACTTAGAAAGATGGCGTCTACGGCAAAGTTGATCCATAGATAAGTAAAGGGCTATCATTATTCGAGCTAATTGATTCAAAATTTCACTACCAGGCGTTAGTAAGCAAGAAACTTTGCATGAAAACACTCACTAGTGCCATCTTTCTAAGTGGTTTATTGTAAGATATCTGCGAAACAAAAGTTTCAGTCGCACTAGCACCATCTCAAAAACAACTTTGTTTTTTGTAGGTCGCAAGGTATTTGATGTTGAACGTGAAAATCCAAGGGTGTTGTAAAAAGTACAATGCTCGACTACTCTCGTTACAAAAATTCGCGCGTCAGCCGAAAGGTTTAAATAATGACAGAGAAGCCTGTTACCAACCCTGCACTTCATACCGGTGTGGTCCTCGGTACCATCGGGTGTCATCTTTCCCTGTTCGGAGTGGGGAAATCTACTCTCAGCAGGATCTTTTACCTTCACGGTAAAAAATAAGCACCATGCTATCAATAGTTCTGCACTTGGTTTCGCACTACTGTTGAATCTTGACAAAATCAAGGTAACAGCACTTGAATTCAACGTTGCATGTTTTGATTTGAAATTAAAAAAAAAGTTAAAATAAACCTTTCCGCCTGACCCAGATTTGAACCACCAATCTTCGGAGTGCAAGTCTAGTGTCTTACCCCGACACCAACTCGCATCTGTTGAAAAGGGTTGTATTGATCTCAATCTCTTTCTACAACGAGCTGTCAATGATTGCTTTCATACAAAAGACATGATGTTCAAAATCAACGACTTTTCACTTCAGAGTCTAGTTCTAGAGACAGTAGAGCATATCCAAAGTTAGAACCCTTCAAATCATGGTGATTGGTGTTTTGAATTGAGTCAAGTGATCACTCTATTCAATCGAACGTGATGATTTTGTACCGTGTTACATACGTGCAACCTAAACTAGAGTGGAAGTGGATGTGCATGGATGTGTGCGTGCACCATCCCGTATAAGAAGAAGAGACATCTTTTACCGGAGGAAGCGCTTGAAGCGCTCAAGTGAAAGCTTGAAAGATGAATCCCTCGGGGGAATTATGCATGAAGCCGCCCCAGGTTGAGAAAGATTGCGGTTCTTACTTGCAATGTGGAACCGGAAGAGCAGGATGGCTTGTGTGTGTGTGTGTGTGTGTGTGTGTGTGTGTGTGGAGAGTTTTCATATAGCTTCGCCGGGCAAGTTTATGATGCATTGAAACCGTTTGCTGGAGTTATCTGTTAAATTATAGTAACTCAGTACAAATCGACATCTTTGGGATCAAGATTGACTCGAACTGGTGGGAGCATTCAAAAATAAAATTATATCTGAAATAAAATAATCAGATAAGATAGCTCATGCAGATTTTCTGGGGGAACCCAGATAGCCGTGGCGGTAAACGCGCAGCTATTCAGCAAGCTCAGGGTCGTGCACTTTTTTTTTTCAATACCGTTTTGACTCATATTACGAACACTTACTTACTTACTTATTTGGCTTTACATCAATTATCTTGATAAAGCCTCGCCAACAATAATTCGCCAATTCACTCGGTTCATGGCCGCTTCTCTCCATCCTCGACTTGACCCACGCTCTCCAGGTCCTGGTGCACCTGGTTAATCCACCTAGCTCGCTGCGCCCCACGCCTTCTTGTTCCGACCGGATTCGTAGCAAACACCATCTTTACAGGGTTTTTTTTTTCTTAAGGCACTCCGTGCTTGTGGCCACTACTGTGCCGGACTCAGTTGATCTGTAGCTTCTAACTTTACAGGGTTGTTGTCCGGCATTCTTGCAACATGCCCTGCCCAGCGTATCCTTCCAGCTTTAGCTACCTTCACGATACTGGGTTCGCCGTAGAGTTGAGCGAGCTCGTGGTTCATCCTTCGCCGCCACACGCCGTTCTCCTGTACGCCGCCGAAGATCGTCCTTAGCACTCGGCGTTCGAAAACCCCAAGAGCTTGCAAGTCCTCCTCGAGCATAGTCCACGCCTCATGCCCGTAGAGGACTACCGGTCTTATGAGCGTTTTGTACATCGTACATTTGGTGCGGGGGTGAATCTTTCTTGACCGCAGTTTCTTCTTTCATAGTAGGCACGACTTCCGCTGATGATGCGCCTTCGTATTTCCCGACTTACATTGTTGTCAGCCGTCAACAAGGATCCGAGTTAGACGAACTCGTCCACCACCTCGAAGGTATCTCCGTCTATCGTAACACTGCTTCCTAGGCGGGTCCTGTCGCGCTCAGTTCCGCCAAACAGCATGTACTTTGTTTTCGACGCATTCACCATTAGCCCGACTCTTGTTGCTTCGCGTTTTAGGCGGGTAAACAAATCTGCCACCGTTTCAAATTTTCTCCCAATAATATCCATGTCGTCCGCGAAGCAAACAAATTGTCCGGATCTCGTGAAAATCGTGCCTCGACTGTTAAGTCCGGCTCTCCGCATAACACCTTCTAGCGCAATATTGAACAACAGGCACGAAAGTCCATCGCCCTGTCGTAGTCCCCGCCGAGACTCGAATGAACTGGAGTGTTCGCCCGAGATCTTCACGCAGTTTTGCACACCGTTCATCGTTGCTCTGATCAATCTTGTGAGCTTCCCGGGAAAGCTGTTCTCGTCCATGATTTTCCATAGCTCTACGCGGTCGATACTATCGTATGCCGCCTTGAAATCGATGAACAAATGGTGCGTAGGGACCTGGTACTCACGGCATTTCTGGAGGATTTGCCGCACGGAAAAGATCTGGTCCGTTGTCGAGCGGCCGTCGATGAAACCTGCTTGATAACTTCCCACGAACTCGTTTGCTATAGGTGATAGACGACGGAAGAGAATCTGGGATAGCACTTTGTAGGCGGCGTTTAGGATGGTGATTGCACGATAATTTTCACACTCCAGTTTGTCGCCCTTTTTGTAGATAGGGCTTCCACTCCTCCGGTAGCTGTTCCGTTTCCCAGATTCTGACTATCAGCCGATGCAGACAAGCAGCCAACCTGTCCGGGCCCATCTTGATGAGTTCGGCTCCGATACCATCCTTGCCAGCGGCTTTGTTGTTCTTGAGCTGTTGAATGGCATCCTTAACTTCCCCCATCGTGGGAGCTGGTTGGTTTACGCTTTCCGCTGTGCTGACGTAGCCATTGCCTTCGTTGTCCTGACCTTCTGTGCCTGTGTTCTCTGCGCTATTCAGGTGTTCATCGTAGTGCTGCTTCCACCTTTTGATCACCTTGCGTCCGTCCGTCAAGATGCTCCCATCCTTATCCCGGCACATCTCAGCTCGCGGCACGAAGCCTTTGCGGGATGTGTTGAGCTTCTGACAGAACTTCCGCGTTTCTTGAGAACGGTACAGCAACTCCATCTCTTGGCATTCCACCTCTTCCAGGCGGCGCTTTTTGTCCCGGAATAGGCGGGTTTGCTGTTTTCGCTTCAGTCTGTATCGTTCCACGTCTTGCCGCGTACATTGGCGTAGCTAGGATTTTTTCCTGGAGGGGGCCTAGGGGGGGCCTAGAAAATTCTTGATTTACCGAAGTAATAATCACGATTTTCGCAAATTTCGTAGTTTGCGAAAATTTGCGTTGATCTTATCTGTTTGTGTTTTTGTCTCATATCAGCTATTATCTCTGAATATCAGTAATGCTTGTAAATTACAATTTTCATTACGGAAAATTCGACACGAATGCCACACGTATGGTAAAGTGTCCTAAATAAATATTAATAATAATAATTACGGAAAATATCAATTATTTGTCTAATCCAGTAAAAACATCCTTTAAGATTTTTTCCAAAGAACTCACGAAGAATATCCCTTTGAAGTTCTTGCACAAACTTTTCAAGTATCCGGGATCTCTTCATGAACTATTTTCGTTCTTTTACAGTGCAAGAACGCCTTTACCAGTTTTCACTCAGTTTTTGCTGGGACTCCCACGGAATAAGTAGTTATTATTTAACAGATTTTTTCCCGAAGTTTTTTTAGGCTTTATAATTTGGAATTTTTCGAAGAAACTGTATCAAATTGCTCAAAAGAAGACATCAGAATTTCAAACATTTCTCCATGAAGCTAAACTACGTACTTATCACACATAAATTTTAATTGTTGAAAATATCATTAAGTTGTTCATTAAAAATGTATTAAGGATTTTCTGGAAATACTTGGGATTTCTCCAAGAAGTATTACAATAAATACTACCAATATTGTGTTCAAAAATCTCTCTGAAATTCTTAAAGTCAGGGTGCCGACTACCTGGAAAACCTGGAAAGTCAGGGAATGTCAGGGAATCCAATTTTTGACCTGGAAAGTCAGGGAATTTTATTACAGGTAAGGGAAAATTATCTATCAATACTATATTACAACATCAAACGAGTTGATTATCTGCAAATCATTGAATACGATAAATTTGTTGGGCGAAATAGGTAATCAATCTTAGCTATTAACCATTGATAAAGCGCTGTTATGTATGGTAAAGTAAACTATATTTTACTATCTATGAAAAAATCCTCGGAATTTCGAATTTTGAAAATGTGATGAATAAGGTTCCAAGCGCTACTTTAGGATTTTCATTAGGAGCTTTCTCATACTGATGTTTAGAATCGCAGAATGAACACAAAGATATTCTGGAGATTCTTCTGAAATTCTCCTTAAGTGTTCAATCTGCGATTCTTTGCAATTTGTTATGTCTGGATCACCCCGCTATCATAAATTTAATTTTATTGACAATATCATCGCCCTTTTCCGGTGAAATTAAAATTGTAACATTTACCGAATTATTGTGAGTCGAAATTTTAGTGCTTTTCCCCTGCTCCAAGATGTTTAAAAACCAAAAAATTCTCTAAATAGAATTTCTGCTATGAAAGATTGAAATTTTGTGAGATTTCTTGAAGATACTCTTAGAAGAACCGATTATTGAATTCTTGGAGCAGTTCCTGACAGCATTGCTGGAGGCACGACACTCAAGTGATCAGTTTAAACACGCTCTAGAAAATTATCTAACAGTTGTATTCGAGTAAAGTGAAAGCCTTTGCTAAACTGAGCGAAAGCTTTTTCTTTATACGACCTATTACGGTCTAAATAAAGACCTTGATTTTCCTTGTAGTTGCTCAAAATTTGACGGCACTTGAAGTAATACATCAAAATCTAGAATGTCGTAGAAAGTGTACTGCGATATGCCAAACTTGGGTAACAAAATGTAGCGCTGAGCCCGACAACTATATTTTTATTTCGTCTTTAAACCAAATTCAGTACTCTGAAATGTTTCTGAAAAATTACTGGAAGGTCGGGAAAAGTGAGGGAATTTTAATTTCCAAATTGAGTCGACACCCTGTAGAGGATTGCTTGAAAAATTCACAGCAAAAATTATTAATTCTCTCTTGATTTCCCCTAATACTCCACAAGGTTTTCATAAATAATGAAATAAGATTTAACTGGGAAAATGTTCTTAGTGATTTCTCAGAGAAGTTTTCAACAAATCTATCTACATTTTTTCAAAGAAAATTGTCTAAGTGTTTCTTTAGATTTATCTAAAAATCAATTTGATATTGATCCCCGAATTCCTTACCCATATTTTTTCAATTCAATAATTTCAAAGTTTTTAGTGGAATGGGTTCAGCTATTCTTTCATAAATTTTCGAGAAATTTGTTCAGAGATTTCTCTTTTTTTATTATTAAAGTTCAAATTGAATTTGGAAAAATATTGAATTCTTATCGGGAAACTCAAGAATTAATCGTAGAATTTTTGGAACTTTCTGAGTTCCTGACGATGTTACTTTCAGAAACAGCTTTGGCATTTTTTGTAGGATTAACTACAAAAAATCTTGTTAATTTTTATCGTCTTTATAATAGACAATGGTTTATGTTAAAACAGATGGGATTTTTATGAAGGTGTTTGTATCTTACATTTTAGAAAACGTTTCGCATGAACTCCGAAGCTTTAATATGGCAGATTAATCTAAAAACTTTTAACTATTGTGGTAGAACTGTAAAAGTTGAAGGTGTAAATATTGGCGGTTTTTATCAAGAATTCTGCTAAAAATGTTTTATAACAAAATTCAGAATTTAAAACTTGGAGTAAATTTTTGCATACCTTTGAAAATATGTTGAGGAATTCCTGATGGATTTTCAGAAATCAGGAGCCATACGTATAAAAACTCTGAAAAATTTTAAAACTCCTGGAATTCATTTTTCTCCTTTAGATTCTTTAAAATATTGCTTTTTGGAGTACGAATTTTTGTACGAAGGTGCCTAAGAATACGTCATGTGAATGAAGAAGAAACAACAAAATGTTAAATCAGATCGAAACAACCAAAGATAAGTGATTATCTATATTTTTTCTCTAGAGGTGAATCAATGGGCTGGATAAATAAACAACAAACTGCAGGATAATTGACATCGCTCAAATCATGTTAAAAAAAAAAAACAAATTTCTCAAGGAGCTCCATCACAATCTTCATAATTAAGCCAAAAAGCCTCTAGGAATTCCGCCTTGAAAATGTACAAAAATTCAATTCCTAAATATATATTTTTTGCAGAATTTATAAAACAATTTCTGAAACATTGTTTTAAGGAAGATCTTCAAAAATTTCTTTATGAATTTCTTAATTAATCCCTGCCCAGTTATTTTGCTAAATTGCTAATTTTGGAAGTAAAAATATGCCTGGGATTTTTGAATAAATTTCTTCTGGAGATTAGAAGCCATAAGACATTCCAAAAATACTTTTCGTATATAATTCCAGTAGAATCTGGGGATTTGAAGTAGAATTTACAAAAAAAAAAACAAAGGAGAATTTGTAACGCAATTTACAATGCATTTTAAAAATAATTCTGAAAGACTCATAATGAACTTTGCGAAAAAGTTTTTAATAACTTTTTTGGGAAAGCTAGGGTCATTTACGGCTTCTTCAAAACACATCAATGAAAACATTCAAATGTTTCTTTGTTTTGTCAGCTTCCCGTTGACGAGATTGCCGAGACTGGACGAACAATTTCACCATAGATGCTATCAATTCAAATAAACACGCCTCAAAGTGCGACTGATCTGGAGATTTGCCTACAGTTCTTATGGAAAATCTGCCGAAGAGAATATTTAAGGCTGCCGACATTAGTCACACGGATATTGGTTGTTCGAAGCGTTATAAATAAGTTTCCAAGAATGTTATAACATGTCTATCGGTGTGAATTGATAGAGGATTGAGCAGCGCATACATGTAAACAGGCAAAAACGTAATTTGACTGCTGATGTTCGAGAAAATTGCAAAAGAAGCGCGACATCGGTTTGGACTGCCAAGAATACGTAAATTCCCCTTTATGAAGGAATTTGACAGAATCAACGTTTATTTAGAAAAAAATGTTAGGGCAAAGTTTGAACTTTTTCAAGGTTTAGCAATTTTTAGCAAATCTCAATATTATTTGACTACTTTTTAAAAAAATTGAAGCAAAAGGTATAAACCACTCTTCGATGTACATTAATGAATTTGATCACTAAAATTCTTGAGACTGAAAAAAACTTACTTGGTAAAACGTAGTTTAGAGATAAATTAAAAAGTTCATTCATTCGAAATTATTAAAAAAAATGAAGCGAAAACAGAGAAAGAACATATTGCTGGAATCAAAAATTATGGCCGATTTTTTTACTTATTTTTGAAGCCTTAGGTAAGTTCGAAATTCTTTGAAGAGATATGTTTTGAATTAGGCCTTGTCTTTCGCCAATAATTGCAGCTATTTTACGTCTTAGAAGTTCCTTTAGTAATTTTGCCTATTTATTTTTTTGCCGAGACCTTTTTATCAATGAATTTCTTTAAAGAAATCTTATGGGATAATCATCATCACCGGACACCTCGATCAGGGCACCCTCCAAGAACACAGGAAATCGTAATTCAGTTAAAAGGCTACACCATGCTAGAACATTTGAAATAGTATGGTTTGCCCTACTCAGAAAATACGAAATTAAGGAACCGATTTTCTAGGATACTGACGCTTTTTAGTATCACAGCATTTTGAAACGGAGATGTCAAGCGACAGCAGGACGATTGATTTTTCGATGGTCGCACAATTCAACGAATTCAGAACCGCCACACTAATGCTGTGAACGACAAGCTAGGTTTTCCCACTATTATTGAACAAAATAAAAGAACGTAACTACTGAAGAATGTTTATCAATAGATTCAGAAGATTTCACTTCACTTTAGAATTATGTAAACATTTTTTTTTCATATATATTTTCATTCAAAATTCTGGAGGGGGCCTGGCCCCCTGGCCCCCCCTGTTCCTACGCCAATGGCCGCGTACCATGCTGCAGCATTGCAGCTCGCGCTGCATTCTTCTCCTCTAAAACCTCCTGGCACTCCTCGTCGAACCAATCGCTTCTTGAGCACCGTTCCACATATCCGACAATGCTTTCGGCGGCGTCGTTAATGGCTGCTTTGACTGTCCTCCAGCAGTCCTCAAGAGGGGCCCTATCGAGCTCGCCCTCATCCGGCAACGCTGCCTCAAGATGCTGCGCGTACGCATTGGCGACATCCGGTTGTTTCAGCCGCTCGAGATTGTACCGGACCGGAGGTCGGTACCGTACATCATTGATGACGGATAGTTTTGGGCGCAGTTTCACCATCAGTGGTTTCCGAACACTTAAGGCCAACAGTGACTTCAAATGCATCTGATAGGCATAGTTTAGCTGAAATTTGTGAACATCTTAGTTTCTCCGCAACGCCTAACTGTTAGCTGTTGGGTGTTTCGAAAAAAAAAATTAAATTTTAACTTGTTTAGTATTGTTTTTACATAAAAATATGAAACAACATTTTGATTCAAATGCCTAACACTGTGTTCATTCTGTCTCATATTCAAAACACCTTGATTCAAATTCCGAATAGCAATAAAGCGTATTTAAATAAATAATTTCGCAAATAAATTATCTAAACTTGTTTTACTGATCTCGAACTTGAGAATCATTACTACTTCCGAAGTATAAAACAGATCGGAAGACGTTAAAATTGACTTGTAATGGACTGCCATTTTCTGTAATTAAGGTTCGCAATCCATTGCACATTGGACCGAATCGACAATTTAGCCGGAAAAAAGTCTTTTCTCTGTTCTTGTCGATCTTAGACGGGTCGCGACGTTCTCAAACGACCGGTTACGGAACATGAGTCCGTTGCTCGATAAATACTTGTTTTAATTATGAATCGTGGTTTACGGCCAACCAGCCGAGTGGAAGTTTAACAACTACCGAAAAGCTAAACATTACATATAATTTGCAATTGGATTAGATGGACAAATTGATGTGAAGATTTGCGAAAAAGTTACACGTCTTCTCAGTGAGAATCGAACTCACGACTCCCCGATCTCTAGTTGGGGCGCGTTAACCACTACGCCATGAGAGGACTCATGAACGCAGAAGTTAACCTGAATTCGATTTCAGCTCAATAATCACGTGGTCCTCTTTCGCAAAGTGCACCTCTTTCGGAAGAATTAGATGCCCATCCAAACACAACGCTTTCTATATATATCCAATGCCTAGCCCGAGAGCGCATTGTTTTTTAGGTATAGGAATAGCACACTACACTAGCCAGCAACTGCGCTGGCTGAGGTTTCTATTGTGTGGGCTAACTGGTGTAACTTTTTCGCAAATCTTCACATCAATTTGTCCATCTAATCCAATTGCAAATTATATGTAATGTTTAGCTTTTCGGTAGTTGTTAAACTTCCACTCGGCTGGTTGGCCGTAAACCACGATTCATAATTAAAACAAGTATTTATCGAGCAACGGACTCATGTTCCGTAACCGGTCGTTTGAGAACGTCGCGACCCATTGGAAGCCCACACAATAGAAACCTCAGCCAGCGCAGTTGCTGGCTAGTGTAGTGTGCTATTCCTATACCTAAAAAACAATGCGCTCTCGGGCTAGGCATTGGATATATATAGAAAGCGTTGTGTTTGGATGGGCATCTAATTCTTCCGAAAGAGGTGCACTTTGCGAAAGAGGACCACGTGATTATTGAGCTGAAATCGAATTCAGGTTAACTTCTGCGTTCATGAGTCCTCTCATGGCGTAGTGGTTAACGCGCCCCAACTAGAGATCGGGGAGTCGTGAGTTCGATTCTCACTGAGAAGACGTGTAACTTTTTCGCAAATCTTCACATCAATTTGTCCATCTAATCCAATTGCAAATTATATGTAATGTTTAGCTTTTCGGTAGTTTTTAGAAAATGTTATTTTGAACAACTTTGTCGAAGACACTTTTGATCTAACTCTTCATTTGAGCTAAGTAAATTGATTTTGAAAGTTTTAACTTAGGGTGGACCCAAAAAATCAGTTATTTTGATCTAACTCTTTTATTTTCAGTTTCACGTGAAAGTGGTCTTCAGAAGAGTTGCAGAGGAAGTGAAAATACACATTTTTGCTGAACATTGCAAGTTTGTAATTCTTGTGATTTTGGAGTTATAAGCAAATTTAAGTGAAAAACTATGAAATCTTCAGATGCCCATAACTCATGGAGTTGGTTCGATACAATTTTTCTTTTAGTGGCAATCGAGAGACCATACGATAGGCAACTTTTGCTGCAAAAACTGTGAGAACGTAATTTTTGTAAATTGAGAAAATTCACTTCAAAAATACACTTAAAAACTCTAAATTTGCTTGTAAGTCACAAGATTTCAATGTTAACGGCGAGCTGTCTTCAGCAAAGTTGTAGGTTTTAGCCAGATCTACAACTTTTTCATATCAAACCTTATGGAGAAATGTGAAATAAAAAAAATAGAACTTTATAATACATTTTACTATTATTTCATACAAAATTATTCAAGTAGTAGCAATATAATTGTACTTTCATTCTATACATAATTTTCCAAAACTGCACACTTTTTGATTACCATGGCTTCTTCAATAATGTTAGATTATTCCACCATTTTCACAGTTCTGTGCCCCAGGACACTACTGTACGTATTCAGTTACAATAGTAGCAGTCACAATGACGAAACATTTAAAGTTTCTTAAGTTGCATTGGCACCATTTTACATTTTGAATTATATGTGAATTATACCACTGAGTACTGATAAAATAATAATAAAATCATAATACTATACAAAGTTTACAACAGCAAGTATATGAAAGCGACTACTGATATATTAACTTAATGATTTATAGTAATAAATATTAGGTGACCCACATCTGCATCGTATCATCATTTCTTCATATTTTGTTTCACATTTCTCTAAAAAGTGGTGTATGTAAAAGTTGTAGATCTAGTTAAATTCTACAACTTTGCTAAAGACAGCGCGCCGTTAACTTTGAAATCTTGTGAGTTACAAGCAAATTTAGAGTTTTTAAGTGTATTTTTGAAGTGAATTTTCTCAATTTAAAAAAATTACGTTTTCACAGTTTTTGCAGCAAAAGTTGCCTATCGTATGGCCTTTCGATTGCCACTAAAAGAAAAATTTTATCGAACCAACTCCATGAGTTATGGGCATCTGAAGATTTCATAGTTTTTCACTTAAATTTGCTTATAACTTCAAAATCACAAGAATTACAAACTTGCGATGTTCAGCAAAAATGTGCATCTTTACTTGCTCTGCAACTCTCCTGAAGACCACATTCACGTGAAACTGAAAATAAAAAAGTTAGATCAAAATAACTGATTTTTTGGGTCCACCCTGAGTTAAAACTTTCAAAATCAATTTACTTAGCTCAAATGAAGAGTTAGATCAAAAGTGTCTTCGACAAAGTTGTTCAAAATAACATTTTATAAAAGTTTGCAGAAGACCGCAGCCACAAATTTCATCAAACAAAAAAGTTTGAGTCAAAATTTTAACTTAAATAAGGGCCACCCTATTCAACTTTTTTCTTAAAAGATGCAAAACTCAATTACGAATAACTTCTCTGAAGACATCAAACGTCTAAAATCGACGAGAACAGAGAAAAGACTTTTTTCCGGCTAAATTGTCGATTCGGTCCAATGTGCATTGGTTCTTGAAAACTTCGAAAAGCTGCTTGAACATAACCATTAAACTCGTTTCATAAGTGTGTATTACTGGTACATGACGCTGGAGGTCAGCCCATCTTCGGTTAACACCAATCGTGACAACTTCCTTGACTTCGACTGTTCCTCTGTAGTATTTGATTTGTCCATGAAGCAAGATATCCATGTTATACCAGATTACTTTCGTTAATTATACATTTACACCTTAGAGTACATTAGTTCTCTTCCACCCGAGCACTTCTTCATTTTGCCCGACAGTCTTAGTTCTTTTGAGGCGGTTCGGTCAATGAAGCCGGTGAAACACTTAGCGTTCTTCCTGAATGGAATGCGCCAAACATTGAGTGCTTTGTCAAATCGCTCTTACACTATTACCCTGGGTTGGGTCCCTTCCCATTGCTCCATTCCGGGCAATGAGTAAGCAGACTCTCTGGCTAAGGTAGGCGCTAAAGAAGGCGATGTTTACGAGCGTTAAATTGCCTTCAATGTTTGTTATTTTGCATTTTCCCGTCGGGAGACCTTGATCAGCGGGCAACAGAAATGGAGAGACGGAGAAATGGGTTATTCCATATTTCCACAGGTGTCGAAAAAACCATGGTTTAAGGAGTTGGGCATGAGTCGTGATTTCATTCGTGTCATGTGTCGGCTTATGTCCAATCACTATTTACTTGTTTTTAATTTGAATCGTGGTTTACGGCTAACCAGCCGAGTGGAAGTTTAACAACTACCGAAAAGCTAAACATTACATATAGATTGCAATTGGATTAGATGGACAAATTGATGTCTCGTGAGTTCGATTCTCAAATCTTCCGTCAACTTTCTGGACAAGAATATTTCGTTGCCAAGTCTAAGTTCGATGTTCCGGAGGATGTTCGAAAGAAAAAAGTATCAAAATTTGCAAAGAAGTTTCTAATCTGGCAAGCGATTTGCGGATGTGGTAAAAAAAACGTTCCTTTCATCACTTCCGGAACAATGAACGGTGCGATTTACACGGAAGAGTGCCTTAAGAAGAGGCTTTTGTTATTCATAAGGAAGCACGAAGGATCAACTCTTTTTTGGCCTGATTTAGCATCCTGTCACTCTTCTCGAAACGTGTTGTAGTGGTATCGAGCCAACGGAGTCAATTTTGTGCCAAAATATATAAACCCTCCGAATTCACCGGTACTTCGCCCAATAGGGTCCTAAAGCCCTGTCCCAATTTTAGTGCCAAACGCTTAAGTTTAGGCCAAAAACAAATGTTTACTCAATTTTCTAATGTTTTCCGTTGGTTTAAGCCCAAAAAACATTTTTTTATATTTTGTCACATCGTTTGGCTTAAACTAAAATTTTGGGTGTATTTTGTTCTCCGTGTCCCTTACGAAATATCAGAGAGGAACAACCCCAGTGGTCGAACTAAAACCCCTGTGGTGTTTTTGTCGACTAAGCGAACGTCAAACATGATCAAAAGTGTCAAGGTTCATTTATGGACCAAATTTTCAAATTAAAGTTTCAACATGATAAAGCCATTATTTGACCGGGAAAATTGCTGAAGTAGTCAAACGATTTGCGTCTGGTAACGGCATATCTAGAGAACAATTTACTGTCATTAAATCTGCACAAAACAAAATTAATGGTCTTTGGAGCTAGAGAGAACCATGCTGCACCTCATCCAACATTGACAGTAAATGGCGTAACGATTGAAGAAGTTTCGTATTATAAATACTTGGGCATCTACATTGACAACAAGCTACGTTGGGATTACCATATACGAAATACTGTTGATAACTGCGCATCGTTGTGTGGAATTCTAAGAAAGTTGTCGAAATATGTGCCACAACATGTTCTACTAAAATATATTTCGCTTTTATCCATAGTCGGTATCAATATGGTATAACGACTTGGGGTACAACCTTCAACACATACCTTAAAGACATCCAAGTTCAGCAAAACAGATGTGTTAAAGCAATATTCAAATTGGATTACCTGCACCCAACAAATCAGCTTTACAGCACCACTGAACATAATATTCTGCCAATACAAGGACTGTACATCATGCGAACAGCCACGATAATGTTTAAAATCCTCAACAATCTCAATCTGCATCATAACTGGAACTTTAATGCTGCTGCACATCACCATCAGACTCGATATGCTCATTTGCTGCAGAGAACTGGCTTTAGAACGGAAGTTGGAAGAAGAAGATTTCAAAATTTAGGGCCGGCAACATACAATCGATTACCAGAAGAAATCAAGAGTGCTCGAACGATTCAACAATTCAGGCGTAGCCTTATACTTTATATAAAATCTAATATTGATCAATTCATTGTTCGATAGTATTTATGTAGAACTTTCTCTAAACTGAATTCAATAATGTAACTCGACTAATTTAAATAGCTATTTCAATAAGCTCTAACGTCCCTTTTAAGGAACACTAGTTCGTTAGGGATTGTAAGTATTATTCTTATTGCTTTGTAGCATTGTAGCATGATCATAAATAATAAATTAAAAAAAAAAAAAAGTAGTTACAGTAACATGCTTTTTCGTGTTATTAAATAGAAACAAGATTTCATTAAAAATTTTAGGACCCAATTGAGAAATTCTGGGCAATTATGAAAATGAAACTTCGCAAACACCCCAAAATCATTAAAACAGAGCTGGAATTGAAGACAATTTGGGTAAACACAACAAAACACTGGAAAAATCTGTTGCACAAAATTTGATGGGTGGAGTGAAAATGAAAGTGCGGGCATGTGGGATGGGAGAAGAAATTGAATAAAACAAATGTTGTAAACCATAACCCATTATTGGTTTTTCATCCCCTGAAAATTTTAAGAAAATCCAATATCCGATTTAATTTTTCTGACAAAATATGTGTGTGCCATTTCGAATACACCCTTCAATGTAAAAAAGAGAAGATTTCGGCTCTGCTGGGCCCTACGGCGCCCGAGCCTGCCAAATAAACGGAAGAAGTTAAAAAAAGCGTGACATATTTCAGCGAAATATTTCAAGCGAATCGCCATACAAAAATGGAGTGTTCGGAATATGAGTCTGTTCGGAAATTTGAGACGAAACGGTATCCATTTCAAAAACCAAGATTTTGGTACAAGCGTTGCAAAAATCTCAATCTCTCATTTCTCATGCTTGAATATTTTCACGCTTGAGTTGTAGCTCACGCAACTCAACAACCTAAACATACATAATGTACCTACTAATTCATCGTTTTTCTGCTAGAAATATAACAAACCTTTCAGATGCAAACAATAACATTGGGTTTTGACAGATTTTCGACGCAGCGTATTTGCCATACTAAGGGGTATTTAGCAAATCTAGCTGGCCAAAAGTTATTTTTAAAATGCGCTCAAATTTCGAAATAGTGTTGTGCATATGACACATAAACAGTTGTGGAATGATTCCTTACACTCAGTTTTTACTCATTCAAGTCTGTGGTAGACTATGGTTGCATCTAAAAAGTCTGGAGATTGGAAGTACTACAGAGTCCGAACAGAGTTTGACTTTCATACCCCATTGCAATGAATTCGATTTCAGAATACAATACCGGTTTTGGAATCATTACTGGTTGCATATAATTAACTTTGTTTCGCTTCAATCGAAATGACTGAACGAGTTAACCTGAACACAGTGAGTCAATTGATTGGTGCCGATGGCCCCACACATTATGGGGATTTGTAATGTCCTAGAGCCGTGGCTCCGATGGAGCAACAGAGGCACGGGATGGTAACATTACCTAATAATTACAGTGGGTTTTGTTTTCCCGAACGTTGCATGAATGATGATTAATGGGCGCACCAGTTCTTGTGCATCAAGTTTGCACGATTTGGAAAGCGTGCACCGGATGATGGTGAAAATTGTAGTTAGCGCGCATTTTTCGGCAGGAACTAGGAGTTATTTACCATCATTTGCAATTGCAACAACAGCTAGCCATGGCCACCGTTGCTGTGGTTACGAATAGTGACAGCTGCAACATTGAATAATGTTTGATAATTTATGGCAAACCACGGGAAAATTATTTTCGCTCGCA
This sequence comes from Aedes aegypti, assembly GCF_002204515.2. Classification (NCBI taxonomy): domain Eukaryota; kingdom Metazoa; phylum Arthropoda; class Insecta; order Diptera; family Culicidae; genus Aedes; species Aedes aegypti. Next base: position 376,166,077 of record NC_035109.1, read on the forward strand.
AATGGCCTGCTGCCGGAAGTGCATTTTTGCGTTCGGGAACGTGTGCGGTCTAAAATGATCGATTTCCATATTGGCCATGGCGGCGTTTGTGTGTCTCGGATGGAATTCAAATGGAATAACGTCGGGACCTGACAGGCCTGCTTGGATGAGATTGAGTTAACAAATGCGATTCAGGTCAGCTTATGGACCAATTAACGCGGATTTTGTGGGTGGCGGTGACCAGTGGTGGGAAACGCAGACCAGTGCGTGAGTGATACATCACAGGGAATTCAATTAGCGGGTAAATAAGGTGTTTTTAAACGCTTTTATTAGCTTTATTGAAAAACTGATAAAGTGTTACGTGTTGTGCGTGTGGGTTGCAAATTTGGATGGTTTACTGATTACGGAGGTCGTTCGTAGAATTTGATGTTGGTAATCGTGGTGCAGTTGGCGAACCGATGTGAACTCTGTAAGGCCTCGAGCTCTGCCATAATTGGACAAAGTGTCAAATCAGTAAATGAATTATTTGTTCATTTTAATGTGTTGAGACAGCAAAATAATTATAAGTCAATATACTCTTTTATGAGTTATGATCGAGATTAAAGGTAATACTGTACCGTAAAACGGGAGATCTTTGATAATGCTGGTAACTTTGATATTGCGGGACCCTTCTTTTTTTCTTCTTGGCATTACGTTCCCACTGGAACAGAACCTGCTTCTCTGCTAAGTGTTTAATGAGCACTTCAACTTTCTCAACTCAACAAGAGCTTTCTTTGCCAAAGTTGCCATTTTTTGCATTCGTATAATCGTATGGCAGGTACGATAATACCCTATGCCCTGAGAAGTCAACAAAATTTCCATTATGAAAAGATTCTAGACCGACTGGGAATCGAACCCAGACACTTTTAGCATGGATTTGCTTTGTAGCCGCGGACTCTAACCACTCGGCTAAGGAAGACCCCTTGCGGGACCCACAACATACGAAATGAAATATCATAATTTTTATTAACCAGTTAAGGAAGACAAATGCAGGAGTAAAGAGTATTAGTGTGACACTTCATGACAGTGTTATTTTCTTTGGAATCAAGAACATTTGAGCTTTATATTCTTATAACGATAATTGATAAGATTTAAAACGTTCACAAACATTCTGTTTTACAATCACTATTTGATGAAGTTTTAGTTATTTCGTCACTTATTCTTGACAACAAAGTTATAGTATAACTTGAATTCAGCTTCACTTTTCTATTGGATTTGATTTATTAGGTATTCAGATTCGGTATTAAAAATTAGCAAAAATCTCAACTTTTGGATTCTTGACAATCCTTTTTGCTAAGATCAATATGTGGTTCCAATTTTAAAATTCATTGACTAGTAGAATATTTTTTGAAGCAATATTTATCAATTGTTCTCATATAACACACAATTTTTGCACTTCTCTAGACCTTAAAGGTATTTATGGTGCCCCTACAAAAATGGCAGTCTTTCTGCAACACTAAACTACATTCTCATTCAAAGAGAGGTCGTGTTCTACAATATTGCTGCTAATACTATAGCCCTGGAAAAACCGTCAATGGCGGAGCTTCCGTGCGGAGGTGGTTGGCACTCATGGTTTCGCACGCCATTCGAGAAGCGAAACATATTTGACCACCGAACCGAGGCACATAACTCTTGCGAATATTTAGTACGCCAAATTAAATTAAGCGATAGATTGCCGGTCGATTGTGCATGTGCGGAGGGAAGGTTTGCGTGTGTCTGGGTCGATAATTTTATCATCGTTTATTGGTTCGTCGCGTAATTGGTTGCAACACTATTGGATCGAATCGGGTGACCTTTATGGATGACTATACTACCACAAGTTCATTTCGACATTGGAATTTCAAAAGGTTATCCCATTCGGATCGAATTATGTATTTTAGTACCATCTGAAATCAATAGGGTCAAGGGTTGTACTCGAACCCCTTTTTTGGTTATCAAACATGTCGCTAGTTTTAAAATGAAAACAAACATACAAAATAACGATCAAACTATAATTGAGGCCTAATAAGTTTTCTTAAACACATCTATTTTATAAATTCATCAGAATTTACTGTTTAAATCGCCAACAGCGCACTGCAGTAGCACAGAATATATAGCAAAGTATTTAAAAGGGAAGTAGTTCAAAGTGTCAGATAGGGTATTCCGCCATATTGGAAAACAATCTGACAGCTGGCTGGTTTGTTATGCTTTATCAGGTCAGCAAGCCTTTGAGATCCTAGCAACATGTATCCCGTCAAACCACTTTGCTTTGTTTCCTATCATTCTACCGCAGTTTGAGTCTTCTGTTTTCGAATTTTGGCGTCATAAAGATATGTTTGTAACTCAATTAATTCTGATTTTCAATAGTATTTTGATACAGACGTATAAACAAACAGATAAGTTCTATTATTACAACGAATAATAAATATATTTTGATATTTTGAATTTCTGGGGTACATTTTTCTGAAACTATTTACAAGCACTTAGTTCAGTCTGTCTGAACACCGTCCAATTACTTTTTCAAATTATTCAGTGCTGATCATACATTGTCATTTTAAGAAGCTGTCTCTCGTTGGTGATGTAATCGATGGCTGTATGTACGGTTACATACTATATAAATATTTATATCTCATGATTTTTTCCACGTTACAACTGTTGCAACTCATGCAAGTGGATGGAATTGAATTATGTACACATTATTCGAAGACTCGAAGAACAACAACTATATTTTATGCGTTTTTCTTGAACAACAAAAAACATTTAGATAATCTTCAAATAAAAATCAGTGTCGGATATACAAAACTGTTACAAGAACAACCAAATCAATCAAATTATGACAGCGACTTTTATGCTCTATTTTGTCTATCACCGTTGCAAGGAAAAGTCTGAAAATAAGAATAAAATTTAGTTTTCAATCGTAACCACGAATAGTTAGTGTGACAATTATGCATTGACTCCCACTACCTTCATGCAACAAAAACATTCATGCGATACTGAAAATAAAAGTCAGGCGCGACTGTGCCTTTTTTTGCTCAGCTATATCCCTTTCGGGACGGACCATATTTATTATTATTATTATTATTATTTATTCAAATACGTAACTCAAGATTCACATCTTATAATGTTACATTCTAGGTAAATGGTGGATTTGACATTGAGTTTACTGAATAATTTTGATTTAGATTTACAAATAATGAAATTACTGGTATCTTATTCGAAGTGCTCAAAAATTCTCCTTCTAAAGTTTACTAATCCACTAGGTTGAATCATGGTTACATCATTGGGTAGGGAATTCCAGAAAGCGACACCTCTCACGAAAAATGTACCACCATATTTAGCAGTGCGATGACGTGGAATAACGAATTTCTTGGATCGACTTCCTCGGAAAACAGACAATTTCTCAAATAAATAACCAGGCATTTTATTGTTAACAAGGTTAAACATAAATAAGCAGCATCTCGTTTTACAAAAATTATCAAACGAGCAGCCTATTAAACGATGCTGTAAATGAGATACATGAGACATTCTTCCTAGACCGTACACAAAACGTACACAGTTATTGAGCGCAACACGCATTTTCTGTACAGCGAATGCAGATGATTGCATGAGCCAAAGATCGCATGCAATAAAATAAGGTAAAATTAAGCTTTTGAAAAGTTTTATTTTAACTTCCGTTTTAAGGAATGCCGCTTTTAATTGGAGCGTTCTTAATTTAGCATATATTTTTCCACATTGACTCAAGATAACAGAATCCCATTCAAAATTAGATTTAATATTGAAACCAAGAGTCACATCAGTTTCCACATATTTTAGAGATACATTGTTGAGTTTTATATCAGGTTTCATTTGTCTTTGATTACTGGTACTTATAAACATAGCATGTGATTTATTAGTATTCAACGAAAGTTTATTTTTTGTAGCCCATTTGAATATGGAATCTAGGTCTTCATTGATTTTGCGAACGGAAGCATCGGAGTGTTCTATGTATACTTGTACATCATCCGCAAAAATGTGAACATAGCAGTGTTTCAAGATGGATGGAAGATCGTTAATATATAGAGAAAATAATATTGGACCCAAAATAGACCCCTGAGGTACCCCTGAGGCATTATGTAGGAATTTAGAAAAAACTCCATTATTGAGAACTGTTTGAAATCTATTCTCTAAATATGATTTTATAAGATTCACTGCATCAAAAGAAAATCCATATATTTGTCGTAGTTTTCTACACATTATGCTATGGGAAACGGTGTCGAAGGCTTTAGAAAAATCCAATAGGACTATCAGCACCGGTTTTCCTTGATCTAAAATTATACCAATATCATCCAGTACCTTAAGCATCACTGTTTTTGTGCTGTGCTTTGCCCGATATCCAGATTGATAACATGAAAGCATATTGTGTTCGTTAATATAACCACAAATCTGTTTTTTAATATTTTTTTCGAAAACCATTGATAGGGCGCAAAGTATGCTAATGGGGCGTAAGTTGTTAATTGAGTTTATTGAAGCTTTCTTTTTTACAGGAATTATTTTAGCTTTTTTCCATGCCGTGGGGTATTGACTAGATCTTAAGATTGCATTAAACAAGTGAACAATTGGGTTAATTATCAGAAGTGAAACCATTTTTATAAATTTAAGGGGTATATTGTCGAGTATTTAAGTGATTATTTCAAAATTTACCTTATAAACTCATCATCTCGTAGAACAAAACATTCTTTATTTTGGCTATTCTATCACTCCATGAACTTTTTAGGGTCAAATTCAGACCAGCACAATTGTGCTGGTCCGTCCCCAAGGCGGTCGATGTTCGAAAAAAAAATATATATTTTTTTTTTTAAAAGTTGTTCAAGTCATGCCTTTTTAAAAAAATTTGGACCCGTATTTTTTTATTTCGTCATTAGGGTGCTCTTCCGTGAGATAGGGTGACCCAAAAATTCAGAAATAATAATTTTTTTTTTAATGCACATTGAAATTTAAAAAAATAATGTGCTTTAATTAATATGATTTTTTTATTAATGGAACGAGAACAATGTACGAGAGATAAAAATACTTCATATTCTCTCTAAGATTCAATGCATCACGTTACGATGACGTTAATCGAGATTATTCAAGAACTAGTCCACGTCATATAAAAATGGATAAACATACATGTGTGAATAACTTGAAAACTAATTGGCTCAATCAATCGTCACTATATCATTTTATTCCACTACAGTTTGTATCCTTTGACAGTTACGCATAATTCAACCTCCACTAAGGCCGTTGTCAGAGTCGTGTACTAGGCTCGAAAATTAAATTATTTTTTTAGAGACTCCCTCCAACCTCTTTCACTCACTTTACCTAACATATACACTATCACTTTTGAAATCACATAGCCCTCCTTCAAATGATGCTTGAACGATAATTTTGTTAGGGTGAGTAACATGGAACTAATTTATTTTAAATAACTGGAATCATTCATTGTATTCCTAGAGCTAAAATGGAAACGTCAAAATATTCAGTCTGCGTAAGCAGCTTTCCTAAAAAATCATGTAAATTTACGTTATATGTGCCCGACAGCTTGGACGTTTTTAAGTGCAAATAATTACCATAAAATTTCTTCTTCTTTCTGACGCTAAAAAAGCCTGCTTCTCAACTTCTCATGAGCACTTCCACAGATATTAACTAACAGCTCTCTATGTCAATCGACCAATGTTGCATGTGTATATCGTGTGACAGGTACGATCATACTCTACGCTCAGGGAAGTCGAGAAAATTCCCTTTACGAAAAGATGCTCGACCGGCTGGACTCTAACCTACGACCCTCAGCATGATCTTGCTTAGTATCTGCGTGTATACCGTTATGACTATCTGGCTCCCAATATCAAATTTACTTTATTCTATTTTTTACATCGAGTCTATTTGCTTAAAATGGATTTTAAGTCATTGTAATACAGTAGAGACCCGATTTTGTCACCCCCCCCGATGAATTTTAGGCTGACAAAATGGAGAACCTGACAAAATCGGGACATATATTTTGTTTCTGTTTTTCAAATTTTAACGTGTTAATATTTGCTTATGAACTACGTTTACGACCTACATAGCTTTTAAAGGGGGCGAGGGACATGGGCGTAGTCAAGTTTTTTTGTTTATCAGGGGGAGAAAAGCGGTCCTCACAATTTCATTCTCAAATTTCACGCCAAAGGATCCCTTTGATCGGCAATTTTGCTCTGGCCTGTAAGACAACCGGCATCAATCTGAATTTTAGTTCTACCTAACCGTTGAATTATCTAAGCATTTTTCTTAGGACACCGCAATTCCTAAGAAAAATCAATCGAAAATTTCTTTAGGTTTTTTTTCCAGAATTGCTTTTAAAATGGCATCAGTAATTGCCTCGAAGCTCTTCTTGCAATTCCTTTAAGTATAATTCATAGAATATTTCAACTGGAGATTTCTATGTAAATTTTAAAACATTTTTAAATTTAATTTTTAATTTAATTTTAATTTTTATTGAATTGTTTTAAAAGTTTCATCTAGAATTTGACCGGGGATTGTTGTAAAAAAATTGTTGCCAAAATGAAAATTTAAAAATAATATTTTAAGAAACTTTCTTCAGTTTGCGATTTTTTTGTGTTCTTAGAGGTATTCATAAATGACATTCGATAAAGTCGTGAATAAATATCTGAAATTATTTCCATACCTATGGGATGATTAAATGCTTGAAAAAGAACTTCGTGAAATTCCTGGTCGAGTTAATGAAAAATCTCGTGAGATGATTCCAGTAAGAGAGTTCTGTTTGATCTTTCGACCTTGACACTTGCTTTTTCCGGGGCGAGCGACGAGGGCAGGATCAAACATGTCGCGCGTCGGTCTCGTAAGTGAAAAAGTGGCGTGATCGGTGAGTTCGGTTGAAGTAACTGAAAAAGTGCCGCGATCGGTTAGTTCTGTTTGATCCTTCGACCTTGACGCTTGCTCCTGGGCAGTGCGTCAAGAAAGCCCGAACAGTTTTTTTTTTTTATTCATTTTGGGTCGCGCGCTTATTTTTTTTTTCCTGAGTGCTTTTTTATAGCCGAGCAAACGAGTGAAGCCGAAAGTGGATTGTGGCTGCTCAGTCAAGGATAACGGATCAATTGGTGAGCTCGTTTCATGCTACTATTTCTAATCTATAAAATATGACTGCACATTCAATCGTTACAATGGTGGGATGTAAATATGATTTTTCAACAAACTATGGATGGTTCGTCACTGTGAGTGTCGACACAAACTCTGATTCATGATTTATTTATGTTTATCATTTTTTTTTCAGAACACCTCTTATATACCTTTATTTTTGTAATTAAAAAAACTTTGAATGGTTCGACACTACAAGTGTAGACTTGCGAAAGGTTCACTTTATTCAACAAACTTTGGATGGTTCACCACTGTAAGTGTCGGCATAAGAATAAGAGTGTTCTATGATGTCCCAACCAATCGAGTTTTTTGTTTCTTTTCAAATGAGTAAAATATAATAACACATGCTTTCGTCCTGACAGCTGTAGGAATGTTACATTTAGGTATTTGTTTAACAAACTTTGAATGGTTCGTCACCTCAAGTGTCGGCATAATTTTCCTCTACATAGAAATTGTTCATATCAAATGAAAATATTATATTTACGTATAAGCATGTATATATCTCACAAATCATTGTTTATCATGGTCTAATCGCTTATCAAAGTGAATCCTATGACCCAACGATCCTCCCCATTAACAAACATCCTTCCCAGTAACCTTTGTGGAGATGCAGAGGCAAACACGGTCTCCAAAAAGCAAAGGTTACACACTAACATTCCTTCCCCCAATCCCACCTGACTGCAAGGACGTGGCCGGCGCCGTTATTGACCCTGTATAAATAGAGGCACTGAATTATGCACACTGAAGAAGATTATGGCCAATCCCAGCCGAACTTCTAGTTGATTCTTTGTGCATTTTCACTGACTTCGGTCAATCACGGAATAGCAACCATTGATATGTGTAGTCAGTCTAAGCTAAGCTAAGCTAAGCTAAGCTAATCTCGTGAGATGATTCCAGTAAGAATCCTTCATAATCTTAGCAATTTTGCAAAAAAAAATAGAAGTGAAATTAGAGGAATTTCTGAAGGAATCTCTAAGACAGTTTTAAGAGGAGTTTTTGAAACTATTGATGAGTCCTAGGCCAAACTACATTAAGAATACTGTGAGCAAATTTCATCAAAATGTAGTTTTGAAGGGATACTCCCAAGAGCTTATAGAGTTATTCAAGGCAGAAAACCAATAAAACATTAGAAGCAAATTTTAAAGGAAATCTTCGAGATATTACTTTTAAAAAAACCTGAAAGAATGTAACAAAATGTGACCAATGAGTTAAATTTATAGTACAAACGGTTACCTGGTTCTCTAGATATGTGCTCTTGAAAATTCGAGATTTGGCTTCGATGCATCTTAACCTTTAGAGAAATTTTTAGAGGAATTCATGAATGAACCTACATACCAAATTTCTTTTTCGTGAACTCGGCTGTGTTTTTCGGTTTTTCATTTTTAACAAATAATTGCCAGGTTGCCAAGTAACGAAGCACGATTTACTGATACTCGAGAATGCATGTAATTCGTTTGTCGACTACTCAGCTGTGCATACCTCCATTGCGGACTGTTGATAAAAACTTCGAACGATGTCTGGCAAGATGTTTTCAAAATGTCTGATGTTTGGTAGACTTTTTAAGTTTTATAATCTATCATGACGTAACTACTGCATAAATACGAGTGCTGGAGACAATCTTTGAAGAATTCATACACAAGATTTATTCTCTTAGTAAAATTGTTCTTTTGTACAGAGGGAAGGAGGATTGCCATTGCCCCCTCTGGCTACGCCCATGCGTGCATGACATCGAACATCGTCATCAGTATTAATGTAAACGGGTACTACATGACGAAGACAATTTTTGGATATATTCAAGATAGGCTGACAAAATCGGGTCAAAAAGCTGACAAAATCGTAGGCAGACAAAATCGGGTCAGTACTGTATTAGTTTTTAGTAGTGTGTAGGATTGAAAGAACTATGACGGATAACTTACATATAACACGGAATTCAAAAAAACCATTTAAAAAGGATTGACAAAATCAGGTCAATAACCATATTAAAGAATGAATTTGATTTTTGAAATTGTTACATACATATATTCCAGCTGATTTAAAAATTACATAGAACAATCAATTTTTTTAATGTATTTAAATATTTGGAAACTTCCAGATTTTAAAATAAAGACATTAGATTACTAAGGAAAATGTAAAGCTCGACCATACTCGTAAGTTTTGTTTTCCCTTTCGTTTCGGTTGCATGTACATTTTTAGCTGTCAGCCCTACCGTGGAAAGTTTCCTGGAAAGCATTATGTACGATTATGGCCTTTAAAAAAAGCATCACACGAATCAACGGACTAGCATGCAACGCCAAATGGCACAATCGTAATACGTATCTGACGAAAAAAAAATACTGCGGCGGGAATTGAACCTAAACTTCTTTGATCGATACTGCTAGTTACTTTGCAACACTGAACGCACGGCAATAAAGTACAGATTTTTAATGTTAATGTATCAGCTTATCTAAGTCTCCAAATTCCAGATTAAGACAATATATGTTTAAACGTAAAAGGAATGAAACTATATTTTTTATATGAGCGGATAATCTAAACTCCATAACTTCATACATTGTGTAATAGTTAAGTAGACTATTTCAAACGCATTTCATACATCATTAACAACATATTTGCGAGTAATACCAGCAGGGGCCTTCCTTAGCCGAGTGGTTAGAGTCCTCGACTAAAAAGCAAAGCCATGCTGAAGGTGTCTGGGTTCGATTCCCGGTTAGTCCAGGATCTTTTCGTAATGGAAATTTCTTTGACTTCCCTGGGCATAGAGTTTCATCGTACATGCCACATAATATACGAATGTGAAAATGGCAACTTTGGCAATGGAAGCTCTCAGGTAATAACTATGGAAGTGCTCATTGAACACTAAGCTGAGAAGCAGGCTCTGTCCCAGTGAGAATGTAATGCCAAGAAGAAGAAGAAGAAGACCAGCATGGGCTGCATACATCAATAGTATGCCATTTAAAGGACTCTGTGGTTCGGAAGCAAATAGTAAGTAAAGGTTTTCAGCTTCAGTTGTCAAATTTTATAAATATTATGGCAGATATTTAACCGGCATACATTGTAGAACACCAAAATGGATTATCGCGTCTACATGGTATTGATCGTTGATAATCGATCAAGGCAAGGGGAAATTCAAAAATTACATCCATTGTTTTTAAGTCAATCTAAATCCTCCCCATGTCCACTATCACGCTTTTGCCCACATGCACTGTCGCACTTTCATACACCTCTACTCCCCTAAATGAATGACGTAATTTTTGAACGGCCCCCTAAACTTTTACTTTGTCTTAAACTTTGCTATAGGAGATTTAAAACATTAAATGTGATTCCCAATCTATTTCAAATATGGACGTATAAAAAATAAAAGTTTTTAAACCAAAGCTACGAGTTTCTGTTACATAGTTTTCGAACGGTACATCATCCTTATGATTCGTATGAAATCACTCATTCATGTTTTAATGCAATATTATGCACTATTGTGGACATTAGAACCAGATTCAGCCACTTAATTCGATCAAAATACTGAAAATTAAAATTGGTAGTCTACAACGAACATCGACCGGGTAAGTGCCGGCACCAGCACAATTGTGCTGGTCCCACTTTGTCCCTCCAGAAATATTTGCTGTGTGAATCAATACTCATTTGGTCTTCACCATTTCAAAGAATGACTCTTTCACTCTCGATTCGTATCTGTGCATGCCTAGAAAAAACGAATAGTTAAAAAGTTGCGACAGATAAAACTTTTTCAATTCTTACGGTGTTTGTTTACTTTTTGTTTACCCTGAGCTGGTGTTTTCTAAACACGATGTAAACAAAAGCTGTTGTGCTTGATTACAAGTATCAATAATAATTCAATAATTGAAATCGAAAAAGTTTAGTAAAACAATGATTTATTGGCTGAAATAGTCATTCGATGTCAAGCACAATTGTGCTGGTTCGTCCCGAAAGGGATATACACTGAATTAAGTAATCATGTACGATTTCATCATGACTCATCATGATCATGACTTATGCGCTTTCGTTCTTATTAGTTTCATCTGATAAAACACATACATTTCATGCAAATTGAAGATATGAACCATTGGATGTTGTCAATGAATGTTATGTTGAATTCAGATGACAGTTATCAGTATTGCCAGTGATTTTCATATGATAGTATAATAAATTTGTCATGATTTGATTTGAGTTTATTAGAAGAGTTAACAATATAATTTTAATTGAAAAACCGTTTATTCAATAAATTATTAATTACATTGGTATAATCATGACATAAATAAACAAATTCCATACGGTTTTAAGCACTTCTGAGCTATTCCTTTCGTCCTTGTTCCGCCATGTCTAGCTTACAGTCATAGTGATGTTATTTTATTTATATTTTACTTACCCTTTTTTTACATATTCGTTAAAAGTTCCACAATTCTAATTCATGTCGCTTTAAATCATAACTTGCTCAAATCCACGACAATAAAATTATGAGAGCTAAACTTGCGAAAGTAAGAATTAAATAAGAAAATAAAAAGACTGCATTTTCACATCGGAAAATCACATAATATTCATCGGATTACATACATGGCTTTTGTTCATATACAATCCACAGTATTGGTAAATGAATGGTATGAAAATTCATAATGAGTTTTTATGTATCCTATAAATGAATATCAATGAATGCACATAAAATGAATCGGATTTCAATTATTGTAAGGGTATGTGAAGTTTTTAATACTTTCTAGGATATTTCTTGGTTCAGTGTACATTTATGGTTGTATGTGCACCGATAACACCGATTGGAATATATTTTTTTCTTTTTGTCCTTGTGTCAACCAGCCGTACTACTTTGAGAGCTGTCCATAACCCACGGGAAAATTTTAAATCTTTTTATTGGTCGTTACATTACGGAAGACTTCCACCCTCCCCTGATGCGTCATGTAATATTTGAATCCCTGAAGGGGCGTTTGTGAATGGGGCTCTGCACTGTTTTGATTTTGTATGCGATTTTGACATTTACTGGCCTTGTTGTTTACTAATTTCGTGAAGGAGTAAAAGAGAGGGACAGATTATTGTGCAGAGCCCCATTCAGAGCTGTGATCAAGTGGCAACTTGGATCAGGAAAAAACGCGAGAAGAGTGCTTGCTACGATTAAAGCTGCGTCGTGATTGTTTTTACATTCATTTTGCACTCCCGTCATGCACGACAGTGTAACGTTCATGGTAGGCGACTATTAAGCGGAGTTGGGTAGCGGCTCTTAGGGAGACCCATAAGAGATGATCAACCAAAACAAACAACTGTCGGAATGTGAAGGAGAGGCTTCTGGACCTATCAGTAACCAGCTAAGGTTACCACCAAGGAAGGAGGCGACTAACATCAACTTAGGGGTCTATTTTATAAGTCGAGTCGATCAAAATGACTCGACTAGAGTCACTGTCGACCGAAAAAATCACTCGACTCAGCTCTGTCACTCGAGATTTTCGACAGTTGTCACTCTATGTGACTGGATTACTATGGGAGTCGACGGGTGACATCTGAAATATGCATGCTTGCTTTGATCGACAATGAATACAGACGAGTCACATGAATCTGCTCGATTTACAAAATAGGCCCCTTAAGGTGCAAGTAAATGTCAATAATGAAAAAACAGTTTTCGCCCTTGAAATCAACAAATCGGAAAAAAATAAAAACACACAGCCTTTTTATTTTGAAAATAAAACAGCTGTGTGTTTTTATTTTTTCGATTTGTCGATTTTAACGGCTTTTTAACTTTTGACATTTGTTCCATTTTTACTTGGGCCTTAAGTAAGAACAGTGTGGGCAAAGGCCTAGACACTGTGACGATGGCAGGCACTGGGCGCTCCAGTGCAACATCAAGGTCATGGATCGTAATAGGGAGTACCTCCCTAAAATGCAGGTAGCTGCTGAGCAACTTGATGTCATCATCGAGTTTGTTAAGAGCAAAATCAATATCAGCAAACACTTGAAAACAAGTCTACTGAAATTGCGACCATCATTCCTAGCTGCAAAGCAGGACTACGAGAAAGCCAAGGAACAACTTGGTAAGGTGAAGGCAACAGAGACACTAAGTCGAGTCAGACTGAAGTGTTTTCGAACGCAATAATATCTGATGATATTATTTGATACGCGATGTGAAAGAGGGGACCTTCCGTGGATTAATACGTGGCGAAAAGACGTATGGTTGTGTAGTGAAGTAAATAAAATAAAAATAATAATATATACTTCTTTAATGAATGTTCGAATCCTCTGAGCAGAATCTCAAATAGAGAAACTTAAAAGTAGATGGAGTACCGTGTACCTTTTAATTCCGCTCCTAAATACTTATCTTTGACAGATACGCGTATTTCGACTACCACTTGCTGTCTTCTTCATTGTCAGTTAATCGTATCCACTGGTATCCACGAAGTGGATACGAGTAACTGACACTGAAGAAGACTGCAAGTGGTAGTCGAAATACGCGTATCTGTTAAAGATAAGCATTTAGGAGCGGAATTAAAAGGTACACGGTACTCCATCTACTTTTAAGTTTCTCTATAATAAATACTTGTGAATTTATATTTGAAATAAATAAATCTGAATTATTACACTATGTTTTGTTTGCATATCTGGCAGCACTGATCGGCGTGACATCTTTTGCACCTTTGAGTATTTTTCGGAGAAAAACTGAGAGAGATTCTTCTTGGAAATATGCTGAATGGTATGCTTACGTATTGAGCGTAGGACGATAGCGGTACTTCTATTGGAATGTATGTGTAAGAGAGAAGTACCGTTGCTTAGCGACGAGCCGACTGAAAATCATTCTTCAGACGATTTTTGTGTCGTACAGACGCGTTTGAAAAAGAGTGAAAATAATTTAAAAAAAAAATGTATTCGGCCGGTTACCACAATGGCGCAGTTGATGAAGTTCCAGAGTAAGCAATTGATAAAAAAGTGAATAAGTTAAATTTTGGCAAAATGAAAAATCCAGCAATTTAGTTTTGAAGTCTTCAATTGCAATAAACCAAATGTGAAAATGTACGCTTGCGATAAGACAAGCTTTGAAAAAAATGGCGTTCATGCATGAGCAAATTTGCGCGAGGACAAATTTCAAACTTGCGACAGGACAAGTGCTAATACTTATACTTGCGAGAAGGACAAGTTGAAATAATTAATTGAATAATAAGTTGAATATGATTCGACCGTTCACAAAAAAAAAATCTCCAACGAAATTCGTTTTATACAGAATCGATCAGACGACATTGGTAAAGGAAGGAGTGAAAACCAAAAAAAACAAGGAAATTGAATCGCTTCGGAGTGATCTGAATGCTGAAAGAGCCAGATGCGAACAACTCGAGAAGGAACTAGTTGGCCATCGTGAGAAAAGTGTGTCGTGTGACGTCAATGGTGAACAGGACATGGAATCTGTGTTGGATGAACCAATGAGCGATAGTAGTATTGAGTTCCGACGTGCTTTAGGTCCAACGAGCACTCAGCGGATGAACGCATCAGCCACGATAGGTTCTGCAGAAGGCTTGCGGTTCATAGCATCTGTAACCCAGTTTTCCTTATCCTCGATCAACATACCAGAATGCAAGCCCTTGGACGGCGATGATGATATCTACCGTTACTCTTATGAAGCATGGAAAGAATTGTTGGAAGATACGATGAGGCTCGCTGGTGTTGAGAATGAACAGACGAAATTCACCTTATTCAAGATTAAGGCGGGCACTCGATTGTTGCAAATCTTTCGAAACACAAAATCACAAAACGCCATGCATCAACTGAAAACATATTTCGGATCAGGCTCCGATGTCATGTTTCAGCGCCGTAAGTTAGCTCTCATGATGCAGAATCCGGGAGAGTCTAGTCTTGCGTTTATAACACGTGTTGGAACAACGGCTCGACTTTGTGAGTATGATGAAGATAAGGAGATGGAAGAAATTGTCGGTACCGTCGCAGAACATGCTGTAAGCAGAGAGGTGCGGGTAGCCGCATTGAAAATGCTTAACAGTAAGGGCAAGTTCTCAAGCTTAGTTGACAAGGTGAGGGAGCTTGACGCCATTCAGATGAATGAGGAATATTTCAAGCTTAAGCATCAGAGACCGGAGACAGCTACAATTGCCGCAGTGAGCGCAGCATATCCGATGAACGATCTATCGTCATTTCAACGTCAAGGATCACGCGGAGGAAGATACCAATTTATCAGTGCACGTAGAAGAGAATCTCGATACAATCCAACAAGAAACCACAGGTTGCTAAGGGAAAAGTGACCTACGTGCCCGTCCTCCAGAGCGCAAAAGCTGGCAGGAGCCAAGCTCCTCGGACAAGAGGACATGGTAACAAAGAAGAGGTTAACACCAAGCCTAAGGCTAAGAAAGCCAAGAAAAAGGAGCCACGAGATAACCCGAACCAGGCAGAGCATCCACAGGAACCACGGGCGCAAAGCAACAGCAACCCGTACATACGAGTTGGAAATAAGAAAAAAAAAACAGAGGAAATCGAAAACAGAGCCCATAGAGAGTGCCTCGTTATCAAAACGTAGGAAGTGAAATACGCCGAGCTTCGATGCGAAGCACGGAGAACTTATCGCCATGGGGGGCAGATATGCGGAGAATTAGGCGGTAGGATTGGTGAAATGATCCTAGTATTAAAGAAGGACGCCAAGGAGAAGGGTGCAGTCTATAAGCAACTGGCACAAGAAGTACTTAACGATGAGGTTGATGTATGATCCCTTACTGCTTAAGCGACTTTCCAGTGTAAAAATCTGGATTAGGTCACCGATGCTGCGGAGATCTGGGCTGCCCTCAAAGAGCAGTGTGACATCGACGTAACCAGTAAGGCCATCCACCTTAGAAAGGCCCGCCACCCAGGTGGCGGCTATTAGGCTGCCGGTCGCCGAGGCCATCAAAGCGAAGAACTTGGGCATACTCAAGGTAGGCTGGTCGGTTTGTCAGCTGAGCATACAACAGCCTCCTGAAGTTTGCTTCAAGTGTTTCGGCAAGAACCTTGAGTCGTGGAATTGCAATGGTCATGACAGAAGTAAGATGTACACAAAATGCGGCACCGAAGACCATAGGGCAAACGATTGTAAGCAAATCGCTAAATGCCTAATATGTGTCGACAGAGCAGACAGCGGACACTTAACGGGCGGACCCAAATGTCCGGGCACAAGCGGAGTATTAAAGCAGCCAAAATGGAAGTAACACAGTTAAATTTTAATTTAAACCACTATTGGATCCATAGCGGTGCAGTATTCAGAGAGGCAAAGTTAGCTCTCAAAAAGGAAATCAAGAATCTAAACGGGCATGCTTTGACAGTCTATACCAGAGTGCCAACTCGAGTCCGTGGAGTGACGCCTACAGAGTGGTAATGGCTAAGACTAAAGGTGCCATAGCGCTCCAACAAAAGTCGCCCGAGTTGCTGCGATCGATAATCGATGTACTCTTCCCGCATCACCCCACAAGCCCAAGCCCATGGCCCCCAGCGCCGTTTGCGGCAAATGAAGGAGAAGAAGTGGCTATGGTGACGAATGAAGAGCTGGCAGAGGTTGTGAAATCATTCATGTCAAACAAAGTACCGGGACCCGATGGTATCCCGAATGTTGCCTTAAAAGTGGCAGTGAATGCGGATCCAGACATGTTCAGAACCACAATGCAACGCTATATAGATCAAGCAATCTTCCCGGAAGTATGGAAGCGACAGAAATTGGTGCTACTACCAAAGGCGGGGAAACCACCAGGTGACCCGTTGGCGTATAGACCTATCTGTCTACTAGATACGACGGGCAAGTTATTGGAGAGCTTGATCCTCAATAGGCTGTTACCGTATACGGAAGGTACGGACGGCTTGTTCAACAACCAGTTTGGATTAATGAAAGGCCAATCTACGCTGGACGCTATCCAGTCGGTCGTTCAGACAGTTACTGCGAGGTTGTCACTCTGGATGTGAAGAATGCGTTCAACAGCGCAAGCTGGGAAGCACACGCACTTCACCGACTCAAGGTACCGGTGAAGTTGTGTAAGCTTCTAGAAAGCTGTTTTGATGGTAAGATTCTACTATATTACTCAGAGGAGAAAAGCGTTCGAATAACCGCGGGAGTACCTCAAAGTTCAATCCTGGACCCGCTGTCATGGAATGCGATGTACAATGACGTATTGAGGCTGCCCCTTTCGACGGGTGTTGAGATTGTTGGCTTCGTCGACGATATCATCCTAGTGGTATATAGTGAATCGATGGAATTAGTAGAGTTGACAGCAGCGCACTCTATCTACACAGTTGAGGAAAGGATGAAGTCTAGGAAACTAGGACTGTCCCGTCACAAGACTGAAGTGGTGGTGGTCAACAACCGCAAGTCCGAGCAACAGGTGCTTATCTCGGTAAGTGCTTGCACCATAAAGTCCAAGCGATCCCTTAGGAATCTTGGGGTGATGATCGATGACAAGCTCAGCTTCGCTAGCCACGTTGAATATGCCTGTGAAAGGATATCTACGGCTACAGCGGCGCTTTCGAGGATGATGTCTAATAACTCTGCTGTAATTGCCAGCAAACGCAAGCTACTGGCAAGCGTGGCGCTATTCACACTGATGGAGGACCAATCTGGTCAAAAGCGCTTAGAACGAGCAGAAACCTAAAGCGAGCAGAAACGGAAAGCACGTACAGGAGCATGTGCTTAAGAGTAGCAAGTGCATACCGGACGGTATCTAAAGAGGCCGTTTGCATCATAGCTGGGATGACGCCCATCGGGCTCATCATCAAGGAAGATGTTCAATGCTTCAACAAAGCTACCAAAGGAATCTGCTACGCGTGTAGTAAGACATCGCAGTATAAATGGAATAACTCCACTAAAGGTAGATAGACAAATCGGCTAATACCATATGTGTTCCACCTGACGCAGTTTCTGTCAGGACAAGGTGTGACAGTAGGGGATTTTTTTTATTACCGTACGGGTTTGGGCCGAAGGGTCTCAGATTTTCATGAAACTTTTTCCACAGGCAGGGCTCATGGATATATGAATAAAAAAATTGAGAAAAATTCAGGGTCGCCTATTTTTCCGGAAAACTCAGGTGGAAATTTTTTGTTTTCCCCTGACACTACTTACTTTGAAAAATCATAACTCAACTCAAGCATCGTAGAAACAAAGTTTTTTTATGAAAATTTAAGCAAATTTTCTCAAAAATCCTAAAAAAAATATGAACTGAAAAAAGTTTTCCACAAAATTTTCCACCGTTGGGAAAATTCGTAAAGAAAAGCCGGAAAAACTATGCCCGAACTCGTGGAAAATTTTCAAAAAAATATTTTCGAGAAGGTAATTTTATAAGCTTTAATCACTGAAATTTTTGGAATGCACTTTTTTTTTCGTTTTTGAGTTATGGCCAAATTTGTGAAAAATGTCCAGATGTGCCATATAAGACTTTTCTTCGAAAAATCATAACTCAAGAACGAAACATTGTAGAAACAAAGTTTTTATATGAAAATTTAAGCAAATTTTCTCAGAAATAAAAAAAAAAAAATATGAACTGGAAAAAGTTTTCCACAAAATTTTTCACCGTTGGGGAAATTCATAAAGAAAAGCCCGAACTCGCGGAAATTTTTTAATAAAATATTTTTAAGAAAGAAACTTTATAATCTTCAATTCTGGTAACTTTTAGGATGTACTTTTCTTTAGTTCCTGATCTATGGTCAATTTTGTAAAAAATGCAAAGATTTGCCATACATGCCTTTTCGTTTAAAAATCATGACTCAAGACTCATCATGACTTGTCGAACCGGATTCAAATTATCTCAAAAATATGAAATTTTTGAAATGGAATCAGTTTCCCAGGACATTTTTCACTGTTTATGAAAACAAATAATGAAAACCCGATGAGTTATTCCAGCTTTCAAACAAAGTATATTTGAAAAGAGCGATCAATAAGATCCAATCCTACAATATTTTTCAACACGCTCATTTTTCGTTCCTAAAATATGATCAAATATTGCTAGGATGAGCTGTTTGAACCATATATTTACAAATTTATAAGTTCATAAAAAAAATTTCTTAAGAACGAAACTACATAGAAACAAAGTTTTCTTCAATCAGAATGTAGGCAATTTTTTCCTGTTAGGTAACTACAAAATTGACAGTTAAATAAATGGGTAGACAATATGACAAATAGGTATTTACCAATTCAGGTTTAAAGCGTTGAAATGGCTTGAGAATCATAAGTTTACCAAAAACTTACAAAGAGCAGTGAGAAAGTGCAAGTGTTGTCTATCAGCTGTATATTCCTCGTTATTAATTTTTGGAAAGTGAAAAAAGTTTTCCCGAAGCTGTTGAAATGGACAAAGTTCAATATTACGAATACAATTCTTTATGCTGTAACCCCTTCGGACTGGACGGCCACAAATCAGTAAGGACAAATCTACGATCGATCAGTCAAGGCCTCATCAGTAAGCTTCATTCGAATGGTGATCGGTGGATTACGGAAAAGATGAAAATTTGCGTGAAGTGCTCCATTACCGGTGACCAGAAGGCTCTCGTAACGGATCTTCCAGAAGCAATGGCGTTTGAGGAACAAGTTTCACCACTATCTTCGTTGGCGTCGCCAAAGGAAACTCCTTCCTCGGGTGAGTCAGTTGGTTCTATAAATAATGTACAAAAAATACAAGAGCTTGCTAAATTCTTGGAAATTTCTTTTCAAGTAAAATCTTTACGTTTGGATGCTTCTAGTAGTAACTATCGCAATGCTTCTATGGACGAAATGTTCAATCAAATTTTGAGTAAAATAAAGACTTGGTTTCCGCCTAATATTGTCGATGTTACAGAGGATTTTAATTCCGTTTTATTAAATTTGAACTCAGCTGTTACAAAAGCCGAACCTGACAAGCAAATTGAACTTCTAAAATTACTTCCTAGGAATTGGTCATATGCCAAAGTTAAAGCTCATTTTGACGTGTCTCAACACGTTATAACTGAATCAAAAAAATACAATTTAGGGATTCAACCACTTTCAATAGTAGGACGACCCTCGCATGGATCAGATGTCCAAGACATAGTTTCAAATTTTCACCTAAGGGATGATATCAGTCGGCCATTTCCTGGCTTGAAAGATACCATATCTATTAAGTTACCCAATGGAGTGCGCCAAAATGTTCAAAAACGCCTTTTGCTTGACCCTTTGGATACTTTATATAAACAATATTTGGAAACCTGTAAGAGTGAACAGGAATCTGTCTCATTCACATCGTTCTGGAAACTTAAACCAAAACAATGTGTTTATACAAAGGATTCATCGGCCATGAATGTTTGTGTTTGCCTGATACATGAGAATATGAAATTCATGGTTGATGCATTGAAAAAAACTAATTGCTTTGAAGTTCATAATACAGAAAAAAAAACTTAACACCTTTTTGACTAGTCAAATGATATGTCCAGATAGTACAGCTGATTGTTACTTGAGGTCCTGTGAGGATTGTAAATTAAAGAAATTAGATTTTGTTGCCAATCGCTTAGATGAAATCAACGTTGAAAAAGTTAAGTATTGTTTTTGGATTATTTCTCCTCGTTGTGAAATTATCAACAAAGGAGAAAATGTAAATGATTTTATAGAAAACTTGAAAAATCTCACAGAGAAGTTTCTTGTGCATCAATTCAAAGTAGATAAACAAAATAAATTTATAAGAGCTAAAAAGGAATCACTAGTTGAAAACAAAGAAATAATGTGCCAGATGGATTTCGCGGAAAATTATTCGTGCGTGATACAAGATTCCATTCAAAGCCATTACTTTGTACGACCTCAAGTAACAATGCATCCATTTGTAATTTATTACAAAGACAAATCTTCGATCAAAGTCTTAAATTTTGTTGTAATTGCTGACATAAAAACGCATAACACGACATCAGTTTATGCTTTTTAAACAAAACTAATTTCAAGATTGAAAAATAAATTTCCTGAGCTTGAAAAAATCATTTATCTTTTTGATGGTTGCGGAGAGCAGTACAAAAATAAATCAAATTTCAAAAATGTATGCAACCATGAAAATGATTTTAAAATTAGAGCAGAATGGCACTTTTTCCCAACCTCACATGGAAAAGGTCCATGTGATGGTATCGGTGGCAATATTAAGCGAATGGCTAGAGATGCTAGTATTAGAAAGTCAGCGGAAATTAATAACGCCAAACAATTTTTTGACTGGGCTGTGTCGCAAAAGGTGAAAGACCAATTTAAAAAAGATTGGGAATTCATCTATGCAACTGAAAATGACTATTCAGAGGCTGAAAAATTACTTCAGAAGAGATTTTCTAACCTTGTTCCAATTCTTGGAACAAAAAATATCATTCATTTATTCCAAAAGACGAACGAAGCATTTTTGCGAGTGAATTCTCAGATGCACATGAAAACCAAGAAAATACAGCATGCTTTGTTCTTAATACTACAAAGAAACGAAAATCTTCTGGTGGTAGCAATCAAATGCAATCTTCCCGGTTGAAAAAATAGATAGTTTTAAGATAAAATGTAAGTTATGTACTGAATAATTGAATAAATAAAATTAAAAAAAAATATAAAAAGTATCTTATTTGTTCCATAGAAAAGAAAGAATCCCTTGGAATGGAAAAGTAACAGTTTTTTCAGCTTTGCTTAACGGTGTAATGTTTCATGAACAATATAATCCAATCCGACTTATACTTCATTAAAACCAATCCCATATCGTTTCTTTCAGATCTTTTAGAAAATTTGCAATTGCTTTGATAAAAAAAACCTTGTTTTTCTGATGCTTCGATTGAAATATGGGTTTTCATAGAAAAGGCTAATATGGTCATTTTTCACAAAATTGACCATAACTCAGGAACAAAAAACAAGTACATCCTAAAAGTTACCAGAATTGAAGTTTATAAAGTTTCCTTCTCAAACATATTTTAATAAAAATTTTCCGCGAGTTAGGGCATAGATTTTCCAGCTTTTCTTTATGAATTTCCCTAACGGTGGAAAATTTTGTGGAAAACTTCTTCCAGTTCATATTTTTTTTTTGGATTTCTGAGAAAATTTGCTTAAATTTTTATATAAAAACTTTGTTTCTACAATGTTTCGTTCTTGAGTTATGATTTTTCAAAGAAAAATCTTATATGGCACATCTGGACATTTTTCACAAAATTGGCCATAGCTCAAAAACGAAAAAAAGTGCATTCCAAAAATTTCAGTGATTAAAGCTTATAAAATTACCTTCTCGAAAATATTTTTTTGAAAATTTTCCACGAGTTCGGGCATAGTTTTTCCGGCTTTTCTTTACGAATTTTCCCAACGGTGGAAAATTTTGTGGAAAACTTTTTCCAGTTTATATTTTTTTTGGATTTTTGAGAAAATTTGCTTAAATTTTAAATAAAAGTTTTGTTTCTACGATGCTTCGTTCTTGAGTTATGATTTTTCAAAGTAAGTAGTGTCAAGGGAAAACAAAAAATTTCCACCTGAGTTTTCCAGAAAAATAGGCGACCCTGAATTTTTCTCAATTTTTTTTATTCATATATCCATGGGCCCTGCCTGTGGAAAAAGTTTCATGAAAATCTGAGACCCTTCGGCCCAATTTGTACGATAATAAAAAAAATCCCCAGTACCTGCACAGGTTCAGGCAAGCAGAATATGCTGCGTGCTCCAATTGTGCTTGTGTGAATGAAACAGTGGAGCATGTCGTTTTCATTTGGCTACGTTTCATTATAGTGAGAGATCGCATGCTCGTTACACGTGGAAGGGACACGATTTTGTGTGCGAAGAATGTGTGCGGATGCCTAGTGCTAAATTGCAGATTATGCTGGAATTACAGCGCCTATGGTGAGCCAAAAGTCCGGCTGCAGAGGATTAGCCCTGCCGAGACATGTTCCCTATAACAATGTTTAAATAGGATAGGAGGCAACTTGTACTTCTTCAGTTAAAGTGCAATGCATTTTGTACACTACATATAGATAACGGGCTGGTTTTAGTGGGTCGACATATCCACCCCCCCACCCCTAAGATTCTTCTCGCAGGGGTCTGTTTCTCTAATATATTTAGAGGCACTCTTTGTAATCCTCTTTGAGAAAATTGACGATTTGAAAAATCGAGCAAAAATCATTGAACGATTAAAAAAACACTTCAACTATATTTGTCGAAATACGTACAGGATTTACGTATAATAATGAAGATTCGAGAAAGGCACAGCCACCGATCGCTGCAAACTGCAAAAGCCTTTCACTCGGTGGCTCCTACTTTAATATGCCGCTGTTTGCATTCCCATGAATGTGTGTTCGTTCACAGTGTGCCACAAGCACAACTTCAATGAGTGAGTGTTGCTGCACGAATTTGGCTTTCAACGACAACACCCCGGGGCGCACTTTCAAATCCATGGAGAGCCAAGCCAAGCAGGGTGCCACTTCAGCACACATTTTCCGCTCGGTTGTTATAATATGTTCTATTATTTTAAAACCGTGCACGGCACTTTGCACTCCCAGCGAGCTTCCGGTTCCAGAAATAGTGAATTGTGCATTTCGAGAATGGAGCGGAGGGGATTTTGTTGGGTTGGGCGACGCAGAAAGTAGATCCGGCAGCCGGAGCTTAATTTAATACTGACGACCGACCGGAAAAAGCTAAACGCGTTTACTTACAGTGTGTAGTGCAAGCAGCCGGAGGAATTCAACCGACCCGAAAAAGTGTCATGTCTATGGCACGCTGACGTTTTAGTTGCGGGGGCGGTTGAGTCTTTTTGAGCTGAGCTGTGAGAGGATGATTGTCGGAACGGATTTTATTGGAAGGGTGAACGAACTAGTATAGTTGCTGTTGGTGGTAAATTGAGGTTTGATAAAATGGTTAAACGGGAAATAAGATAGGCATCCAATATGGCAAAGATGTTTGATTGGAAAATTGTTGGTCCATATTTCATAGAAAATTTTAAATTCTTCGGTGAACCATTGGCGTAGCTTGATTTTTTCTTAGGGGCCTAGGGAGGCTAAGCAAATTTTTTTTTCAGATCAGTAATGTCGGTCACAATAATTTCAGTCTTCACCATTGGCGTAACTTAGGGGGGTTATGGGGGTGACCGACCAGGAATCAAACCCAGACACCTTCAGCGTAGCTTTGCTTTTACCATTAATGTTTTATGAATCGTCTTTAGAAATAAATTGATCCTTCCATTTACCAGATAGGAGAACGAACGAGACGTAAAACCACCATCGATCAGCTGTGCGACGCACACGGTGCGGCTATCGACGATTCCGATGCAATCCGCAACCACATGGTAGAGTATTTTTCAAATCTCTATGCACGGGAGAATGTGGATGAGGAAGACGAAGGAAGAATGTTCCAATGCGAGAGAATATTTCCCGAGCGAGATGCTGTAAATGAAGCCTGTATGAACGACATCACAACTGCCGATATTTTATCGGCCATAAGAACGAGCGCGTCGAAAAAGTCGCCCGGACCCGACGGATTGCCGAAAGAATTTTACCTACGAACATTCGATGTGATCCACCGTGAACTGAACCTGGTTTTGAATGAAGCTCTCAGGTCAAACTTTCCTACACAATTCGTCGATGGCGTGATTGTGCTGGTGAAAAAGCGATGTGCGGGAAATACGGCTCGATCATATCGGCCGATCAGCTTGATAAATTTTGATTATAAAATTTTAGCCAGAATACTGAAGCGGCGCATCGAAAATGTGCTCCGTTCTCACAACATATTAACTGCTGCGCAAAAGTGTTCGAACCCCGAGAAAAATATTTTTCAAGCTACTCTGGCAATCAAAGACAGGATTGCTCAACTGAAAGCAAACTGTCGAACTGCCAAGCTGATCGGTTTTGATTTAGACCATGCATTTGATCGAGTAGACCACCGCTTCTTGTTTAATACAATGCATGCCCTGGGTTTTGACACATCGATGGTGAATCTGTTGTCTCGTATAGCAGCATCCGCATCGTCTCGCTTACTAATCAACGGCTTTTTATCATCACCCTTTCCAATCGAGCGATCGGTCAGACAAGGTGATCCGCTATCTATGCACCTTTTTGTGCTATATCTTCATCCTCTCCTGCGACGTTTGGAAGAAGCGTGTGGTGGAGAATTGATTGTTGCGTACGCTGATGATATCAGCGCAATAGTTACCAGTGTGGATCAGATAAATGCGATGCGAGATTTGTTCAGACGTTTTGGACGTTTATCTGGTGCTCGTTTGAACGAGGCTAAAACGACTGCAATCAATGTTGGGTTAATTAATGACCCATTAAACGTGCCGTGGTTGTGTACAGAAAATACGATTAAAATACTTGGTATCGTATTCACTAACTCAGTGGTGGAGATGGTTCATCTAAACTGGGATATGCTCGTCACGAACTTTTCTCGGCAAGTTTGGCTACACTCACAACGCGGTTTGTCCCTTCACCAAAAGGTAACTCTACTGAACACGTTCGTATCATCCAAGATGTGGTATATTGCCGCACACCTAGCGCCAACATCAGCACACGTAGCAAAGGTCACGGCAACAATGCGGCGGTTTATATTTCGTGGAGCGCCGGCAACTGTACCAATGCAGCAGCTTGCGCGTAGTAAAGAAAGTGGCGGTCTTACGCTACACTTGCCTATAATGAAGTGCCCATCGTTATTAATTAACCGTCATCTTCACGAGATTGAATCCCTACCTTACTACAACTCCTTACTTAACCAAGCAATTCCTCTCAATGCAAATTGTCTCTCAGATCTTCCCTGCCTAAAATCAATCCTCAAACATTTCACCAACTTTCCCTTCCAAATACGCCAACGCCCTTCCGCCGATCTCATTCATCGATACTTCATTGAACGCACGGACAGACCAAAAGTGGAAACACAAAATGTGAACTCAAATTGGCTTCGAATATGGAGAAACATATCGTCACGGGATCTTTCGCCTGCTTACCGGAGTGTACTCTACATGTGGGTGAATCAAAAGTTTCGGCACCGTCAACTTTTCTTCAAAATGAGGCGGTCAGATGGGGAACAATGCACACACTGCGGAGCACGCGTTGAAACCATACAGCACAAATTTTTTGCTTGCCCGAGAGTCAATGACGCGTTTTCACTTCTACAACGAAAGCTGACACAAGCTACTGGCGGTAGGCGTTTCGACAGTGATGATCTTCTGCGGCCCTCTTTGGAAAGAATCGGAACACGAAACAAATCAATAGTTTTGAAGCTTTTAGTTAATTATATTTCCTTTATTGATAAATGCAATGCAAGGTTAGATATAGAAGAATTAAATTTCACTCTTGATGTTGGAACTTGAATAATTATGTAAACATTTTTAAATCCAATTCGACAAATAAACGTACTTATAAAAAAAAAAAAAAAAAAAAAAAAATCCTTGGTGCGAATTTTGTTCTTTCATTCTTGCAGACATTCTCTGCAAGAATGATTTACAAACTATTTAAAACTATCCCTTGAAAAACGAGTAACTCATATTCATGAATAACTTTGTTATTTCAAAAGATAGGGTGATGATAAAACACACAAAAACACGTGTTTTTTCATGACAAACAACTTTGTAGAAAACACGAAAAATGTTAAAAATCTTGGAAAAAGTTATGATAAAAAATATGAGTTTTAGGGGCCATTCACATACAACGGCATACAAGTATAAGAGATAGAAAAATTGTGTCTTTGACAACGTTGTTTCAAATTGACAATTCTACAACTTTACCGAAGACACCATATGTCTATCTAAATGTTTTGAAAAAATAGTTTTTCTATCTCACTGCTAGGTGGATTGATCACAAAACTTTTTTCGTCAAAAGTTGCGCTTTAATAAATCAAGAAACTTTTCCGAACAAACTATATCGCTAAAATCAACGGTTTGGGAGATATTCAAAAAGCGCATGAAATCGAGAAAATAAAACACAGTGCAGTGTTGCCGTTACGTTGTTTTGTTTTCAAGAACTGCTCAGGAGATTGGTTTTGAAATTCCTCATAAAGGTGGGCCATAATGATCAAAGTACAAAAATCTTAAGTTACATTCCCCATTTTTTTCATTTGGATTCCATGAAGCTACTATATTAACTTGAAGTAAATATAGAGAGTATTCACCATATGGCAAAAAAAAAAATGTTCCATCAACATTTCTAGCCGCAGAATGCGCTGTAGTTGATAAAATTATTTCGTTTCGAAAAGGCCCGATAAAAGAGCCAAAACGTCGGGCAAAGTAAACCATACCTTTTGATTTTTTCCTAGACCAAATAAACGTAGTTTCAATGTTAAACATTACATGAACTCTTTTGTATTTTGTACAAAATTTGTGAGAAAACCTCCCTTATCGTATTAATCATTAACGAAGTAGTTCTGGAGGTGACATACCAGAATGCCAATAATCAGCCTAATTTTTTGACTTAATTGATTCTTAGCTTTTGATTCAACAAAGAATATCATTGTGTAGCAATAAACTAGAGTATTTAAGGAGTGTTGGAGTTTTTTTTTCATTTACATGTTTAAAATAATTAATTAGTTTGAGCTGAAAACTTAATCGATTGGTCACACACTGGTGGTGACCAATCGATTAAATTTTCAGCTGGAATGGCTGTTTGGGTCTCTAGATTTGCGCTCTTGAAAATTTGAGGTTTGGCTTCGATGAATCTTCGCAAATATGTCCATCAATTGATATCAAGGTTGAAAACGGATTACAAAAAAATGATTCTGGGGAAAGGTTTTCTGGCAAATGGTCCATTTTGGGGAATGGCTTTCTGGCGAATGGTACATTCTGGGGAATGGTTTTCTGGCAAAAGCATTCTGGCAAATTGATTCTGGCAAATGGTTTTCTGGCAAATGTCATAAAATTAATGTGCAAGTCGTTCGTTCCATTTGTCGTCCGTTGAATCGTTAAAGACACAACGTAGGAAAAACTTCCTGACCGAAACAACAGATTTAGAATATATTGATTAGTTTCCAAAGAAAGTGGATCTTGAGATTTGCTCCTTCAAACGTTAGCACGATGATTGATGACACACAAAACACCCAACAGACCAATGGAGAGTGCTCCGATTGACGGAAAGCTTCTTCTGACTAGAAAGGGAAGGATGGTTTACGTGCGTTACACTTATAAAGCGTGTATATTACTACCGCGCACGGTTATAAGGCCCACAATAGAACACATTTTCCTATGTGGGGGGGGGGGGGTTGTCAACGGTTTTTCAGTTCTGTCGCCTAAACGATAAAATATACCACTTTGGCGTCTATGGACGAAAGTTAGAGTATGGATTGATGAAACAAAACATATTTTTTCGAAAATTTTTCATGATACAGACGATAGGTTTTCCGCTATTTTTCCGACAATTTTGTCCATGGTGAAAAATTTTCCAGGAAATGTTTTTCTTTTTATATTTTTAATAGATTGCTGAGGAAATTTCCTTTTGATTTCACTAAAAGACTTTTGTTATACGATGCATAGTTCAGGAGATATGAATTTTTGAAGTTTGAAGTATATAGGGAAATCAAGAAAATGCATCTAGAGTTTTCCGGGAAAATAGGCCACTATAATTTTTTTGAATTTCATTTTTGGTCATGTATCCACGAACTTTATCTCTGGTGAAAATTTCATACAAATCGGAGAACCTCCGGCCCAAACCTGTCCGATAATTTAAAAAATGCCCATTATTGGAAAAAGGGGGGGCTGCTCTCAGTGTTACCACGCCAATGGCGAACCCACAATAGGGTCCTAAAGTCCTGTCTCAATTTTAGTACCTTATGCTTAAATTTAGGCCAAAAACACATGTCACACCCCTTGGTTTAAACTAAAATTTTGGATGTTAAAACTACAAACCCTGTGGTGTTTTTGTCGAAAAAGTGAACGTCAAACATGATCAAAAGTGTCAAGGTTTATATTTGAAACCATTTTAAAAATTAATGTTTAAATATGAAATAGCCGTAATTTGAGCAGGAAAAATTGCTAGAGTAGTTGCAAGAACATGCTGTTTTGCGTTATTAGGGGGGCTGGGGGCAAGAAGGGCTCCTTAAGATATATAGGTTCAAATCATGGTTGATTAGCACAATTTTTGAAGATTATTCCAGTGTAGGGGTAAGCTCACCTCTTGTTCTAAATGATGTTATCGATAGATTTCAAAAATATAAGAATTACATGATGATTTGAGGCACGGGGCAAGAGTGCCACTCGTATGGGGCAAGAAGACCACCAGAGCAAAATGCCACAAATTTTGTATATTAATATTTCCCAACCTAAACGATAAATTCTAGAGTAAGTAAAGATAAAAACTGAGGGATAAAAGTTGAAATAAATAGTTAAACAGTAATTTTACGAAATTAATTTAGTTCTCATCTTATTTGACTGTAACAATAATAGTAAAAAAAAAATTCAGAAACCAATTTGAATGTCCAAGATGGTTTATTTTGATTTTATTTAGTAGGAAGCATTGATTTAATGCAATATTAAACAGGAAAAATAAAAGTTCATGTGATTTTATATGAGAAAATTGCGGTGTCCCTCTTGCCCCATAAGACATACTGTTTTTATATATGTAAAACTTAATGTCAAAAGAACTTTTTCGAAAAAATTTCCTCACAGCTATATTAAACAATTGAAAATCATCGATACTGTATGGAAAAACAAATATGTTTTGCATTTATTGGGAGTCAAACCTTGTTTTCCAGTCTTACATTTTATAATATTTCGCATTTTTTGCGTTGGTGAGTTAAATACATTTTTTTATTTTTTTTGTACTAAATATTTTTAACTGCAATATTTACACAACCCTCAATTAGTACTCAA
Organism: Aedes aegypti; assembly: GCF_002204515.2. Classification (NCBI taxonomy): domain Eukaryota; kingdom Metazoa; phylum Arthropoda; class Insecta; order Diptera; family Culicidae; genus Aedes; species Aedes aegypti. Next base: position 376,195,941 of record NC_035109.1, read on the forward strand.
TTTATTCTTATCTTGCGTTAAAGATCAAAAAAATGATTTGAGCTACGTGAAATTAGAGGTGGCACTTTTGCCCCGGGTGTCCTTCTTGCCCCATGTCCCCCTAAATAAAAACAAGAATCGTAAATCCCGAAATCCGGAAGGAAGACAGCACAGCATAATCTAGTGATCCGAACGTGGACGCACCAAAACGGGCAACTTTCTGGGGGCAGGGAAGGCTTTCATCCAGTTGGACGTGTTTGTATTCAGCTGTCCGGCCGAGTTTTTCGGCGGTCGTTCCGTTGCAAAGAGCAGCAATTGCATCGTCCCATCCGGAGGGAATTTCATGTATCATTTAGGTTCCAGGACCAACGAGAACCAACTGCAACTGTGGAAGCGGAGGTGACGTTGGTCGGCCACTCCGAAATAATTTGCATTTGGGGTTTTCTTGTTTCAGGGCGAACTTTTTTTTTTCTCTCGCCTATCTGTTCCGAGCTGACGTTTTCCACTGTGTTCCTTCTTATATTCTGCTGGGCAGGGCGTTATTATGCACAAATTAAAACATCCGGATTAGTGCCGAGAGAGCGAAGGGGAGGAAAGCCTTTTTAATGCACATGCGGCTGACTTTGCCACTTCTATACATGGCTTGGGATGGGTTTGATGTGGAAATTGTGGGAGGTTTGGGAGGAAGTAGAAGATGCAAGTTACAACTGAGTGCATTTACTAAGCTGACATGGTGGTGGCAGCTGTGGCTTGGGGCTGTTATTTTTTTCTCATATATGCTACTGCACTGTATGGCACTGTATTATGCAATGGGTGCACAAAGAGTGGCCGTTTTTCTCAATTAGCTTAACGTTTTTACGTATCAGCATAATTCTGTATTAGGGCCGATGGATGAAATAAGAATGAATGTTTTAGTACAACGAACCTTACTTTGTGAGTTGGTTCTTTGAAAATCTAAATTTTAGGTTTGAGTTTGCCGTAAGCTCTACATGTCCAGAGGATGTGAAAGTTGAGCTTCTCTGCCTAAGCGTAGAATTATATCCAAACTACTTCCCATGCAATCCCTTAGAGCTTTATTTATCGGGTATCGGCTTACGGCAGGATTTTGTTAATTGGGTTTGTCACTCTCTGGTATTCTTCATCAAATCAGTTATTTTGGCTGCATAATTGCTCAGTGCAAGTTTCATTCGATTGTATTTTTTTTCAAAATGTTCGTCTTCCTATCTAGTTTTCCAGTTGATAAGTGTTGAATATCAAATCGCCAGTTTTGGTGTTTGTAGAAATTTTGTACACTACAAGATGTTGATTCGAGTTGATGTTTGGGGATAAGGTTTTCCACCAGGGATGCCAATGAAAATTTGGAAAGTAACCGTTTTGATTAATATTGCGGACACTTAAGGTGATTATAGGACGAAGCCATGCCTCATTTTTTAAGAGCACAAGACATGAGAACCAAACAGCGTTCCGCGTTAAAAATGTATCCTATTGGTCTCCACCAGCAAGCAAGAAGTTTGATTGGTTTTCAACGCGAACTGTTGTCAGATGCTCCAGTTTTGTGCACTTGAAAGTTTGGCTTCGTTTTATAAGCACCTTAAGGCCTCACTGAATTATAACCGATCGATGTATATAACGTTATTGAATTGGCCCCTAATACTTGATGGTAAGGGCCTAAATAAAGATAGGTTTGAGGGTTTTATGCCTATAGGAGAAGAGATTTTTTTTTCACTCCTACAGGCTTTTCCTCATTCCAAAAAAAAAAAAAAAAAATTTGGAACCTCTCTGCAGTTCACCGTTCAATCGACCATCCAAATAAAACATGTTTACATATGGGTTTGTGTAATCGATCCTGATGGCATAAAAATTATTAGCTTTACACTAAAATCCGACCACGAAACCGTACTAGGGAATGGAATTTTCGGACTAACTATGAAGGGTGAATACGAAACTTTGAATTCAACGATTTATTCGAAAGCCGCGTATCGCAAGAGGACCGGTCCTTTGCACTTCTGTCTACTGACTGTCCTCTCGATACAATCTCTAACAAAACTTCGAGTAAGAGAGTCACTTATGGTCAAAAGGAGAAAATATAGAGCTCACTCAGAAAAATTCAGATGATTTTAGGGTTGTTCTAATTCACAATCTCACAATCGGCCCACCTGACCACCATCCGGCCCGGATGGTGACGGCCCGTTTTCGTCCTCGGCAGCTTCATCGTCGGTGGTACAATCTTCCAATCGCACAAATGGCTTCATAAATTCGGCGCAAGTTGAAGTACGATTGGGTCCTTCATGTACTCCGACTTTTTCCACCTCATAACGCTCGTTACGTTTCTTCTTTGTTACTCGATACGGTCCGAAAAACTTGGGAGAAATCTTCAGATGAGAGCCGAACTGGGTCCGGCTGATGGCGACGAGATCACCAACCTCATATTCAACGGCTACCTTACGATTTCGGTCAAACTGCTTCTTCATACCTTGTTGAGTCTTTTCGATATTTTTCCTGGCGTCGATGCGGCATTGATCTCTGGATTCATCAAATAATTTTGTCCATTCCTGTTCGACCGCCTCGGCGAGTTTCACATCTTCTGGCGAACGCATTTTTGTCCCAAATAGCAATTCAAATGGGGTTCGACCGACACTTCTTTGCAAACTATTATTCAGGAACCGCTGCAAGTCGCCTACATGCCGATACCAATGTTCCGGGTTATTTATCGATAGCTTTGCCAATGCTGGTATCACAACACCGTGGATTCTCTCCACCTGCCCGTTGCCTCGTGGAACACCAGTGGTAATCAACAGATGTTCGATGCCTTCTTCTGCACAGTAACTTGTGAAGGCTGTTGAGGTGAAGGCGGATCCTCTATCGGAGATGATGCGCTTGGGATTACCAAATATGCATTTTTGAACTTCCAACTTTTTCAGCACTTCGTCCGTTGTCGTTGTTTTCACTGGATACAGCCACACAAACTTGCTGAAAGCGTCAACTATTGAAAACATGTACCGATATTGTTTTCCCGAATCGGCTCAATAGAGGTAATAAACTATAGAGGAAGAATGTCGCTGGCGTCGCTGCAGGAACATCTTTTGCTGGTGGACATAGGCGGGGCTATAAATGTCAACGCGAAAAAGTATGCAGTTTGACACTTATGTACCCGACATGTTTCTGAGCGAGAACAAAGGGAACAGCAGCGACATTCGTCCTCTACAGTTTTCTATCTCTATTCATAGATCATATTCGCAAAACATTGGACAGCACATACAAAAACCGAGAAAAAAATAATTCCGGCGATGCACAAAACGAGTTTACTTGCTTGACTACTTGCTTTATTTGACTTTTTAGCGGTGCCGTATTATTTACGTGACCATAGCAACGAGTGAATTCGGCACCGCTCAAACATCAAATTAGTGAACTCGTGTATTGGTCCATGGACCGATGCACAAGTTCACTAATGGACCAATGCACGAGTTCACTAATTTGACGTTTGAGCGGTGCCGAGTTCACTCGTTGCCATGGTCACGTAAATAACACGGCACCGCTCAAACGTCAATTAGCGAACTCGTGCATCAGGGACTAAGGCACGCGGGGAATTTAAAAAAATAGAGCAAGAGATGAAACTTTGAGGAAATAGCAACAGCAGTGGGATAACGCTGAGAACGCTAGATGGACTCACCAACTAATTCCGTGCCTGTCGATGTGGGTGAACAGAAAACACGGAGATGTGAATTTCCACGCACATGGTCTTCGAATGTCCACGCTTCGAGCATAAGCGAGTCGAGATTAGATCCGTCGTCGACAACGACGTTAATGTGCACAATATCGTCCAACGAATGTGTGCTGACGAAGAAAAATGGGACGCGGTAAACAGGACAATCGTCTAGCTGATGTCTCTGTTTCAACGAAGATGGCGAGAGGAGCAGCGTCACTTAATGCAGCGGACAGCAAATGGCTCTGAGTCGTTGGGGCAGCCGGAATCGTCGGACCAACCTTGGCACTTGACAAGTCAGTCTGTGGGAGCGAGCATATGAAGGAGCGGAGTAGGCTAGATCCTCCGCTGGGTATTGAACCGAGTAGAGCATGCGTAGCGTAGTATCGGTAATAAATCGTCGAGGCACCAACAAACCGGAAGTCATCCTCCAACCGGAATTACAGGACCGACCCTAAGCTGAGTAGATCGCGAAACAGCACCGGCAAATGGTCATCGCGGCGCCTGTGTTTCTGGGAGCTGGTTGGTTTCCACTGTCCGCTGAGCTGACGTAGCTATCGTCTTCGTTGTCCTGACCTTCTGTGCCTGTGTTCTCTGCGCCATTCAGGTATTGATCGTAGTGCTGCTTTCACCTTTTGATCATCTCGCGTCCGTCCGTCAAGATGCTCCCATCCCTATCCCGGCACATTTCAGCTCGCGGCACGAAGCCTTTGCGGGATGTGTTGAGTTTCTGATAGAACTTCCGCGTTTCTTGAGAACGGTATAGCAACTCCATCTCTTGGCATTCCACCTCTTCCAGGCGGCGCTTTTTGTCCCCGAATAGGCGGGTTTGCTGTTTCCGCTTCAGTCTGTATCGTTCCACGTTTTGTCGCGTACCATGCTGCAGCATTGCAGCCCGCGCTGCATTCTTCTCCTCTAAAACCTCATGGCACTTTTCGTCGAACCAATCGTTTCTTGAGCTCCGTGCCACATATCTGACAATGCTTTCGGCAGCGTCGGTAATGACTGCTTTGACTTTTTTCCAGCCATCCTCAAGAGGGGCCCCTTTCGAGCTCGCCCTCATCCGGTGACGCTGCCTCAAGATGCTGCGCGTACGCATTGGCGAAATCCGGCTGTTTCAGTCGCACTATATTGTATCGAGGAGGGCGTCGGTACCGTACATCGTTGATGACGGATAGTTTTGGGCGCAGTTTCACCATCATCAGGTAGTGGTCGGAGTCAATGTTAGCGCCACGATAGGTTCTGACGTCGGTTATATCGGAGAAGTGCCGTCCATCAATCAAAACGTGGTCGATTTGCGATTCTGTCTGCTGAGGTGATCTCCAGGTGTACCGATACGGGAGGCTGTGCTGGAAATAGGTGCTATGAATGGCCACATCCTTGGAGGTGGCAAAATTTATCAGTCGCAGGCCGTTCTCGTTCGTCAGCCGGTGGGCGCTAATTTCGTGTAGGGAAAGTGTACCACTTATGCATCAGTAATTCCTCATTTGGCCATATGTGAATTCTCGAAAACTTTCATATTTTGAATATTTTCAAATTTGTATCATCAAGATATATTTTTTATAAAACTACTTGAGCACAAAATTGAAAAATAATTAAATTATCACGTATGGTGAAATAGGGAACCATTGTGTTTAGAGTGCAGCACAGAATATGTAAACAATATTCTGACTGCAGTTTTTGAAAGTCCACACCCATTCTAGCTAAAATCTTGTTTGAAAGATTAGTTCGCAATTTACGCCCTTTCAAATCGTTAGTTAGATTTTTCCTTAGTAGGATTATATCACATATAGGGAGCCGGATCCTATTCTTGACACTTTTGATTCACTTCGACAGTGGGGCACCATGAAATGTGCGTGCAGAACCTTTTGTTCAAATGTTGCATTGTGAAATTACCAACAGTTTGTGAGATATACTTGTATTACGGAAAAATCAAGTCGAAAAATTGAAAAGGGCGTAACTCTAAATTTTAAACTAATCATTCAAAACTCAAATAGGGTTAATATGAAAAAAAATCTATTTTAAAAAGACACTACACGTTAATGCTTCCAGTGGGCTATTTTCCCTTTGAAGGAAGCACCACACTAGACAACGGACTAGCATGCAATGCCCAATGGCACAGTCGGAAAACATTCCTCTCGAAAAGTTTTGCGGCTCGAGGCGGGAATCGAACCCACACTCCCTAGCACGATGGGGCTAAATGCCTCGGTGACACTAACCACACGGCTACGAAGCCCACCATTTATCGACAAGTAAATAGTTTACTTATCGATTGCTCGATAGTTTTCAACATAATTGTAGTACTTCAGTTTATTATGTATGACTTTTTTATAGCTAGCACGGAATTCTTGTAGGTCCTATATCTGCTTCTAATCCTAAATCATGAAGGTAACACATTTCCAACAAACGGCCACTTAATTTTATTTAATATTAAAATGATTGCATTGAAATAAGTTTGTAGAAATTACCTCGAAATCTCATAACGACATACAGCTAGCGAAAACCCGTTCAATAGAAACGTGATATAGCACAACAAAATGAAACAATTCAACTGCGTTTCAGTAAATTTCGCCATTTTTTATTATACGTTTTTGATCTCTGATTGATATTCTTGTTTCCCTTCACATGTAGTACAGATCAAATAGAAAGTTGTTTTCTGTTGTTGCTCCTGCTGCGTGCTCACAGGTTTACACAAGTGTACCATCTTCTCGCTACCCATTCAATAGTGATGAGAAATTCTGTTTTGAAAATTGTACGCTTTGGGTTTCTGCTTTTGTCCAATTTGTTAGTGAGTTGTAACTACTTGATTTCTTCTTCATTAGTGTCTAACGATTTGTTGTTTTTTTGCTTATTCTCGCAAACACATATCATGTAAAGATGCAGAATATGTACACGACCAGTCGCACGCTTCACGCTTTCAGGTTTCAGGATCTCAAAGTTTTCAACCACTACCCAACAACAATGAGTTGACTTTGGGAATTGATAGAGACGTTTAAAAAGGATTGAAAGGAAAGAAAGCTGTTCGCTTCGATAGAGTACCTACAGTTTGAGTTATAGTAAATACGATTCTTCTTCCCCTTTCCACCCCGTTTTTTTTAGCATCCAACTCGATAACGGTGATGACGACGACTATCAGGACTACATTTTCCGTCGAAGACGACACAGGTCGCTTTTCTTTAGAGTTCTTTTTTTCTCGCTTGCTCCTAACGGTGAAAGGGAGGAAGATTTTTATCGAATCAGTCATTTATCTTTTTTTTCGTTCGTTTTACTTGCTGGTTGCCGTAAAAAGAGTTGATTTTCTACTTTTGTCGAGATGTGAAAATGGAACTCGAGAGTTGTTCTGGTTTGCTGTCTTTCGGTTTGCTCTCTGGTTCAACTATTTTGCTTTTTGTTTCGTCAACGTGAATGAGTGCGGGGGAGTGTATGAGTAAGTGTGTGGTTGTTTGTGTGTATTTACAGAGTTTTATTGCATTATTGGGAAACTTTCCAATCTGGTTGCGCTTCTGCTCGGTTTGTGTGGGGGGATCTTACATAAAATTTCCTAGAAACTTGATATGATTTCTATCTGTCTGTCATTTCCGGTTTTTGGTTCCCAGTGACATAACAATGGATTCTGAGTTATCTTTTTCGGTTTAGCTCTCTCCGCCGGCCGGGGATATCGGATGTCAAAGTGGATTTTGGAAGATGAAGCTTGCGAGAGTGGATTACGTCGAGTGGAACGGAAGCCGAGTGGGAAATTTTCGTTGGTAATTTGTGAATTGCAAAACGAAAAACTTGTTTCATTTTCAAACATGTCTCTTACATACTTCGACATGTTTTTTTCCTGACCTTCAGGATATATTTACATTGCTTTTTTGTATATAAGAAATATCGAATGATTTACATTTTGCTGGCATCTGAAACGAACATTATTTCAATGATTCATTGAGAAGATGGTTCACGCTATGTTTAAACCAGCAAATTATGAAAGTTGAATAGGGTAGGTGTACCAATAGTGGAGGTACTAAGCACTATTGAACTTCATTTAACCGCCTACATTCAAGAAGCGCAATTAATGTACATGTTAATATTGAATCGGGAAGTAACGACCATTGACTTAATGAGAAAAAAATATTTCATCGCAGTAATCCACGTCATGTCAGTGAAAAATAATACCTCCACTATTAGTACACTGTTCCTTTAGTTGCGGTATATTTTTAATTTGTGTTCCTATAGTTGCGGATAGTTTTCTTATGGGAACCTCTACTATAGGAGCACTTTACCGCAACTATTGGTACAAGCGAGAACAGTTTTAGCAATTTTAGTGATATTTCATCAGTTTTAAAGCAATTTGAACGCTCTTTTCAACTATTCCGTGTATCAACAAGCCAAGACGTCGATTGGCAGTGTCGGTTCTGTGGCTAATATAACAAAATCAGTGAAAACGGCACTACCGCAACTATAGGAACACCCACAACTAAAGGAACACTTACCCTATACCCAGTGCTGTAAACATTCGACACTTTAAGCGACGATCGTTTCGTTGCCATGGTCAGCAGTCACAGCAAGAGCGGTAGAATAAACGTCGACAAACACAAAAAAAGTGTCAATTGAATGTCGTCTGATACGAGAAAATTTGCATAAATCATAAATTTTGCATAGAATTCAGACATCGGATCATCAAAAAACATGGATAATTTGATCTTGCCTGTTATGTCGAATGTGACACACATACAGTGAAAGCAGAGCAGAAACAAACAACACCATAACGCTTCCTAACATAGCTATCGTGGTTAGTGGCATTCAATTGACATTTTTCTTTTCGACATTCGTTTGATCGCTCGTGTTGTGAATGTTTGAGCGAAACGCTGCCGAATATCAGCGAAAACGTGTTGAGTCACTGTTGACTACCGTGATTGCTTACAACATTGAATATACCTCGGATTTTTTTTTCCACTAGAGTTCAGTATTTGTATATTTTCATAATCGGAAGGTTTTAAAATATTCCATCGATGAAATATTGATTTTTTTCCACTTTTTAGCTATTTTTTCATATACAGCCCATGAAAATCACGTTTCACCAGCATTTCAGCACATACAAAATGTTTGAAAAAAAAAAATCACCGATAGAATATTTTAAAACCTTTCGATACGAAATTATAGACCAAATACTGATCTCTAGCGGGAAAAAATCCGGGGTACATTCATCATCATAATCTGCTGGTTTAGACATAGCGTGGTTAAGTGTTTCTACATGATACGGTTCGAAAAAAGTAGACAATTTTTTTGGCAAAAGATTTCCTGAGGAACTTCTCGAATTAAGGCCTTCAGCAAATGACCAAGAGGTGTTTGACCGAATAATCTAACAAGGGAAGGTCACGATGGTGTTACACGGGGTTTTCAACCGGACTATTTTTGTTAGATTCTACATGTCGAAATATGAAAAACCCCAGAGCCTTTCGGGTGATGGACCAGTGGTGTAGCCAGGAGGGGCTCTGAAAGGGGCAATTTTGTACGTATATTATATTATTAAGCTAATTGGAAATTTGACAAAAATATTTTTTTAGTATCTATAGTGATGGTAGAGAACAGAATTGACATGAAAGTATGTTTAAAATGTATTTTCCATGTCATTGGCGTAACTAACATGGAATATGGATACCAAAACAAATTTGGATTTATTAGAATAGTATACCAATACTATACCCATCCCGATTGCGCCTGTGGCATGGAAAATACATTTTAAACATACATTAATGTCAATTCTGTTATCTACCATCACAATAGATATTAGAAAAGTATTTTTGTCAAATTTCCAATTAGCTTAATAATATAATATACGTACAAAATTGCCCCTTTCAGAGCCCCTCCTGGCTACACCACTGGTCCATCACCCGAAAGGCTTTGGGGTTTTTCATAATTCGACATGTAGAATCTAACAAAAATACTCCGGTTGCAAACCCCGTGTAACACCATCGTGACCTTCCCTTGTAAGACAAGGTCGACAGACAAAATATTAGAGGCGAAATGAGGAATGCATAAATAGAAACGACTAGGGTTCAAATTTTGTTTAAGGAATGATTTCCATGAAGTAAATTATAACCATTCTATTACTCTTTTAACAAATCGCGACCATAAAAGTGAATTCACACAATTTTTATGGATATACTGCTTTTTATATTTCTGGTAAACCTCATGAAAGAATTTCCGGAAAAAATCCTGAGTTAACTCAGGTTGTGATAAGGATGATTTTGAACAGAATGTTTTTTTTTCCAAAAATCCATTAAAATTCTTAAGTTCTATGAATAAATTTTGATGAAGCTACTGTTTATACATAAATTATTCGTTTGAAGAGCCTTTTGAGAAAACACTGTTAAAGATTTTTTTCAAGGATTACTCTAGGAATCCCTTCAGAGATTCAGCCGCTTAGGAATTTTTCAAAATCCTTTCATAAATGTCTCAATACAAAATGATATAATGAAAAAGTTGAATGATTTTTTCTAGAAACCCCTATAGATGTTCCTCCGGTGATTTCTTTAGATGTTCCCCAAGAGATTCCTTCACGAATACCTGCAAAAGTTTCTTCTGGATTTCTCCAGAATTCATTCATTTTTTTTATCTATATTAACAAGATGTTTAGCCCTGGGCTAGTTCATCTCGGGACCAACGGCTTTGTTTCCCTTCCGAAGGAAGTCGTCACTATATCCTTTTTGTCATAAAAGACTATCTCGGGGATGGGATTCAACCCCAGGTCCTCGGCGTGAGTGGCGTGTGTTCCAACCACTACACCAGGTCCGTCCCACCTCCAAAAAATCATTTTTGCAATTTCTCATCGTAATAGGCTGTTTTTCATAACGCCAATCTGTCATGAAACGGCCTACTTTCCTGCACTGAAGTATACAGTGCGGGAATAGTCATTACCTAACTGAAACCAGTGCTGTAATGATTCATTACGCAACGCTTTCTCATTACGCAACTATTTTGAGTTACGTAATGAATCATAACACAACAATTTCTCAGAAATTGTAAAATAATGGTGAATGCATTCCGACATAATTTCTGATAACCTTAAATGGTCTTCTACGAAATTGCAAAAAATGTTGTACGTACCTCGTTGCAGAACTCGATTTTTACAGCACTCGTCGTAATTATCCTACTCGGCAAGCCTCGTAGGATAAATTTACGACTTGTGCTGTAAAAATCATCATTCTGCAACTTGTTCCGTAAACTACTATTCAAGAATTTTTCATTAATTACTTTAGGAATTCTTCCAAAGATTTTTCCACGGATTTTTCATGAATTCCTTCAGAGATTTTATAGGAACTCCTACAATGTTTTCTCCACGAATATATCAAGGGATTTCAGAAGAAATTTCTTTAGGGATTCTTTTAATAAATTCCCGAAAAATTTCTTCGGGGATTTCTCCAGAAAAAACTTAATGAGTTTCTTTAGGAATTTCGTGAGTAATAGCTCCAATAATTTATGTAGGCAAGCAAGCAATTTATGTAGGGATTTCTCTAATCACTCCACCAGGGATTTTTCTAAAACTTCAGGGATTCCTCCAGGAAATATCCAAGAGATTTCTTCAGGGATTCTTCTAGAGATTTTGTCCAGTGATGCCTTCGAGAATTTCTTAAGTGATTTCTGCAAAAAAATCATTTCATTCATTTTTTTAGTCATTCTTTCCAGAATTACTCACCAAAAACACCTTTAGAACTTAAAGAGGTGAACTCTAAGGTCTAAAGCTGAAAGCCGCTATAATAAAGAAAATCAAATCAAACCTTCAGAACTTTCACTAGGATTCGTGCAAGGCCTTTCCAGGAATTCCTCCAAAGTTTTCTACACAGAATTCATCAGAATTTCAAGGGATTCTTTCAGAAATTCGTCAGGGTTTCTTCCAAGAAATTCAACTGGATTTTCTTTAGGAACACATACAGAGATTGATACTGGAGTTCCTAGAGAAAGTCCTGAAGGTATTCTTGGAGAAATCGTTAGGACATTCCAGGAGGAACACCTGACAAATATCTGGATAAATTTCAAGACGAATTAATGGGGGAAACCCTTAAGAAATTCCTGAACGAAAACTTTGGAAAATTTCTGGGGGATCACGGTAAAAATTTCAGGAGAAATTCCTATAGAAACCTCTCAAAAAATCCTGGAGGAATTCCTGAAAATGTTCTTGGATAGAAGGAGTGCTTGAATAAATCCTCACAGCAATCGGTAGAGCTGTTCTTGGAGAAACCCATTAAGACATTTCTGAAAAAAAAACCTCCTAAGATATTTCTGGAGGAGTTCCTGGAGAAATCTCCGGAGGAATTCTTGGAAGAATCCCTCGAGAAATCTTCGGAGGAAAAATCAAGGAAGGAAGAATTTTGGGAGGAATTCAATGAAATATCCTGGAGAAAACTCTGGAGAAGTTTTTGCAGCGATTCCTGGAGAAATCCCTTGATGAATATCAGAAATTTTTTTTGAAAGAACACAAGGAGGGATTTCTGGAAGAATCTCTACATTATTTCACAGCCGCATCTTTGGAGACATTTCTGCAGTATTTTTTTGAGACAAGCCTGGAAAAGTTCCTGGGAAAATCCCCTGATACACTTCTGAATCTTGGAGGTATTCCTGAGGAAATTATTGGATGAATTCGTGAAGGAATTTCCTAAAAAAAATCCCTAGAAATAAGTCATGAAGTTTCTGTTTGCGAGAAAATGTAATGATGTGCAATTCTAGGGTGTCCCGGAAAGTATGGGGACGACTTAACCATACCGCCATTTCGAGACCAATTCAGACAAAAATTTTATTTTCACAGATTTCATTCTTTAACTTGAGTTTTTCATGATCTTTTGAATTGTTAATCTATTTCAGTAGGTATCAACGTTCAATATAAATAAAATCAACTATTTTAACAATAATTTCTCTTCGGGAACGCTCAATTTCTCTTTCAGACAATAAGAAGGCATCGTCTTTCCTAAACGGCAAAGTCTGAATCGCCGTAGTCGCTCAACAGAAGAAAAAAAACTTGGTGGATGGCGACCCTAGAAACAGACAAGACAGAAGATCAAAACTAACTTGGACAGAGAATCCCCTCCTCCTCCACTTTTTTTCGCCAGCCTCATCAGCCCAACAGTTTTGCGCTTTCTGCAACTTTGGTCAAACTTTGATTCCGGCCAAACTCGAGTTCAACTCCAAACTCCACAGAGCAGAGGAACGACGACGAGCAGCACTTTTGCCTGGAACTATTATGAAGATTATACTTTCGTACGAAAAGGTCCGTTCAATACCTCCCTAATGGATGATGGGGTGCTTTTTTTTCCTCCAACAAGCGCTTTCCCATGTTTTCCGGTTTCCACCTCCTCCTCGCTCCGCTGATAGAGGTGAAATTATGCAGTTCTCCGAAGGGAAAAGTTTGGCGCTCGTTTTCCTTTCAACGCGGTGCGTTGTTCGCCGTCCCATTCTCGTTGGAAGTTAATTAAATTAATTAAAATAACGATAACGATAGCAGGGGCTTCGCTTTCGCCCGTTGCGTTGTAACTTCCTTGGAAGATGGTGGGAGGAATTTGATTTTTTTTCTTTCATGCTCCACTGTGCGTACCTCGCAAATGGAAAGCAGCTGGTAGCAAAGTATCTTATGAAAGCAGATTTTTCGATTTCAGGAAGGTATGCAGAACATTCCGATCTGAAAATGTTTTACTGAGGGAAGTTGTACTGAATATCACTCTTCTGTTGCCGACGGATGAGATCGTGTACTTGAGAAGTACACTAAAGTCTCGTTGGACAAAGTCTTCCTTAGGATTTTTTTTTTGAATTTGGAAAATTGAGTTGAGACGATTGAATATAAAAATGTATGTCAGAATTATAATTTTCTCGGAAATAATGTGACTTTTCACGCTCTTGCTTTGTAATTTATTTGTAACATTTTATTTCTATAAAATTTAAATATATTTTTTAAGTCATATCTGCATTACACTCCAGAACACTCTGGTGCTCATTCTTCTGGTCAACAAGCGTGATCTAAGGACCTTATTCAAAATTTGCATAAGCAAAGAAGTTCTGGGAAATGAGTTGATTTGATTTTGTTGTTGAACGACTTTTGTTACAGCCAACTCTCTCTTACTCGATATTCCGTATCTCGATATCGAGTTAGAAAACCATGGTCCTTTGGATCGCATTTGCACTGGTTTTATACTCTATAGCTCGATACCTCCGTAACTCGACCGGAAAACATGTTCGTGAGTAATCCAATCTAGTTCATAAATTGAGGTTCCAGTGTACACGGAAAAACTTTTATGCAATGTGAAAAAATTGTCTTCTTTGCTTTTTTCCATGTATTATGGGTGCAACTTTTCCACCTTTTGTTTCGCTTCATTGCTTCGAGTTTCCAAGACATCTTATTCTGACCAACCGACCGACGGAAGAGCAGCTTAACTTTACCTTTTAGTTTTTCCCCTTTCCCATTAGCTTCGCTAATTAAATATCTTTAAATTTACAATAAAAAAGATCAACTTAACATATTTTTCTAGTTAGTAAGTTACTATTTCGTTCTGTAGTCTGCATGATGCTTCGAGGGAAATATATGGACCTTACCTCTTTTATTCAGAGCTCGTCTAATTGAAAACAATTCAACTACAATCACACTCAGTCACTGAAAACTTGCTCCGTTCTGTCGGATACCATCATCTTACACATCTATTTCACGCAACTGAATTCACTACAAATCAACGGAAGTGCGACCACTTTTGTCGCCAATTTACATATCCTTATCTCAACTAGATAACTGAAACTGACAGGTATTTTATGTATACGATAACTTCTGACGATAATTCAAACAAAACTTAAACAACTGGTGGTGTCTGTAGTTACAAACAGTGTGATTCTTTTTACTTCCGACAGCTGCAGATGAGCCTTCTATAATATGTACAGGATTTCAGTTTTCCAATAATTACATCGCAAAAGTGATTCTTCCAAGGATACAATACTTTTCCTCCGGTTCGTTTCAATAGAAAGTGATGGCTACTTTACGCCAGCGAGTGCACCTTGGCTGACAGACAATTGTGCAGGACGAAAACCACCGGTTTGGGGCAGCACTCCATATCCAGTTCCTGTCAGAAATATACCTTATTCAGTTTCTAAAAATCAGGAATCATAAAATGAAACTTACGATATCGGCGCCATCGTCGCTGCCGGAGAAGTCCAGGTAGAGCAGTTTGTTGCCATCGTCGGCGGATCCTTTCAGCCGATCGAACGGGAACGACCAGAGCGGTTTGGAGCCGGTGCTTCCGAGGGCCGAATCCAGCAGGGTGAAGCCCCGATCCAGGTGGACGATTAGCTGACACGGACGGCCCTTTATTGGAGAGAGAAAATGAAGGAAGAGATTCATGATTTCCTGCTTAATGCGATGGATTTGTGGTGAAACTGGCAACACTGAGATTGTTGTATGTAGAGTAGACTGATGCAAATTCTGAAGTTTTTGCTCCCATATGCTTAAACGGTGTAAATTATGATAAAAGTCATTCTCCCAAAATTTGAAGTGATTTGGAAGAAATTTGGTTGTGCACAGACCATTTGAAGTTTCTATGGAAATTACTATGGAAAAGACAAACCTTTTAGGTTAAGTCCTCTAACTGCTCGTAATAATAATTTATGGAAAAGTGAACACACTCTACTCATGTGAAATCTTCCCAGCTTCAACTTTGCCGAAGACCACATTTTGATGGGACGTAAGGATAATTTGTTATTAGTGATAACCATCTTTGTTTGTTATTAGTGATATGCCATCTTTCAAGAAAAAGGGAGTACTTCTACACTCGCGTTACTAAAAGCTTGGCACCACTCAAAGTTCTTCCACAGTTTCAAGTCAGGTTGCGAAACGGATCAAGAGCATGAGTGTCAGCGATGTGAGATGGCTCACTCCCGAGTGATGTGGATCACGATTGGGTTCGCGGCTTAAGCCAAAAGGAAATGCGAACAAGAGCATCCCTGGATCGGGTTACGCGGCATCTGATGATTGGTCAGTTTTTATCTGCATTGCAGATACTGCTACCTAAATGCGAACAATAGGTGTTTACCAAAAACCTCCAATTCGTTTTGCTAGGCCTAGATGAGGCAAACAATATTTGAAAGCGACAATCTTTCTAGTGAAGCCAAGCGGTCAACACGTTCCTTAAAATAGTTAGATCAGTGATCAGTAAAGTTTTGAAATCTCTTCGGTGCCTAATAATTGGAAACTGTGAGGTGAGACTTGTTAATCAAATGAGTCAGATATTTTTATAGTGCTAGTTTTAAAACAGTTTCATAATTCCGATAGCATCTACGAAAGAGTAGATTACATTGTGTAAGCAATTAGAAAAAAAAAACATAGGTAAGCGTGAATGAGAATTCGGTGATTTGATGGGATACTAATTTCGTTGTGGGACAGTTTCCCTTCAACGAAGGGTTTTTTTTGTACTCTCAAGCCCTGAGCGCTAGAATCGCCACGCGTATAGGTGCATTTACGCGCAAAGTGCTGCTGAAGTGAACATCCGGTGGCTTACGAGAGAGGTGAGCGGCAGAGAACCCCCTTCCTGCGAGTCGCGATCAACTGCCACCCCGACGCACGTCACTCGTACGTTCATCTACTCCCGCTCAGACGGACGAAGCCTTCAGTCAGGCGGCCCTGCAGATCTCACCCAACCGCGGCTACTCCAGAAGCGATCGCCGTCGTTTACTCGCATTCAAACTCTCATCCCATCGGAGGTGACGACGCCTCTCCGCGCATGGCGCGTGAACCCACTGTGCAACATCCCCTTGTTGCGTACCAGTCGCCTGTGACACCGTCGCCTATCATCTTGTCGCCGGCAGTGCAACGCATCCGTCGCACGCCACCGATTGAGACCACTTCATTACCACAACAAAATTTGCACCGAAACTGTAAGTCTAGACAATAAGGATAGATAGATCTTTGAGCTCAAAGTAGGGACCTATTTGTACGTCGATGAATCCAATGCTGTAATCCCCTACCATACTTATAAAGGTCCAAATATAACGCTTACCTCGCTAGATTGTTTGAAACTTTCAAAATTAAATTAGTCTATTTTAATTCAGGGATGTTTTTTTGATATTCTATATATATATATATATATATATATATATATATATATATATATATATATATATATATATATATATGTATATATATATTTAAATGTATATATATATATATATGTATATATATATATATATATATATATATATATATGTATATATATATTTAAATGTGTATATATATATATATATATATATATATATATATATATATATATATATATATATATATATATATATATATATATGTATATATATATTTAAATGTATATATATATACAGGGTGTTTGGTTCCATGTTTTTAATAATTGGAGGGTAGATAGGTCTCCATGAGATATGAAAAAGTGCCCATGGAACATAGGGTCGCAAATCACTGCTAAGTGAGTTATTCACGATTTTAAGATTTTCAACTTGTTCATCTTTGGAACCACATATCTAATTAACTAGGCGTCATACATTTAATCTCAGCGCATGAATCGAAAGCTTATGATCTAATGTGTCTTAGTTTCTTGGACGTAATTTTTGTAGAAAATGATTCAAAGGCTCAAATTACGAAAAGTTTGCAAAAAGTGACGGAAAAATCAGCATTTTTCGACGTATTTTTATGAATTTTATTAAAATTATCGTAATTAATGTTAAAAAAATTCTTCTACAAAATATGCATTAACTTGTTAGCTACCAAAGTGTCTTTGGGAGCAAAAGTGTATCTCTTGTAGATTCGTCACAATATCATGTTGAAAGTTGTGCTTCAAAAAGCAAAAAAATCAAAATAAATATCGGCTGATAACTCTATTCGTTCGTCCGTTCGTGTGTTGATGCCTCCGCGTGTGGATGAAGTGCTCGGAAACGACAGATGTCGGTCGTGCCGAGGCGAAGGGGAAATGAAATCGCTTAACAACATGCGCCATTTATTTTCTTCTCTTCGCGGCGTTTTGTCTGCAAACAGACGCATAAATAGATTTAGTGCGGTCGCCGCACGACCACCGCAGTAGCGAAAGTGTGTTCATAAAGGCTGATCCCTTTAAATTCCTCGCACTAGTAGCTGAGCTACGGTGCAGAGCAGATGGGGGGTGCGCTTGCGCGTGTAGCGAGGACTCAATTTATGCATTTCTCGCCTATGACGTGGAACTTTTGATGCATTTTGAAGGGTTTTAGGTCGTCTATTAATTACATAGAGGTGGACAAGTGAGAGTAGAATTTATGATGTGCCATTCACGCCGTTGTAAAAGTACAACACTACCAAGTAAACCTCGCCCGTGATACACAGCACGAGCGAGATGAATTCTTAGGTTCAATAAAGTAATTTAGGTATCGCACTAATGCTCAGCGTGAACTGTTGGAGCAGCAGGATGAAATATCTCACAAAATTAGTGACCGTCTATCCTACTACAGCTTGGTTTTCTGTATAAGGTTGCTTACAAATTATGTTCAATAGATCAATAATCTCTCAGTTAAATATTTTTATAAAATCAAATAATAGACCTACATGTAATATTTCATATAATTTTCAGTGTCGTATCCAGAAAATTGCTCAGGGGAGACGAATGACGCAAAAAAGTGGATATTTTTACAAAAATTGGGATGGCTTAAGACGGTTCAACCACATCATTTCGTTTTTCTTTTATCCAGCAAAATAATAGAATAACTGCATAAAATTAAGAATTTCTTTTGAAATTGAGACTTTGGCAGTTTAATAGGTTCTATGTACAGTCACAACAATTAAAAGTCACAATTTGTAAATCAGTACTTTTCTTAAAAAAAGCCTGAAGCCTTGCAATGTTTGTAATATGAAATCAAATATTTTGAAAAAAAAAATCAAATAATTCATCAAATTCCAACATTTTTACTTCATTATTGAAACAATTTATGATAGATTGAACGAAAACGACACAATTTTATCAAGCAGGTTGATGAGGTTCTTGTACAAGAATAATAAAATATAAATAAACCTTTTGTTATGCTCTAAATCAAATAGTAATCAGATCAGTACCCAAATATTTGTAGTTCAAAATTTCATTTTTTTCTCTCTCTCTCTCTCTCTGTTGAGTTACTGAGTCTTATATTTTTTAATTTGAATTAAAAACCAAGAGAAGTGTTAATTTTGAACGATAACATTTGAAATATTTGCAGTTTGCTCTAATAGATGGAAAATTAGAAATCAAATTGAATATAATTTAACAATTAAATGTATTAAAATGAACTTAAAACAGTCACAGTCACAATTAGAAATTGAAGCTCTTTCCAAACTTTAATCATCAAGTTAACTGTAACTCTAGCGATGGCAACATCATTTGAAATTTGACTCATGGAACATATTCAAGGCATAAATGTGTATGATTTTACACGAATTAAATTTAAAAAAATACCTGCTGGAAACCCACCAAAACCCGGAAATATGAGAATATGTAATTTTTCAAACAAAACTAGTTTCATGTTATTTAAAGCTCCCACAGCAATTTACGGATGCTAATGGTTGTCACTATGGCAAGCCTGTAAAATTTCGTGAAGGGAAATATCCTTCATCATTTTAGTAACAGAACCTCCGAAATGTCAAGAAGGCGAAAGTGTAAACACGATGATGAAGAGGGAGGGAGGATTGACTCTCAAACACACCCCCTCCCACTGATCACTTGTTTCTGTTTTGTAGACAATATGATCTTAATTTTCTTTCTGGCGTTATGTCCCAACTGAGACAGAGCCCTGCTCCTCAGCTTAGTGTACTTATGTGCACTTACATAGTTGTTAACTGAAAGCTTTTCTCAGCCAAAGTTGCTGTTTTGTATGTGTATATGGGCAGAGGCATATACGTTTTAAATATTTTATATGGGACAAAGTCCACGAGACCCCTCCCACCTCTGAAATTCTTTGGAAATGAGCATGTAGCTTAAGGACAGCCATAAAAGCACTGCAATATTATATAAATGAAAAAAAACTCTAGTGGAATTAAATGGTATAGTACTAGATTCGGGTTTTCTTTTATTTATAGGTATTCCACTAAACAGCTCGAAGATTTATTACACAATATTCTTAATTTTTCTCATGATCTCAATTAAATGCTTTTCACACAAAACAAAAGCATGATTACTGCATTCACATGAAAATATTAATTTAGAAAATATTCAAAATCTATCCTGCAATTTCCAAGATGTTCCAATAATTTCTCCACAAATTCCTTCAGGAATTCTTTCAGTTAATGTTCTCAGGAGTTTCCCAGGGATACCTTCAGACTGAGACCACTTGAGGAATCCTTTGTCGGCCAATACCAGGCTGGTTTTTGGGAGGGCCGATCCGACAACGAATCAGATATTACCAGATACATCTTGCAAATGAACTTAGATAAATTCTTGGAGTATAACTAGCAGACTCACCATCTGTTTGGATTGGAGACGAGGTGTCAATGTCGTGTGTGAATTTAGATGGAAGTAAGGAGACGCATTTTGGAATTCATTGTTCAACATTGCACTCCAGGGTGATATTAGGAGACCAGCGAGCAAAGAAATGACACTATCATGACACGGTCACATCTTCTTCTTCTTCTTGACATTACGTCCTCACTGGGACAGAGCCTGATTCTCAGCTTAGTGTTCTTATGAGCACTACCACAGTAGTTAACTGAGAGCTTTCTTTGCCAAAGTTATCATTTTCGCATTCGTATATCGGGTAGCAGGTACGATGATACTTTATGCGCAGAGAAGTCAAGGAAATTTCCATTACGAAAAGATGCTGGACCGAACGGGAATCGAACCGAGACACCTTCAGCATGGCTTTACTTTGTAGCCGCGGATTCTAACAACTCGGCTAAGGAAGGCCTACTGTCACATATGGTCCTTGGTCTTGTGGACGATATCGGCCTTATTTAAATCGATCGCAGGTCAGTGGAGGAGGTTTTCGAGGCTCTGAAGAAACTGTATTTTTAGGGATTACCCCTGATACTCCTTCAAGAATTATTTTATGAATTTCTCCAGGGTTTTCTCCAGAAATTGTTTGGTAAATTCTGGCAAATTTTTTTCCAGGGATTTCCTATGAGAAACATCAAAGGATTCCTCTAGGAACTCTAAAATTTCTTCGGGGATTTCGCGGATTTCACCTAGCACTCCTTCTCTTGGGAATTCCACTAGGGATTTGTTCAGAATTTCTTCCAAAGATTTTAACAGGAATTCTTCCAAAGATTCTATCAGGAATACCTCTTTGAATGCCTCCAGAAATATTTACAAGGATTTCTCGTAAAATACTTCCAGAGCTCCCTCCAGGAATTCCTTAAATTACATTCCTTCAGCATTTTTTCTAGAAATACCACCAAGAATACCTCCAAGAGTTTCTCCTGAGAACATTAACTGAAAGAATTCCTGAAGGAATTTGTGGAGAAATTATTGGAACATCTTGGAAATTGCAGGATAGATTTTGAATATTTTCTAAATTAATATTTTCATGTGAATGCAGTAATCATGCTTTTGTTTTGTGTGAAAAGCATTTAATTGAGATCATGAGAAAAATTAAGAATATTGTGTAATAAATCTTCGAGCTGTTTAGTGGAATACCTATAAATAAAAGAAAACCCGAATCTAGTACTATACCATTTAATTCCACTAGAGTTTTTTTTCATTTATATAATATTGCAGTGCTTTTATGGCTGTCCTTAAGCTACATGCTCATTTCCAAAGAATTTCAGAGGTGGGAGGGGTCTCGTGGACTTTGTCCCATATAAAATATTTAAAACGTATATGCCTCTGCCCATATACACATACAAAACAGCAACTTTGGCTGAGAAAAGCTTTCAGTTAACAACTATGTAAGTGCACATAAGTACACTAAGCTGAGGAGCAGGGCTCTGTCTCAGTTGGGACATAACGCCAGAAAGAAAATTAAGATCATATTGTCTACAAAACAGAAACAAGTGATCAGTGGGAGGGGGTGTGTTTGAGAGTCAATCCTCCCTCCCTCTTCATCATCGTGTTTACACTTTCGCCTTCTTGACATTTCGGAGGTTCTGTTACTAAAATGATGAAGGATATTTCCCTTCACGAAATTTTACAGGCTTGCCATAGTGACAACCATTAGCATCCGTAAATTGCTGTGGGAGCTTTAAATAACATGAAACTAGTTTTGTTTGAAAAATTACATATTCTCATATTTCCGGGTTTTGGTGGGTTTCCAGCAGGTATTTTTTTAAATTTAATTCGTGTAAAATCATACACATTTATGCCTTGAATATGTTCCATGAGTCAAATTTCAAATGATGTTGCCATCGCTAGAGTTACAGTTAACTTGATGATTAAAGTTTGGAAAGAGCTTCAATTTCTAATTGTGACTGTGACTGTTTTAAGTTCATTTTAATACATTTAATTGTTAAATTATATTCAATTTGATTTCTAATTTTCCATCTATTAGAGCAAACTGCAAATATTTCAAATGTTATCGTTCAAAATTAACACTTCTCTTGGTTTTTAATTCAAATTAAAAAATATAAGACTCAGTAACTCAACAGAGAGAGAGAGAGAGAGAAAAAAAAATGAAATTTTGAACTACAAATATTTGGGTACTGATCTGATTACTATTTGATTTAGAGCATAACAAAAGGTTTATTTATATTTTATTATTCTTGTACAAGAACCTCATCAACCTGCTTGATAAAATTGTGTCGTTTTCGTTCAATCTATCATAAATTGTTTCAATAATGAAGTAAAAATGTTGGAATTTGATGAATTATTTGATTTTTTTTTTTTCAAAATATTTGATTTTATATTACAAACATTGCCAGGCTTCAGGCTTTTTTTAAGAAAAGTACTGATCTACAAATTGTGACTTTTAATTGTTGTGACTGTACATAGAACCTATTAAACTGCCAAAGTCTCAATTTCAAAAGAAATTCTTAATTTTATGCAGTTATTCTATTATTTTGCTGGATAAAAGAAAAACGAAATGATGTGGTTGAACCGTCTTAAGCCATCCCAATTTTTGTAAAAATATCCACTTTTTTGCGTCATTCGTCTCCCCTGAGCAATTTTCTGGATACGACACTGAAAATTATATGAAATATTACATGTAGGTCTATTATTTGATTTTATAAAAATATTTAACTGAGAGATTATTGATCTATTGAACATAATTTGTAAGCAACCTTATACAGAAAACCAAGCTGTAGTAGGATAGACGGTCACTAATTTTGTGAGATATTTCATCCTGCTGCTCCAACAGTTCACGCTGAGCATTAGTGCGATACCTAAATTACTTTATTGAACCTAAGAATTCATCTCGCTCGTGCTGTGTATCACGGGCGAGGTTTACTTGGTAGTGTTGTACTTTTACAACGGCGTGAATGGCACGTCATAAATTCTACTCTCACTTGTCCACCTCTATGTAATTAATAGACGACCTAAAACCCTTCAAAATGCATCAAAAGTTCCACGTCATAGGCGAGAAATGCATAAATTGAGTCCTCGCTACACGCGCAAGCGCACCCCCCATCTGCTCTGCACCGTAGCTCAGCTACTAGTGCGAGGAATTTAAAGGGATCAGCCTTTATGAACACACTTTCGCTACTGCGGTGGTCGTGCGGCGACCGCACTAAATCTATTTATGCGTCTGTTTGCAGACAAAATGCCGCGAAGAGAAGAAAATAAATGGCGCATGTTGTTAAGCGATTTCATTTCCCCTTCGCCTCGGCACGACCGACATCTGTCGTTTCCGAGCACTTCATCCACACGCGGAGGCATCAACACACGAACGGACGAACGAATAGAGTTATCAGCCGATATTTATTTTGATTTTTTTGCTTTTTGAAGCACAACTTTCAACATGATATTGTGACGAATCTACAAGAGATACACTTTTGCTCCCAAAGACACTTTGGTAGCTAACAAGTTAATGCATATTTTGTAGAAGAATTTTTTTAACATTAATTACGATAATTTTAATAAAATTCATAAAAATACGTCGAAAAATGCTGATTTTTCCGTCACTTTTTGCAAACTTTTCGTAATTTGAGCCTTTGAATCATTTTCTACAAAAATTACGTTCAAGAAACTAAGACACATTAGATCATAAGCTTTCGATTCATGCGCTGAGATTAAATGTATGACGCATAGTTAATTAGATATGTGGTTCCAAAGATGAACAAGTTGAAAATCTTAAAATCGTGAATAACTCACTTAGCAGTGATATGCGACCCTATGTTCCATGGGCACTTTTTCATATCTCATGGAGACCTATCTACCCTCCAATTATTAAAAACATAGAACCAAACACCCTGTATATATATGTATATATATATATATATATATATATATATATATATATATATATATATATATATATATATATATATATATATATATATATATATATATATATATATATATATATATATATATATATATATATATATATATATATATATATATATATATATATATATATATATATATATATATATATATATATATATATATATATATATATATATATATATATATATGTATATATATATATATATATATATATATATATATATTTATATATATATATATATAGATATACATCAAATTCTGAGTATCCTCCCAAAATTTGAGCTCATTTGGATGAAAACTGAGACTGCACAAGCCCTTTAAAGTTTATATGGGAATTACTATGAGAAAAGCAACCAACTCATTCTATCGGTCATAGTGTTTGCCCATGTGCTCTTGGAGATTAGAACTACGTTGATACTGTGAGACACATCCATCAGCTACAACTTTGCCGAAGACCGTTTTCAAATCGGACGCCTCAGTAATTAGTTATTGATTTATATCCAGTCACAGATTCTTCCGCAGTGCTCATTTAATTTCTGAACAGGTAACATTGCTGCACCTGGCGCGAAAGATAGCTCGCACAAATCATGGCTACTATGTTTTACTGCATACATCCAGTGATGCCTGCAGAGCAGCCCAATAATTATAGCCAAAGTTTTACAACTCATTCGAAAATCAATAACTAATTACTGGGACGTCCGATGTAAAAACGGTCTTCGGCAAAGTTGTAGCTATTGGATGTGTCTCACAGTATCAACGTAGTTCTAATCTCCAAGAGCACATGGGCAAACACTATGACCGATTGAATGAATTGGTTGCTTTTCCCATAGTAATTCCCATATAAACTTCAAAGGGCTTGTGCAGTCTCAGTTTTCATCTAAATGAGCTCAAATTTTGGGAGGATACTCAGAATTTGATCTTGAATCGAATTAGCGGTGTGGAGCAAAAACGAATTTTTGAACCACTCTAATATATATATATATATATATATATATATATTAGAGTGGTTCAAAAATTCGTTTTTGCTCCACACCGCTAATTCGATTCAAGATCAAATTCTGAGTATCCTCCCAAAATTTGAGCTCATTTAGATGAAAACTGAGACTGCACAAGCCCTTTGAAGTTTATATGGGAATTACTATGGGAAAAGCAACCAATTCATTCAATCGGTCATAGTATATATATATATATATATATACAGTTAACTCTCCCTTACTAGATATTGAAGGGACCATCGAGTTAGAGAGGTATCGAGATACAGAACACATATTTATGAAAATTTCAAACTTTTTATAATTTTGACAAAATACATTCAGAATAGTTATTTTCACGTAAAAAAACAATACAATTTTACCACATTTACCTATGTGACACTTTTTTACCGTTCAGCAAAAATAAAAAAAATAGCACCCACAAATTGGCAGTAAACTTTATTTTTACTATCAATTTAATCATAACAATCAAATTCATGAAATTTATTAACGTTTGGAGGACATTTGAAACTTTTCATGAAACTATCGAGTTAGAGAGGTAAGCTTACTTGGGAAACTGAAACAGATAGCATCGAGTTAGGGAACATCGAGTTAAAGAGGTATCGACTTACAGAGGTATCAAAGCATGCTAGATTGAAGGGACCGCACATTCAATCGAGTTAGGGGAAATATCGAGATACAGAATATCGAGTAAGGGAGAGATGACTGTATATTAGAGTGGTTCAAAAAATCGTTTTTGCTCCACACCGCTAATTCGATTCAAGATCAAATTCTGAGTATCCTCCCAAAATTTGAGCTCATTTGGATGAAAACTGAGACTGCACAAGCCCTTTGAAGTTTATATGGGAATTACTATGGGAAAAGCAACCAATTCATTCAATCGGTCATCCTTTCATCCGATCGAACGGGAACGACCAGAGCGGTTTGGAGCCGGTGCTTCCGAGGGCAGAATCCAGCAGGGTGAAGCCCCGATCCAGGTGGACGATTAGCTGACACGGACGGCCCTTTATTGGAGAGAGAGAATGGAGGAAGAGATTCATGATTTCCTGCTTAATGCGATGGATTTGTGGTGAAACTGGCAACACTGAGGTTGTTGTATGTAGAGTAGACTGCTGCAAATTCTGAAGTTTTTGCTCCCCTATGCTTAAACGGTGTAAATTATGTCAAAAATCATTCTCCCAAAATTTGAAGTGATTTGGAAGAAATTTGGTTGTGCACAGGCCATTTGAAGTTTCTATGGAAATTACTGTGGAAAAGACAAAGCTTTTGGGCTAAGTCCTCTAACTGCTCGTAATAATAATTTATGGAAAAGTGAATCTACTCATGTGAAATCTTCCCAGCTACAACTTTGCCGAAAACCACATTTTGATGGGAAGTAAGGATAATTTGTTATTAGTGATAACAAAGTCTAAATCATGCTGAGATGATCATTCAATTACTTGCGGAGCAACACTGCTGTTTTGCTGTAGAACATAATAGCCTGGATTACTTTGATCTATTCTACCCGCCAGGAGCACCACTGTTGCCTGCCGAGCAGTTGGTTAAGCATATATATATATATATATATATATATATATATATATATATATATATATATATATATATATATATAGATATATTCTATATATTCGGCTGAGCTTAGCTTCCGTTTGGGTTTGTTGAAGAATACGAAGTGTTTGAGCCACTAGACAGAGTCTTAAGCCGGACCTGAGAAAGCGTCAGCAGTCTCTCTAACCCGAGAGTGGCGCTTAAGCTGCTGTACGTTGTGTGCGCGACACAATCAAAAAGTTGGCGCTTTTCATAGTAATCTTCATATAAACTTCAAATGGCTTGTGCACAGTCAAATTTCTTCCGAATCATTTCAAACTTTGGGAGGATGCTATTTACCATAATATAAATCGTTTAAGCATTGGGGAGCCAACATTTCAAAATTTGCATCACATGTAGAGATACATAAAACTGTATTGAAGTGGATTAGTTGTGATTTGAAATAGAGTAAGATGTTACCCTTTCTTTGTTCCTCAGAGAAAATTTAAGTAAAACTAGAATGTAATTAATTTAAAATGTATTTTAAGTGAAATAATTATATGCATGTTTTTAATAAATGATAGCTCTGAAGCTGTGTTCTATGAACACTTTTGTGGAGAGGTTTTTATTCAAACCAGAAGGAACGGTTCCCAATAGTGCCTAAATTCTCCAAATTCAAAAATACTGATTACGATTAGCGGCACCCTCTTCATACTATTTTTTTAATCGAAGACCCTTGGATGGAAGCACCGTTTTTTTAGAAGAAGTTGTGAATTCATCGTTTCTTCCATTATACCAGGAAGAATTTGAATTGCCTTCTGCTCTTATTATTAGCGCTGTCTTTCCTGTACGTTAATCATCTAATGATCTATACAGCGCACTACTTCCGACATAAGGTTCATCGTACAGGAAAGGCAGC